>NW_027069611.1:778031-971309 GCF_002906115.3 Quercus suber
ACACATTTACTGGAAGAGGGGACACGAGTAAAATATCACACAACGTACACCTTTCAAAATTCCATTTCTCTAATAAGCATGATATGTTGCAGAGTGCTTCTAGACTTTCGATTAACTCGTGATTGCATCGTCAAAGTTTGGACACAAAAAAGTAAAAGCCAAAATGAAGGTGTACAGTTTAAAGAAACATAAATGAAACCTCCCTTCTAGAAGACCATTGGGTTTGGATTGGTGGTGCGCCTGGTGGCAACGTTTTAATTGTTAAGTTGCAACCACATGGTGCAGGACGCTATGTCAAAATTCAAAACTGACACAGTGGTTAATGCCTCCCCCCATGCGTTCCCTTCTGACCGCGAATCTGTTCTACATGCACTTTCTGTTACAAAATTATAAACAAAGAAATATAGAAATATATCTGAAAAACAGTTCTCGTGAGTCGTGACTCGCTTATGGCCGCCGTTGGAGATTTCTATAATAAAATTATAGTTTAAAAAATGTAGTAGTTATACCTGTTTATAAATTACAGTATTTATAAGGTTAAAATATTGTGTGGGTGTTTTTTTTTTTTTTTTGCACACATGCCCAAGTAGAGATAAGGATCTCAGGTCAAATACTTGTTGTTTTAGTAGACTAAGCTTGGTTCACCACAACTAAATGGGTGCTAATTACAAATCAAGTTGTACGCAAGTCACATAAAATTCCTCAAAGCAAAATGCGATTCCTCCTAAGAAATAAAATATTATTATAAGTGTTTTAATGTCATAAAATGACTATTTACTCTTACGAAACAAGTAAAATAATTATTTATAATATTCACAATGAGAAAGAGATTGAAATAGAGTATTTGAGGCTTATATTTTATTGTGTAAACATTTAAAAAAGTTCATTCACTTGGTACCCGGGCGTATTGTCGTGGTACCCCGACGTACTGTCATGGTTCCCAGGGGTACTAGGCCTATAAGAACCCAAAATCTTTGGTTCTCTGAACTACACGATCTTTCTCCATGCTTATTATGCAATGGAGTTTGTCCTTTCCCTTACCTCTATAGGTCTACATAAGAACACACTATACAATAACATATCTTCAAATAATTTTAGTTTCTTAGATTAGGATATACATTTTAATAATATACATATAAGTAAATGAATTTCATAGAATGATCAGCCACAGGATCCTGCCTCAATTCTCACAGACTTAGTGCTTTTGCACAAGACTTGTGGATTTGGAACTCAAGTCCAGTGGCTTTGCTTGGGCTTCCTTCCAAGATAGTTAGGTGAGAAGATTTTTGTGGGAGAGAGTGATATTTGATGTGTGCATATTTCAACATATGTTTCTTTGGAGGCTAAATGTGTCCAAGGACGAAGTTGAAGTGAGGACCCCGGTAAAAAGACTCAGCTTTTGGCTGAGTAAAAGAAAACTAGCAAGCAAGAATATATGTATTGAACAGCAAGAAAGCAACAAAGGAAAACAATTAAACACATGAAATAACTGTTAAGTATCCTCAAATCAGTACGAAATATTTCATTATTTTTCTTAATTGTGGATTACAATGTGCTCACTAAGACGTGTTACAAGGTCCAAATAAGTTCAAAAATTACAGACTTGGATGGCTATCTAAGCCTCTAAGACTTGCAAAATTTGAATCCCTTTGAATCCAAGTATGTTCTATAGTGGCTGTTTTGGGATACCGGACGATATTCCTCTTTCTTTTACTACTTTCTTTGAGTTTTTGATAAAGTTTTCTCAATGATTCTGTTCTGATTCACTCTTGCTGAATGTTCCTTCAATGTTGGCTGCTTCTCCCTTTAATAGTGTTATTCTAAGGTTCTGGGGTACTATTGATTCCCCCCCTTTGGCTCCCTGGGTACTAGAGCCCATGTTGTTCTAGCCCTTCTGATGACTGATTCTTTCCTTGTTTCTCATAGTTTCCCTCTTTTGGTGTTATTTCCCTAAAAGCCTCTTGCTGACTTTCCATTCTAGGGTGTCCTTGGAGAGCTGACCTTCAATCTCTCTTCCTTCAATGCTTTCACGCCTTTACCTTTTCAGACTTAGCTTTCGGCTACCCTTCCTTTTTATCATTTTTCCCAAGTGAGCCAAATCCTTCCCTGCCAAGTCGAAGGTTTTCCCAGCTACTTCCCCTTATGGTTCATCTTTCTGGGTTCCTCGGGTACTAGCCTTTGCTCATGAGTTGTTGCTTTCCAAGCCCTCTGGTTCTTTGCTGCATCACTGAGCGCTTGAGAAGGATATATATGTCCTTCGTTTCCTGTGCATTTTGGTTCCCCTTTTGAGCTGTCTCAATCCTACTTTGCTGTGCCACGCGTCTTAGGGATCTCGGCTCTTGGCAGTTTCTAAGATCCTGGCCCTGTTCTTTCTACTGGACTCTCTTGGTCCTCTGATCTTGATAGGCTAGGCCTTTTTCTTTCTTCCTTTTGTTTCATGGGCTCTAAAACCTAACCCTTCATGGATCTTGAGCTTCAAATCTTTTAGGCCTACCATCCTTTTCTTTTGTGAGCTCAACCCCTTTTTCAATTTTACTTTCCATGGGGGTGGCCCAATGTGCTATTTCTTTGGGCCTTGTGTTATGATTTTTGACCCTCAACATACCTTTCTTTTTCCTTCTTTTGGGACTTTGGGCTTTCATGGTCCTTCTTAGCTTCATGAATTAGGCCTTCTTTTGTTAAGACCCATGGTCTTTCTTTACCTTTCATGGAATGGGCTTTCTTGTGAAATTTTGGTCCTCAACAAATATAAAATTGACTCTTTAACTTTCTCCAAATTTCATTTTAGTCTTTTAACTTTACTTTCGTTTATTTAAGTCCTCTAAATTTCAAATTTATTCAATTAATACATTTTCGTTAACTTTTGTTAAAAAAATTTTAAAAAAAAATTGGAAAATATTTTTCAATCATTAATTGAATTTTTTTAATTTAAAAATTTGAAGAAAAATTTATAAAATTGAAAAATTAACCACAACATATAACAAAAATTGATGGAAAAACCTTAATTGAAAAAACTTGAAAGTTAGAGGACTGAAATGAACAAAAACAAAGTTAGAGGACTAAAATAAAATCTAAAAAAACTTAGATGATCATTTTTGTATTTTACCCAATTTATAAAGTAAAAAAAAAAAGTATTTGGTATCATATTTCAAACAACACATTTTAGTGTGTGAAAAAACATAATTATGTGTTTTATTTTTAAAAAGTTGACAAGCACAGTACAATTTAATATTTTTTGAGGAAAGAAAAGTCTGTGTGAGTTTAGTCTTAGGATTTTCTCAAAAAAAAAAAAAAAAAAAAAGATTCATGGGAGTAGGTTCAAAGGTGTAAGTTGTGTGATATTGTACTCGTGTCCCCTCTTCCCAGTAAATGTGTGTGTAAGGTTAGTCTTAGGATTTTCTCAACAAAAAAAAAAAAGAAAAAAAAAATAGAAATGGAATTCAAAGAAACAATTTATTTTGAACTATTAAACAAACATAAAGACTTGTGGTCATGACCAAAATACCCTCAAACTTAAAAAATGACAAAAATACCTCTAAATTTTTAAAATGATCCAAATACAACCAAAACCTCTAAAATGACCACAAATAACCCGAAACCTCTAAAATTACCAAAAATATCTAGAAACATCTAAAACAACCAAAATAACTCTAAACCGCTAAAATGACCAAAATATCCCTCAAAATATCTAAAGTGACCAAAATACTGCTAATCCTATAAGATGAACAAAATACAACTGAAGCCTCTAAAATTACCAAAATAGAGGTAATTTTGGATGTTTTGAGGGTAGTTTCGTCAAATTGAAGGTTTTAAGAATATTTTAGTTATTTTGTATGTTTCAAGGAAATCTCACTAATTTTTTAGGGTGTTTCATTAATTTTTAGATTTTGGAGCTATTTCGGTAATTTTCTAGGTTTTGGAGGTCTTTTAGTCATTTTTAGGTTTTGGGGATATTTCGGTCATTTTTTAGGTTTCGGGGGTATTTTAGTCATTTTTTAGGTTTATGGGGTATTTTGGTCATTTTCTAGGTTTATGGGGGTATTTTGGCCATCTTTTAGTTTTAGGGGGGATTTTGGTTATTTTTTTAGGTTTAGGGTGTATTTTTATCGTCTTCTAGGTTTAAGGGGTATTTTGTCATTTTATAGGTCTCAAAGTATTTTCCTCATTTTTTAGGTTTAGGAGTTATTTTGGTCATTTTTAGGTTTCAGGGGTATTTTGGTCATTTTTTAGGTTTCAGGGATATTTCGGTTAATTTTTAGGTTTTGAGGGTATTTTGATCATTTTTTTTTAGGTTTATGGGGCATTTTAGTCAATTTTTAGGTTTATGGGGTAATTTGGTCATGTTTTATGTTTATGGGGTATTTCAGTCATTTTTAAGTTTAGGGGAGTATTTTTGGTAATTTTTAGGTTTCAAGGGTATTTTAGTCAGTTTTTTAAGGTTTAGGGGGTATTTTGGTCAATTTTTGGGTTTTAGAGTTATTTTAGTCATTTTTAGGTTTCGAGGGTATTTCGATCATTTTTTAGGTTTATATGGTATTTCAGTCATTTTCTTAGGTTTAGGGGGTATTTCAATCATTTTTTAGGTTTAGGGTTTATTTTTATCGTTTTATAGGTTTAAAGGGTACTTTTTTCATTTTATAGGTTTCAAAGTATTTTTGTTATTTTTTAGGTTTAGGAGTTATTTTGGTCATTTTTAGGTTTTATGGGTATTTCAGTCATTTTATAGGTTTCAGGGTTATTTCGGTTAATTTTTAGGTTTTGAGGATATTTCGATCATTTTTTAGGTTTAGGGGGTATTTTAGTCAATTTTTAGGTTTATGCGGTAATTTGGTCATTTTTTAGGTTTATGGGGTATTTTGGTCATTTTTAAGTTTAGGGGAGTATTTTGGTAATTTTTAGGTTTCAAGGGTATTTTGGTTAGTTTTTTAAGTTGGGGGGTATTTTGGTTAATTTTTAGGTTTTGGGGTTATTTTGGTCATTTTTAGATTTTGGGGGTATTTCAATCATTTTTTAGGTTTATGTGGTATTTCGATCATTTTTTAGGTTTAGGGTGTATTTCGATAATTTTTAGTTTTCAAGGTTATTTCGGTCATTTTTAGGTTTCGGGGGGTATTTTGGCAATTTTTAGGTTTCGGGATTAGTTTTGTCATTTTTTTTAGGTTTAGAGGATATTTTAGTCAATTTATAGGTTTAGGGGTATTTTGGTCAATTTTTTAGGTTTTGAGGTTATTTCGGTCATTTTTTAGGTTTTGGGGGGGTATTTTGGTAATTTTTAGGTTTATGGGGGTATTTTGGTAATTTTTAGGTTTATGGGGGTATTTCGGTTATTTTTTAGGTTTCAGGAGTATTTCGGTCATTTTTTAAGCTTAAGGGGTATTTTGGTCTTTTTTTAGGTTTTAGGGGTATTTTGGTTATTTTTAGTGGTTTTGGGGTATTTAGAGTTGGGTGATTTGTAGAAATGATAATTGGATCATAATTGGGTACCCAGTTAAAACCCAATAAACATTAATGTAAAATAAAAACCTTTTTTTTTAGAGTGATATTAACAACAGAAACTAAAATGACAACAAATTTAAAAATACATAAACTAAAATAAAAGATATAAAATTATTGAGAAACAAATTGTAAATACCAAAAAAAAAAAAAATTGAATACTTTTTATTAAATTAAAGTAAAATAAAATAGTGAAGATTTGTGAATTTTTTTTAGAGTTTAAACCTATGGTATCCGCTCTTGATGATAGCTCTTTTATTATCAGACTAAGACACCAATCAGTTTTTTATGTAGGCAGGGATTGAACCCTAGACCTCTTATACAACTATCAGAGACTTTACCAGTTGAGCTGACTGGAACTCACAAGATTTATAAATTTCAGTTAACTCAACTAGTAAAGTTTTGATGGTTGAATAAGAAATTCGGTATTTAATTCCCGCTTATACCAAAAACTGCTTGATACCTTAGTCTAATAGTAAAGAACACAATTATTATAAGCAATGCAATAAGTTGAAATTTATTTTATTTTATTTAATTAGTGAAATTTCGGTTAAATGAAAAGTCGATTGAGGGCGCGTTGTAACGCACGCAAGGGCACCACGTCAGAGAAAGGAAAAAAAGAAAAAGGAGGAGAGAGAGAGAGGGGCACACTTATGTTTAGTTGTTACGGAGTTACATCATCATCCCAATCCCATCTATCATCTATCTATCTATATAAACCAAACGAAATATGCCCTAGGACCTTGATGTGTCTTTTTGAAGTCTTGAGAAAAAGACCTTCGCTAACACATGGAAAAACAAAGATGCATGCAAAAAGCCATTTAAAAACCAGCAAAAAACCAGGCATTATCTTCGTAACCCATGGTCCAAGCTTGTAGGATCCCGAGTGGATAGTAAGGGAGAAGTGGCTTGGTCAATTGGGGAGTGATTTCTAGTGGAAGGAGGATCTCGAAGGTTTCCTTCGGTTCATATATTTGCTTGGAATGCATGAACCAATGGAAAAACTCAGTTCCCCCATGTGCATGATACGTCCTCACAATTTCCTCGCAATTGTCACTTTCAACTAAAGCTGTCATCCAATACATTGAGCAACCCACCCACTCATTTGACTTTCCAAGAAGAAATTTTTTATTTATAGCTAAAGTCAAATGCCCATTTTAAGTTATAATTGCCTAAATAAGCTAAACCTCTGCCCAATGCATCTTTTCAGGTTCTAGAGGAGGAACACTAAGGCATAGCAGAAAGGGGGAGGGGGGGTGAGAGGGTGGAGAAAAATGGGGATTCAGAGGGAGATTTCAAAGGTTCAAAAGATATATTCTTAGAGTTTTAAGAGCCTAGCAAAGGAGGGGAAAGAAAAAAGGGACAAAACAAGAGAGAGTCAAGGAGTAGGAATTCACCCAATATCCTTGAGATTACTCAAAATATCACTTAGCCTCCAAAGAAACATATGTCGAAAACATGTACACATCAGATATCACTCTCTCCCACAAAAACCTCCTCACTTGACTATCTTGGAAGGCAGTGCCCAAGCAAAGCTACTTGGATTTGAGTTTCAAATCTCACAAATCTTGTGCAAAAACACTAAGTCTGTCAAAATTAGGGCTAAAATCGTCGTGGCTAACTCATTCTTATGAAATTCATTTACATATATGTATATGTATTAGAATGTATATCCTAATTTAAGGATCTAACAATCATTTGAAGATATGTTTATTGTATAGTTGTTCTTATGTAGGACCTATAGAGGTAAAGGAAAAAGACAAAACTCCATTGCATAATAAGCATGGAGAAAGATCATATAGTTTAGAGAATCGGCATTCTGGAATTACTGGCCTGGTACGTCCGGGGTACCACAACAGTACGTCCGAGGTACCAAGTGAAAGAACTCTTTTAAATGTTTATACAATAAAAGATAAGCCTTAAATATTCTATTTTAATCTCTTTCTTATTGTGAATATTATGAATAATTATTTTACTTATTTCGTAAGAGTAAACGGTTATTTTATGACACTAAAACACTTATAATGGTATTTTATTACTTAGGAGGAATCGCATTTTTGCCTTGAGGAGCTTTATGTGACTTGCACACAACTTGGTTTGTAATCAGCCTCATTTAGCTGCGGTGAACCAAGCCCAATCCACCAAACAATAAGTAAAGGGCCCAGGATAGAACCCTCAACAACTTCAATGACATATGTTTTTTGTTATTTTGTTCTTTTGTTATTTGTTTTCTTTCTTAAATAGGTGTTCATTAAAAATTAAGTAAGCTAAGTATCGTAGTTAGGCTCATAAAATAAAATTATGAAGAAGGAAGTATGAATAACAAAATATTCATTGCAAATGGTTGTAGGTATTTAATATGATAAAGAGTTTCAATTGCAGCATATGTCATCATTTATTGCGAAAATTTAAATATTATGACAATATTTTATCAAACCTTAGTTATTTATTGTTGAAAAATGATGACATTTATTATTATTCTTAGTAGAACTTTTTTGTAAGTAGATATATATTGTCTTTAGTAAATAGGTTCTACAAAATGAAAAAGTATTTAATATAAAATGATACCACGTCATCCGAATCAAAATCTAATAAATGAGAGACATGTGTGCAAAAATTACTACTCATTAACACATGTCTTTCAATTGTTAATAGGTTAGTTATTTTTTGCTGACATGTCTTACACTTATTGGATTTTGATATCGTTGACATGGTATAATTTGATACTAAATACCTATCATACTAAATAGATAACTATATGTTAATGACTATTTTAAATATAAATACATGGTTTGATACTACTTAAAAAAAAATTATATCTTAAATTTTCTCACTCAAGGAGCAGCACGTGAGTTGCACATGCAACCCTTAATAGTATCCAAAAAAATTTAAAATATTTCTTGAACTATGAGACATTTGTGGCATGTTTAGTTAGGGTGTTTGAACAACATTTTTTAGTATTTAAACACCGAAAACTGTGAGCCCAAAAAAAACAATGCGTTTGGTAAGAATGTCTTTTAATGGAGGTTTGAATTACGTTACTCATTTTAGGGTGTTTAAAAACTAAATTTAGAAAACTCATCTTACCAGTTTTTAGTTTTTAAATAATGTTTCTCAATGACACTTTTGTAAATATTTTGAAAACCATAGTGTTTACTTGATTAAACAACACATAACTGACTTTTCTCTCCTCAAAAAATATTAAATTGTACTGTGCTTGTCAGCTTTTTAAAAATAAAACACATAATTATATTTTTTTCACACACTAAAATGTGTTATTTAAAATATGATTCTAAACACATTTTTTATTTCATAAATAGGGTAAAATACAAAATTGACCCTCTAAGTTTTTTCAAATTTTATTTTAGTCTTCTAACTTTGATTTTGTTCATTTCAGCCCTCTAACTCTCAAGTTTATTCAATTAAGGTTTTTCTATCAATTTTTGTTATATATTGTGGTTAATTTTTCAATTTTATAAATTTTTCTTCAAAATTTTTAAATTAAAAAAATTCAATTAATGATTGAAAAAAAAATTTCAAAATTTTTTTTCAAAAAATTTTAACAAAAATTAATGAAAATGCTTTAATTAAATAAATCTAAAACTTAAAAAACTTAAATAAATGAAAGTAAAGTTTAACGATTAAAATAAAACTTACAAAAAGTTAAAGAATTAATTTTATATTTTATCCCTATAAATACTATAAACACGACTACACTTTTTATACCACAATTTTATTATCGAAATCTCCAACGGCCGGCCATAAGCGAGTCACGACTCATGAGAACTGTTTTTCAGATATATTTTTCTATTTCTTTATTTATAATTTTGTAACAGAAAGTGCATGAAAAACAGATTCGCAGTCAGAAGGGGACCAATGGGGGGAGGCATTAATCACTGTGTCAGTTTCGAATTTTGACATTGCACCATGTGGTTGCAACTTAACAATTAAAACGTTGCCACCAGGCCCACCACCAATCCAAATCCATTGGGTCTTCTAGAAGGGAGGTTTCATTCTATGTTTCTTTGAACTGTACACCTTCAGTATGGCTTTTACTTTTTTGTGTCCAAACTTTGACGATGCAATCACAAGTTAATCGAAAGTCGAGAAGCACTCTGCAACATATCAGGCTTAATTTGGAAATGGCAGAATTAGAAATGGAATTCGAAGAAACAATTTATTTTGAACTATTAAACAAACAAAAAGACTTGTGGTCATGACCAAAATATCTTTGAAACTTTAAAAATGACCAAAATACCTTCAAACTTATAAAATGATAAAAATATCTCTAAACTTTTAAAATGATTCAAATACATCCAAAACCTTTAAAATGACCATGAAGAACCCGAAACCTCTAAAATTACCAAAAATATCTAGAAATCTCTAAAATGACCAAAATACCCCTCAAAATATCTAAAATGACCAAAATACTGTTAATCCTATAAGATGAACAAAATACAACTGAAGCCTCTAAAATTACCAAAATAGAGGTTTGGGGTATTTTGGATGTTTCGAGGGTAGTTTCGTCAAATTAAAAGTTCTAAGAGTATTTTACTCATTTTGTAGGTTTCAAGGAAATGTCACTAATTTTTTAGGTTTGTTAGGTGTTTCATTAATTTTTAGATTTTGGAGCTATTTCGGTAATTTTCTAGGTTTTGGAGGTCTTTTAGTCATTTTTAGGTTTTGGGGATATTTCCGTCATTTTTTAGGTTTCGGGGGTATTTTAGTCATTTTTTAGGTTTAAGGTGGTATTTTGATCATTTTATTTTATTTTTGGGGGTATTTTGGCCATCTTTTAGTTTTAGGGGGGATTTTGGTTATTTTTTAGGTTTAGGGTGTATTTTTATTGTCTTATAGGTTGAAGGTGTATTTTTGTCATTTTATAGGTTTCAGAGTATTTTGGTCATTTTTTAGGTTTAAGAGTTATTTTGGTCATTTCTAGGTTTCAGGTGTATTTCGGTCATTTTTTAGGTTTCAGAGGTATTTTGGTTAATTTTTATGTTTTGAGGGTATTTCGATCATTTTTTAGGTTTAGGGGGTATTTTAGTCAATTTTTAGGTTTATGGGGTAATTTGGTCATTTTTTATGTTTATGGGGTATTTCGGTCATTTTAAAGTTTAGGGGGGTATTTTGGTCAATTTTTAGGTTTTAGGGTTATTTTGGTCATTTTTAGGTTTCGGGGGTATTTCAATCATTTTTTAGGTTTATGTGGTATTTCGGTCATTTTTTTAGGTTTAGGAGGTATTTTGGTCATTTTTTAGGTTTAGGGTGTATTTTTATCGTCTTATAGGTTTAAGGGGTATTTTTGTCATTTTATAGGTTTCAGAGTATTTTTTGTCATTTTTTAGGTTTAGGAGGTATTTCGGTCATTTTTAGGTTTCAAAGGTATTTCGGTCATTTTTTAGGTTTTGGAGGTATTTCAGTTAATTTTGAGGTTTTGAGGGTATTTCGATCATTTTTTAGGTTTAGGAGGTATTTTAGTTAATTTTTAGGTTTATGGGGTATTTTGGTTATTTTTAAGTTTAGGGGAGTATTTTGGTAATTTTTAGGTTTCAAGGGTATTTTGGTTAGTTTTTTAAGGTTAAGGGGTATTTTGGTAAATTTTTAGGGTTTAGGGTTATTTTGGTCATTTTTAGGTTTTGGGGGTATTTTGATCATTTTTTAGGCTTATGTGGTATTTCAGCCATTTTTTAAGTTTATGGGGTATTTTGGTAATTTTTAGTTTTCGAGGTTATTTTGGTCATTTTTAGGTTTAGGGGGGTATTTTGGTAATTTTTAGGTTTTGAGATTAGTTTTGTCATTTTTTTTTAGGTTTAGAGGGTATTTTAGTCAATTTTTAGGTTTAGGGATATTTTGGTCAATTTTTAGGTTTTGAGGTTATTTCGGTCATTTTTTAGGTTTCAGGGGTATTTTAGTCATTTTTTAGGCTTAAGGGGGTATTTTGTTTTTTTGTTTTTTTTTTTTGTTTAAAGTTTTAGGGGTATTTCGGTCATTTTTAAGGTTTGGAGGGGTATTTTGGTAATTTTCAGTCCACCTCTAAGACCCATTTGGATGGAGGGGGAAAGGAGGGAGATTGAAGAGGAGTAGAGTAGAATTGACTGAAAATAAACTAATTTTGGATTCCTCTTTCACCCAAAACAAGTATCAAAATGTCCATGTTCTGAAATTATCTAACAAAATCTCCCTGTTCTGAAACTCGATTTTAAAAATATTGAGTTTCAATGAAAAACTCGATTTAATGAAAATCGAGTTACTTGCAAAATGTTATATGGAACTTGAGTTCCATTTTTTTTTTTTTAAAGTTATTTGCCTATAACTCAATTTTTTAAAAATTGAGTTTTTCATTAAAACTCGATTTTTAGAAAATTTAGTTTAAAATAGATATGGCTAAATAGTTTCAAAATAAAGGCATTTTGCTACTTGTTTTGAGTGAAAAAATTGAGTTTTTCATTGAAACTCGATTTTTAAAAAATTAAGTTTAAAACAAATATGGCTAAATAGTTTCAGAATAAGTGCATTTTACTACATATTTTAGGTGAAAAGGGCAAATATCTATTTTAACCTCAAATCTACACTATACTATACTACTTTACTCTACGCCCTTTAATCGTACCATGACGCACCAGAACTGTTTTTCAGCCAACATTCGCCTTTCTTTATCAATTTGAAACAGAGAGTGCATGTGAAAAGATTTGCAGGACGGGACCCATGGGGGGAGGCATTAATCACTGTGCTAGTTTTGAGTTTTGAGTCTTTTGACCAAGCACCCTGCACCATTTGGTTGCAACTTCTAGAAGGGAGTTTTATTCTATGTTTCTTTAAACTGTGCACCTTCATTATAGCTTTTACTTTTTTGTGTCCAAACTTTGACGATGCAATCACAAGTTAATCGAAAGTTTGATCTTACGGTGATAAATGGAGGACCATATATGTCTTCCTCATAAAAAAAAAAAAGAAGCACCACAACATACTTTCCTTCTTAATAGCTAATACCTTTTCTACTTTCCCTTATTTATTTATTTATTTACTTACTTCTAGAAGCACTATGCGACACTTCATCATATCATGTTTTACACTGTGTTTCGAAGGGGGAAGGGAAGAGAAAAGAAGGGAATAGCAAATTATTTCAGCTGTTTGATTGTCCAAGAGAAAAAGTTGATGAGTTGGAGTGATTCTTCTTCCATGGGACTCACTGTTTTTGTATCAGCCCAATTTGAGCAGAAATGGCAAGAAGGGATAGAAATAAATTCTTGGGATCCACCACTTTATATTGTAAATGATTAATATGCTCTTAACATTTTTAAGAAATTACAAGTATTCTAGTATATGAATTTTCCAATCATTAATGAGGGCACAAAAGTAAAAGCAAGCATTTTTCCTTTCTCTTTTATATGCAAACCAAACAAATGAGAGATAGAATTTTCACATTTTCTTCCATCCTTTCTTTTCTATATCCTTTTCTTCTCTCTCTCTTTTCTTCCTCTTTTCCTTTCTCTTCTCTTTCCCTAGCTACAACCAAACTTGAAGAGGCAGAATTAGAAATGAATTTTGAAGAAACAATTTATTTTGAACTATTAATCGATGGAAAGTGTAGTACCACAAAAATTTTCACAAATTTTTACTACAACTAACGTAACAAAGTATAATTGGTGAAAAAAAAATGGTAGGTTCATGTGTAAGTGATTGTTAACTACTCACAGTCTGTCACCTCATAATTATGACAAAAATATTGTGAAATAATTTGTAATCCTAAAATTACTCATTAAAAAAAACATAAAGACCCGTGGTCAAGAGAATGGATGCTTGGCAATTTGGACTTCTCTAATTGGGATTAATAAAATATATATATATATATATATTGCTTACTACCGAAATTGCTTATACCCTTTAGTGTCCCAATTACAGAAGGTTTAGATTTTTTAAACAGACAGCACCTATAGTAGCCTATTATTGTTAATATTAATATTTGGTGAAAGAAATAAAGTGATCTTGGCCAATTAAATAAAAGTAGAAAAAGAAAGAACTTTTCCATACGAAATTTGGATCTGAGTGGTCAATGCCTCATTGCCTCCTCTTATCATCTTATGGTCTCTTTAAGATATTAATTTAAAATTTTGTAATGGTTGAAATTAAACATTTCATCGGACCAAAACAAAGGAAACATAATTTTAGTATATATGATTGATTGATACTAGTCAAGAGTTTTGTAACTTAATTAATTGGTATCTTTTGGTGTTTTAAAATAAGATATGTAAGATTCAAATTTTTTTTTCTCAATTAATTATCAAATTATATAAATAAATAAATAAATAAAACCAAAAAGGAGATTGATTAGTACTATTTTATAAAAAACAGAAAGACTATGGTGGAGTCCAATTGTATCATATATGTAAAATCATCTTTAATGAATAAAGGCAATATTTTTGTACAACTTAGAAATTGATGGAACAATAAAAGTGATTGGTGTCAAATCAACAATATAATAAATAAATTACTTAATTGGCTATTTGTAATGAATTCAAAATTTTTCATATCAATTATTGTAAGATTTATACAAACCTATACCAAATTACCAACCTAAAAAAAAGAGGCTTAAGTTTTTCAGCTACATCACATTGTTGATTTATGAGAGGGGAATTTTCACTCTCCAAAGGAGGTGGTAAAGATACTCATAAGAGCATTAGCATCGGTGGTGCCAAAAATTTAGCAATTTGGCACCATAAAAAGCTACTTCATCTATTCTACTATCTCACTTTACAAAACATCTAATATCAGTGGTTTTATTTTAGCATTCAACACAATAAAATAATATATCATTCGACAGCCACAACACAAACACAACCACCATCAAAGCCATGGAAACCACTGCACAGCCACAGCCCCACCACTATGACCAAAACCCATCAAGAACTAGCGAAGAAGGGGGAAAAACAAACAAAAAAAAAAACTAGAAAAAAATGAGTAGAAATACAAGCAAAAAAAAAACCCACATATCGAAACCCATTGCCAAAACCACCGGAGAGAAAAGAGAGAAGATATTGTGGTGAAGGTGAAGATGAGAGGTTGGCCAAAGAGGAGAGAAGTCTGAAAGAAGAGTTTAGGGAGAGAGAAAATGTTTAATTAAAAAAGGAACTCACTAATAATTTTTTTTTTCTTCCCTTTGAGCTAAAGTAAATTGGTATTAATACCAGTTTACTGTAGCTCTAAAGCTAAAAAAGCTTTGCCTCCACCATTGCAGCATGCATTTTAGCATTGGTGGTGCTAAAAATAGCAGTATGGCTTTTTAGCACCACCAATGACATGTTTGGAAGTTAAAAAAAGGAGGGGGAGTAGAGTAAATTTAATTACCTTATTTGGAAGTTTTTTAAGGAAGGATGGGGCGGGGTTCCAACTACCTCTAACCCCTCATTTTTAGTTCCCCAAAATTCGAGAGATTTGGAGGGAGAGTAAAGTAAATAAATTATTGACCAAATGAATTCTCTAATTTACCCTTTCTAAATTAACAAAATTACAAACCGATTATATAAATAACCTATGATTATTTAAAAAGAAATTCTTCAATATTTGACAGGGTATTTTCTCTGAGAAAGTAACATTTTACCTAGAAACAAGCAGCAATTAATGAAGTCGTTGTTAATTGTACAGAAAAACAACCACAACTGCATCATTCGCATTTGACAATTAAGAGGAAAATGGATCAGAAAAGAGAAAATGAAAACCTAGAGTGGCGAGGTGTTGGCGATGGTCATCATCTTCTAGAACTCCTCGAAGTTGACATTGTTGTCGCCATCAGAATCAACGGATCGAATCCTCCGGTGGCAATCTTCGACAGAGCATTTCATGCCCAAGCGGTTGAGGATGAGGTGGAGCTCATAGGTGGAGAAGAGGCCGTTCTAGTCTTGATCGTAGAGCTTGAACACGTCGTGGAGCTTGAAGGCTCTGCCATCTTCAGAGTTGGAGTAGCAAAAGGCGACAAACTCGATTAGGGAAATGAAGCCGTCGTGGTTGAAGTTGAACTCGTCCATGACGTGGCAAAGCTCGTCCTGGTCAAAGAAGGAGGAGTCGAGGGAGCTGAACACGGCGCTGAGCTTCCTATGTGAAGCTTCTTAAGAATTTTAAATAAATAAAGAAAATTTATTTTTATTTTTATTATAATTTTTTTTTGAGGTAATAAAAATTATTTTATAATAGTTAATAGTAGTTTTATACTTTTATTAGTGGTATTTGATGGAATGAGAATGTTGATTAAATAATTATTTAATCTAACAAATTAATCATAAACCAATGTTGCAAATTCATTTTCAATGGGGGTAAATTTGTCCATTTAAATCATTTCCTCTCCTTTCCATCCTAATTTTTAAAACATCCAAACAAGAGGAATGACTAATTATTCCCTTCCTCCTTATTAATTTTAAAAACATCCAAACAAGGTGGAGGATAACCATTCCCCTCTACTCTCTTCCTCTCTACTCCCCTCTCTCTCTAAACTTCCAAACAAGCCATAATGCTCTAAGCAAATGCAAAAGAGTGGATTTTAGGTTCTCATGAGCCAACATCGTAAGCATCATGGGGATCGGGGATTTCCCTTAATTGCCTTTTAATTTTTGTAGGTAGGCTACTCACCCATGCTTCATGTTGCACTCCTTAGGTGGAGAGATTCTCCTAGTTCTTCTTTCTTGCAAGCTAGTTTGATCGACATATGCAAGACAGTGGTTCAATCATCTAGATTTTCCCCAACCACAAGTAGGCTACATCTAGCTATCAAAGAGAGGTGAAGTGTATGTTCGTGAACAACCTTAAATGGAAAAACACCCAGGGCAAAATAGGGATATACCCCTTTTTTTGTGATTGCCAAAATTGTACAACCAAAATTTTTGTTTCAGGCATAACTATGTAAAAAAAAAAAAGCATAATGATACATGTCATTTTATGTTAAAATAATACCATTAAAGAAAAAAAAAAATTGCTTAAAATAGTAAAAGGAATGCTAAATGCACAAAAATTTTATAATGTTTTTTTTAAAAAAAATGGAAAAACTAAAAAATTATGATTGGAACAATATCATTTTTGTATGAACACATTGCTTACCATTTACCACCATTTTTACTCTCTAGGATACACTTAAACAGTTATGAAAAAATATTTAAATTTTTTATTAGATTTTATTCAAATGACAACATTTAGGTATAATACTTAAGGTGCCTTAGAATAGGTTCTCCAAATTAAACCAAACACTTGATTATATTGACCAATTAAGTACAAACACTATTATGAATTTTAATTAGCTCAACTGGTAAAGACATTTGAGAATCAAAATTCACCTACACCAAAAATCAATTGGTATTTTCATCTAATGAGAAAAAATATTTATAATGGAGTGAACGTCATAAGTTGAAATTTTATTTTATTTTATTTTTTTTAAAAAGAACAAACACTGCTATCATGTATTGACCAATTAAATACAAAAATGTTTATTAGACCAATTTGAGTCTCCAATAATAAAGAGTAATTATCAAGGAGTAGATCTCACAGCTTGAAATTTTATTTTATCTATTAAAAAATAAATAAAATAAAAGTACAAACACCATTATCATGTATTGACCAGTTAAGTACAAAAAATATTGTCTTTCTCCAAAAAAAAAAAAATATATATATATATATATATATACATATATATATTGTCATTTTCAAGGGCACTTAAATTAAATGCAATTATATATTTAACTTTAATAAGAGAATTTAATATATTGCTATTTTCAAGTTTGCAAAGCATTGGTATTAGCTTACCAAAACTTTTCTTCCTATTATAGGATAAAAAATTACTTTTCTTATTTTAGCTAACCACAATTCATTTTCACCCATATTAGATTCCCCATTCTAAAACATATTTTATTTAAATATTATTTCTTCATTTATTTTTTAATTATATACCAACTTTTATTTATCACAATTACCAAGATATAATAAATAATAAACAAATGAAATAGGAAATGAACAATGCTTCTAGATATAAAGAGGAAGTAAGGAATTGTAGCAAAACCCTAAAATAGTGAAAACATAGGTAAGTTAGTGTGAGGTATTTTTCTTTTTGGATTTTCTATCCTAGTTTGCTTCCTTACCCTATTGTAGGGAATCTTCTACCAATGGTCTCTAGTGTACCTAAACTTTTCCATAATTGATCTAGAAATAAAATAAAATTTATTTGAATTGGAAAAAAAAAATTTAGTTCATATATTTGGCTTTGTTTTCAATTTGGTGTTCAAAATTTTATATATTTTACTTTAGTTTTTATATTTTTAAAATTTTAATGTTTTGGTCATTGTTGTCATATCACTTAGGAAAAACTCTATTTTTAAACTAGAAAACCTTTTTTTTTTTTTTTAAAGTGAGATATTAACAACAGAAACTAAAATGACAACAAATTTAAAAATACATGAACTAAAATAAAAGATATAAAATTATTGAGAAACAAATTGTAAATACCAAAAAAAAAATGAATACTTTTTATTAAATTAAAGTAAAATAAAATATTAAATATTTGTGAATTTTTTTTGAGAGAGTTTAAACTTATGGTGTTCACTCTGGATGATAACTCTTTTATTATCAGACCAAGACACAAATTAATTTTTGATGTAGGTAGAAATTGAACGCTAGATCTCTTATACAATCATCATAGACTTTACCAGTTAAGCTGATTGGAACCTACAAGATTTGTGAATTTCAATTAACTTAACTAGTAAAGTTTTGATGATTGAATAAGAAATTCAGTATTTAATTTCTGTCTATACTAAAAAATGCTTAATACCTTAGTCTAATAGTAAATAACACAATTATTATAAGCAATCCAATAAGTTGAAATTTATTTTATTTTATTTAATTAGTGAAATTTCGGTTAAATGAAAAGTCGGTCGAGGGCGCGTTGTAACGCACGCGAGGGCGCCGCGTCAGAGAAAGGAAAAAAGAAAAAGGAGGAGAGAGAGAGGAGCACATTTATGTTTAGTTGTTACAGAGTTACATCATCATCCCAGTCTCATCTATCATCTATCTATCTATATAAACCAAACGAAATACGCGCTAAGCCATTCCCATCCAAAACAAAAACGCCTTTAATCTCTCCCACAATATTCATTCTTTCCTCTCTCTCTCTCTCTCGCGCTCCTAATAAGTCCTTTCTGAATGAAAGAATACCATTTTTAAGCTCTCTCACAGATCCAAACTCTCATCCTTATCACTTTATTTCTGTCTTACCCTTTTTTTTGGTACGTGTTTTTTTTTTTTTTTTTTTTTTTTTGTTTAATCTATTTGTATTGTATTTGACCTCTCCTAAAAAGAAAAAGAAAAAGAAAAAAAACGGTTGTGGAGTTTGTTTTCTATTTTCGGGGTTCTAGAAGGTTCTTGATTCCACGGGAATAGATCTAGCGAATTGAAATGTATTTAGGCTTTGTTGGTTTCTCTGAAAGAAAACGGGGGAATATTTCTTTATGATTTCCTTCCGCTTTTTTTTTTGTTGTTGTTGTGGTTTTCTCGAGAACCAAACGGAGAGGTAACGCTTACAAGATTTATTTAGTTGTTTTGAGTGAAAAATGTGAGAAAATGGGACATTCATGTGAGTTTGAGATCGCCTAACGTCAAGAACCGAATGGCTTTTGAAAAGCGCATGCTGGGTTTGAATTTATTTACAATTTTACTCTGTTTTGGGTCTGGGTTATGTTATGTTATGTACGTCTAGTTTAGTTAGTTGTCTACATTTCAATGTTATTTGGGGTGGTTGTGGTTGGTGAGCTCACTTTTGAATTTTGGCTTCTTCTTCAACTGTTCTTCTTTACATGCTTTCTCAATTCTAACCATTTTGGGTTCTCTTGTTTAGTGGTTTTGCTTTCGATTTTGTTGCTTTTTTTTCTTCTTGTTGTTGGAATGTTTTTAATTGGAGCTGAGATTGGCAGTGGCTTAATGATATTCCTATTCTAAATACATCACACTAACTTGTGAATATATGGGTTCTAGAATTAACATGTGATTGTTTTATGTTATTTTATTTCTTTCTGGGCTCACCCTTTTGGTGTTTATTACCTAAGGGTTCTTGTTGTTTGTTTTGTTACATAGCAGAGTTTTTATTCAGATGATCTTTTAACCTTAAATTAAGAACTGGACCTGGAATTCAGCCATGTAATTAATAGTTTAGATATAAGATCTATTAGTAAGCTAAAAAATTGAGTTTCTCAATGAACATATCAACAGGTATCTTGTGTTTTTCTAAGATTATGAGCTGCTCCTTGAACATCTGATGGGTTCAGTTCTTGGAAGCTATGCTTTGTTATATTTAATTAGTGCAATAATTTGCTATAGATGTAAATCTGATATGGAAGAATGGAAAGTAGGGGTTGGTTTCGGAGAGAAATAGTTGGAAATGGCATTTTAAATGCCATAGTTAAGGCCAAAAAGTAAAGAAATTCCTAAAACCAGTGTCATGTATCATAGAAAGGCCAAAAATAAAGGAAGTTTATGAAACCAGTGGCATGTATCATATTTTGCAAGTGACCTTAACTTTTCATTATTGTTGTTTTGTTCCATCATTATTCTTGCTCGAACCATTCGTTTGATAGAGACAGCTTTGGCTCCTTTAGTTTGGTGGGGCCTTTTCCGTTTGGTGCATTTTGTTTGGATCTAAGTTCTAGATAAGCATCTCCTTATGGAGATGCTCATCTAGTAGACTCTGATTAGTCTATTGAAGATATTTATATTTAGGATTTTTTTTTTTATTTTGTTGTTATTGTTTGCGTGCTTCTCTTTCCAAATAGTTTAGTTTCTTAATTCTTATTGGTCTCAAGGTTGATGTTTAAATACCCTCAGATTTGGGAATTCTGAGTACTAACTGATTTCAATCCTCTTTGTCTGTCACAGAATAAAAGTATCCATGGCATTTGAGCACTACTTTGCTCAGGAATGGAAATCAATCCAAGGTGTATCGGAAAATTCCAATGGTTGCTTTGATTGCAACATCTGCTTAGACTTAGCACACGAGCCAGTGGTCACACACTGTGGCCACCTCTACTGCTGGCCCTGCATCTACAAATGGCTCTTTGTCCAGAGTGCTTCCCTTGCTTCTGATGAGCACCCACAGTGCCCAGTTTGTAAGGCTGACATATCTCACACCGCCATGGTCCCCCTCTATGGCCGTGGACAGTCCCTAAACGAAGCTGAAGCAGAAGCCGAAGTAAAGGCACCCCGTAGGGGTATGGACATACCGCCTAGACCAGCTGCGTGTGGTAACCAAGCTCTCATATCGACCGCCAACAGCACCGGTCAGCGGCTTCCATATCGCAATCCTTATCAAAATCAACAGCACAATCCTCATCCATACGGCAATCACGAAGAGGATTCTACATCTTCATGGCATAATCTTGGTGGGACTCTCAGAGGTTTGCACCATCCTATGGTTGGAATGTTTGGGGAGATGGTTAGTGCAAGGGTGTTTGGGAGCTCGGCGGGGTTATATGGATATCCAAACTCATATCACTTGGTTGGGAATAGTAGCCCTAGGTTGAGGAGGCTAGAGATGCAGGCAGACAAGTCGCTTAACAGAATTTCAATTTTCCTGTTTTGTTGTTTTCTTCTTTGCCTTATAGTCTTCTGAATGCAGTTTTAGATTACTCTCCCCCGGTGTTTTGTACAGTTTGTGAAGAGTATGGATTGAAAAAGGCTTATGATAATGGATAGAATATTAATATAAGTAAACATTTGAGATTTGCTTCAACCGACTTTTACAGTCTTCTTCTACAACCATCTCTTATCTAATTTAATGCTTGCACCTAGCCTTAGGTACTCAGATATCCCAACTAGTTTTCATCATTCAGACCGTTCTGTGAGGCTCATGTTAGTCCTTGAAATTTTATTTTATAAGAAAGAGACCGACATACTTGGATGGCTTTACTTCGACCACAAAACAGAGTATCGGCCATCTTGCGTGCCTCTAACAGAGACATCAATCTCGTAAATCTACATTAATGCCTAAAGGACTTCACCATGGTTTGACGATGTATACGTAATCTGAGGACAACTATAAGTTAACCGTAACTAAAATTTAGAATTTAAATAAAGAAAATCGAGGCTAAAGTAATTCAATCAAAACGAAATCAAGACAGTACATATTCAAAGGAATAAAAATTTGAGGCTACATTAAATTAAGGCTAAGTTGAATATACCCAACAATCACATGGTAAGACTAAACAACAAGAAGTGAATAAATTATTCAATAAAAAACCTATTATAAAACGAAAAAAATAAAATTTGTATCTTGTTCAACTTATTTAATAAAAATAATTTTTAATTTTATTTTTCCTTAAAAAATGGTATCAAGAAAAATATTGTAGTTATAAGTTCTCCTTGACAGTGGCAACAATTATACTTTTTTTGATTTTGCAATCGCGATAGCAATTTTACTTTCTTTAACTACTCGACTTTAGTGGCTATCTTAAAAAAGTTTCTTACAACTGCCACTATCACCTTACATATTCATACACTATCATTTATTCATATGAATTGAAATCATGATTTCAATTCAAATTAAGAAATTATGTTTTAGAACACAATTTCAACAAGAAATATATCTAGTGTATAATAAGATTTTCCGTAATTAAATGCGTCTAGTGGGCAAAATCCTGTGGCCATTTTCTTCTTGCATGGACATTTTGTTTACTAGTTATTTTACCAATTACCTTGCGTGAGTACTGCCTTACCTATACTCTAGAAAGCTTATCCAACCCAATCAAGGATGGACCCAGAATTTTAAGCCGGGGGGGCGGAGCTAAAAACCAAAGGAGGGGGGGGGGCGGGCAAGCCCTTTACTTTCTTGTTTTTTTGAAAATTTTATGTACTAAAAAAAGAAAGAATACCGTAGCTTTTGCTAAGGTAGCCGGTAGGGTAGGAGTTGAGGCTTACAATTATATTAAATAGAAGTTTGTGTGGTCCAAATTACTATCCCCTAAGGGCTAGCCGATGTTTTTTATTTATTTATTTGATTTATTATGAAAAATAATACAAAGAACAAAAGTAGGCCCAACTATTTTAAAGGCAGCTGGACCACACCTAGAAAATACCTATTCTATTATGGTGTGACTTGGTGGTACACAGTGGGGAGTTAAGATTTGAATTTAGGAGAAAAAATTTATAAGTAATGCTCATGGGCACACGCCCAAAAAATAACATTAATATGTTTGCTATACTATAGTTTTCTATTAAGGATTTATTTACACATGAATAATTTTTTTAATTAAAAATTCCATTTACAAATCTCATAAAAGATTTTAGTAGTTGGATACTCAAGTGCAAATCATATGAATATGATATTTTAGTTAACAAATTTTAATACTTTAAAAACGAAATTGTGAACTTATAAAAACTTGAAAATTCAAAGTTTAACATGAAAACAATATTGAGCTCTAGAATTTATTATATAATTATCTTTACATTTTATTGCTTATGCTGATAAAAGAAGAATAAATTATTATGTAGGGACCGGATTTGGGACACTTCTTCAGATTGAGAGAGTGGACCCCAGCCCAGCTTGTCCTTCAATGAATTTATAGAGTGTGGGCTCAAGAACTAGGCCTTAGTAAGGGGTACAACTGCCCTGCATGGTTGCATGTGACTTTATCAACTTGAACATAGATTAGGATGCACAATGATGCTCTTCGGACTGGTCTTCTGAAGTTTGATGTTCTTATTATTTCTTTTAAGATTCATTACAAAGGTTCCAGAGGGCATGGGTCATTACAGAACTCCTTAATGCCGATCCTTCCTCCCCCTTTCAGGAGAGACTCCCTACGTTATATACCCCTCTAAACTGATCCTAACCCACCATTTGTCGATCAATCAGGCTATCACTTGAGAGCCTGTCCCATCAGCTGCATCCCTATTCCTCCAGTGGGTTGCAGCACCCAAGGCGGCGCTGTTCAGGAGTCCTGTCCTCATTAATGCGGCCAGGACGTTAGTTGAGGGCATTCAATGCAGAGGTGACAGCTCGCCTAAGGCTTGTTCCTTCGCTGTGCTCCCGTCACCGACGCGTGGCACTGGACCCTCTCCTTCTCATATATTCAAGAAGTCCCCTTTGGTGGGATGGTGCCCGCGTTCTTTTGAGGTCTCGGATGCCCGAGGACGGGGCCCTCCTTGGATAGGTTCCTCGGGGGTTGGCCCTCGCGCTTTCATCCTCGGACCCCTTATGCATCCTCGGCGCGGGCCCTTGGGCCTGGCTTGGAGCGGGCCAAGGCTACCTGATTTTCTGGGCCCACAATAGCCCCTCAAAATCTTGCTGCACGCATCCTCGGGCGGGGAGAAGAATTTTGACATCCTCGGGCCTGCTCCGTGCCCAGTCGAGCCTTACGCCCCCTGTCAGCGCTGGGGTCTATTCATTTGCCCAAGGCGTGTTGCTGATGTTTCGGAGTGTGCAACGTGCCCATCATTAAATTCAGGCGGCTCTGTGTTCCCCACGTCTAACGAGGCGTTACCAATCCAATGGTGGAGGTTTGTCTCGCATTTATGAGCAGGAAAACCTACATGGCTCTTCGATTTGGGGTATAAATACCCATACAGACCACTTCTTCCCGTTCCTTATTTGCAATCAAGAATTCTCGTGCGTCCTTCCTGAGTTCAGCCATACTCTCACTTACATCTCCAGCACAAAAGGCCTGTCCGAGGAGCTCCTCCTTTTCCCAGTAAGTCGCTCTATCCCTCTCTGAGCTCTCTTCCTCTTTACCCCTTCTTCTCCTTCACCTGTTCTTTCTTAGTTCCTTTAGGTGTCAACTGGGATGGGTAGGTTTAAGAAATACGTCTACACTGAGGAGGCGATGGAGAAATTCATTGCCGACTATAGGATTCCCGGTGATGTAGGTCTGAGATATTGTGAGGATGGGGATTAGCTCTTGCAAAGGCAGGAGGGCGAAGTGGTAATTCCCATTGTCGCCTTCCTCGAAGGGGGGATGAGGATCCCCATGGGGCCTGTGATGAGGGACTACCTCACGCACTTCCGGTTGGCCCCTACTCAGTGTGGAATAAACGTCTTTAGGATTTTGGGCTGTGTGGACGCCCTGAACGAGAAGATGGGGCTAAGGTTGACCCACCATGACATGAACTGGTGCTACAACCTTCAGCTCCTTAAGGGCAAGTCTTATTACCTAAAGACGAGGGATGACAGGGTGCAGCTCATCCAGTGCCTCCCTGAATCCAGCAAGGGGCTAAACGAGGATTTCCTCATCGTGTCAGGGGAGTGGCACGATGGCCTTCACTGCCCAACAACAGAGGGAATACTAGGTGGGGCAGTGGGAGTAGGAGGGGTTTCAAGTTCTCTTGTCTCTTTTCTTCCCTCCCCCCATTTTTTTTTTTTTTTTTTTTTTTTTTTTTTTTTTTTTTTTTTTTTTTTTCTCTCTGAGTTGGGCTCATAGTGTATTGGCTGCTCTGGCAGGCTGTCCAGGCCGTCTATAGGTTGGAGGAGGCGGCCAACGATCAGGGGAAGGCCCTCGACCAGGAGCGTAATAGGCAGTTTCAGGCTACCCAGACTCTGAAGAACTCCGAGGCTGACCTTGCCAAGGCCCGAGAGGACTTGAAGGCGATGACCAGGGCTCGGGACAGTGCAGAGTCTGGTCTTGAGGGTGCCCAGAACCAGGCCAAGGAGCAGACAAGGCGCCTGGGCGAGGCGGAGGAGCAGTTGCAGATCGTGAGGGATCTGATCGCAGATCTGCAGGCTAAGGTGACTACGGCTGAGGGGGCCCAGAGGGAGGCAGAGTGGGCCAGAGATGAGGTTCGGCGGGCTAAGGTTGAGGAGGATCTTGGCAAGGAGATGGCCCTGACTGCCAAGGAGGAGGCCGAGACTGCAGCCTACACTGATGGGGTGGCTGAGGTAGAGGCCTTCTACAAAGCTCAAGTTCTGGGGGTATGCATGCGATACTGCTCCCAGGTCTGGGCTGAGGCCCTCAAGCAAGCTGGGGTGGAGGCCACGTTCGACCTGTGGAAGGCGGAGAGCGTGTACTACCCCCTGCTATCCGTGAGGCCGCCCCTGATGGCGCTAAGGCTAGGGAGATTGTTGAGGAGGTGGGGGCTGCTAAACTAAGGGAAAATCCGAGCGAGGAGGTGCCCCAAGAGGTAGCGGAGGCCCCATTCGATGCTCAAATCCCCACCACCGAGGAAGCAGCCATTCTCGCCGTACCCCTGCAGGCCGTCCCCTTAGGCCAGGGCTCGGAGGACTCAGAGGTTGCCCTTGTCCAGCCTGAGCAAAAGGAGTAGATTCCCTGGCGTCTTGGTTCAACCTGCTTTTGCCGCTTGCTTGACCTTTGTCTATGCTTTTTATGTCATTTTATTTTATTTTGTTATTCTTCTCTCTTTTTATTTTTATCTAAGGTGGCTCTTGCCACGCAACTTCTATGGACACTTTGTTGTAAGGGGAGTTTAATTCCCCTTTTTATTTATTTTAGTTGCTTATTTGTTTACACGCTGCCTGCTTCCTCTCTTTTCTTTTTATTTGCACGATTTTAGCTTGAATTATATGTCGGCCAATTGTGTCAGTAACAATGATAAGGGGAAAGAATGTATGCGTGGGCAGTCCCTTTATGTCCCAAGGGTCAGTTAGGGTTTTGATCCTTTCCTAACTTAGGATATTTTGAAGTAGTTAGTTTCCCCATAGGCTTGAGTCCGAGGACCATGTAATGCCTTGGTTCTGTCTAACACTTAGGATATTTTTGGAAGTTGTTAGTTTCCCCATAGGATTGAGTCCGAGGACTATGCAATGCCTTGGTTCTGTCTAACACTTAGTCTTGTCGTCAGAACGCGAGATACATAGTCATAATAGGGTAAGCATTTGAATCCAAAAAGGCTTCTTCATTAATAATAATACCTTTTCAGGTTATTTACATTCCACGGACGGGGTACAGGTTTTTCGTCTAGATCTTCTAAGTAGTACGCACCTATCCCCGCCACTGACGTAATTCGGTAGGGCCTCTCCCAGTTGGGTCCCAGCTTTCCCCAAGAAGGGTTCTTAGTAACCCCTACGATTTTTCTCAGCACTAGGTCCCCCGGTGTTAGTGGTCTGAGCCTCACATTGGTATCATACCCCTGCTTGAGCTTTTGTTGGTAATAGGCCAGCTAGATCATCGCTCATTCCCTTCGTTCGTCTACTAGATCCAGGCTCCTCCCCAGCAGTTCATCGTTGCTGTCTGGGGTGAAAGAGCTTGTCCTTAGTGTTGGGAAGCTTGTTTCTAGGGGGATTACTGCCTCGGCACCATAAGTTAAGGCGAAAGGTGTTTCCCCTGTTGACCGCCGGGGTGTGGTCCGGTATGTCCAGAGTACGTGGGACAGCTCCTCTACCCATCTCCCCTTAGCGTCGTCAAGTCTCTTCTTAAGCCCGCTGACGATGACCTTGTCGACGGCTTCGGCTTGGCCGTTTCCCTGAGGGTAGGCGGGCGTTGAGTATCTATTTGTGATACCAAGCTCATGACAGTACCTCCTGAAGGCTTTGCTATCGAATTGGAGTCCATTATCCGAGACAAGGGTGTGGGGGACCCCGAATCGCGTCACAATGTTCCTCCAAAGGAATTTCTTTACGTCCACGTCTCTGATGTTGGCCAATGGCTCGGCCTCGACCCACTTGGTAAAGTAGTCCGTGGCCACCAACAGATACTTCTTATTTCCTAGCGCTCTAGGGAATGGTCCTACAATGTCCAAGCCCCATTGGGCGAACGGCCACGGACTGGACAAGGGATTAAGGATCCCTCTTGGCTTATGGATATTGGGGGCGAACCTTTGGCACTGGTCACACCTCTTGACATAGTCCTGGGCCTCTAGCTGCATCCCCGGCCACCAGTATCCCTGTGTGACGGCTCGGTGAGACAAGGACCTCCCCCCTGTGTGGTTCCCACAGATTCCCTCGTGCAGCTCTTCGAGCAATAATTCTGCTGCTTTGGGGTGGACGCATAGCAGGTACAGCCTTGAGTAGGAGCGCCTGTATAGTTTGTGGTCCTCGGACAACCAGAACCGAAAAGCTTTTCTTCGTACTTTCTCAGCCTCTGACTTGTCTTAGGGCAGGATATCATCTTTGAGGAATCTCATAATGGGGTCCATCCAGCTGGGACCCACTTCGATCCTAAGGATGGGGATCGCTTCCTTAGTCGCCTCGCTCACCCTCTCCAAGTGCTCGACAAGTATGGTCCGAGGTAGACCGTCTGCCGAGGAAGTTGCGAGTGTGGCTAATGAATCGGCATGACTGTTCCCACCCCTAGGGATATGAGACAGACTGAAAGGGTCAAAATTCGACTGCAAGCGCTTGACTTGGCTTAGGTATTCCTGCATTCTCGGATCTCGGGCCTCCATCTCTCCCTTTACCTATCCTACTACCAGTCTCGAGTCTGAGAACATCTCCACTGACTTTCCTCCCATCTTCTGTACCATGGCCATACCTTGCAATAATGCCTCGTACTCGGTCTCGTTGTTTATGGTCAGGAATCTGAGTCTAAGGGATTTCTCTATGACATGATCTTCAGGGGACACTAAGACTAGTCCTACTCTTGACCCTCTCTGGTTTGCCGCGCCATCAACATATACTTTCCAGCATGGTGGCCTCGGGATAGAGACCGCTCCAACTGGCCTTTCGTCAGCGATCCTTCCCTCGGTTCCAACTTCTACAGTTGGCTCAGCGAACTCCGCCGTCAAGTCTGCCAGAACCTGGCCCTTTATGGCAGTCCGAGGCATGTATTTAACGTCGAAGGCTCCCAGGATAGTATTCCATTTTACGATTCTTCCCGTGTAGTCGGCGGCCTAAAGTATGGACTTCAAGGGTAGTTGGGTTAAGATGACCACCATGTGGGCCTGGAAATAATGAGGCAGCTTTCGCGTGGCATGGACCACGGCAAGTATGGCTTTCTCCAAGGGTAAGTACTTGACCTTGGCTTCGTGCAATGACTTGCTAATGTAGTAGACCGATTTTTGGACGCTACCGTCGTCTCGTATCAGCACCAGGCTCACAGCGTGGTTCGCCACAGCAATGTATGCATATAGGACCTCGCCGGCCTCTGGTTTAGACATGATGGGTGGTCGGGCCAGGTAATCCTTGAGCTGTTGGAAAGTCGTGGTACATTCCTCGGACCACTCAAATCCCTTCCACTTGTTGAGCAGGAGATAGAACGGTCTGCAGCGGTCGGCCGACCTGGAAATGAATCGATTTAGGGCCGCGATCATACCAGCAAGCCTCTGGATCTCCTTGGGGTTTTGCGGAGGCCATAGGTTTTGGATAGCTCTGATTTGGTCGGGGTCGACCTCGATCCCCTGGTGGGTGATGATGTAGCCAAGGAACTTGCCCGATCCTACGCCGAACGAGCACTTGGATGCATTTCGTCGCAGCCTGTGCTTTCTGAGGACGTCGAATATACAGCCGAGGTCCCGCAGATGCTCAGACACCAATCTGCTCTTTACCACCATATCGTCAACATAGATCTCAATGTTCTTGCACAACAATGGCTCGAACATTCTCGTCATCATCCTCTGATAAGTAGATCCAGCATTCTTCAAGCCGAATGGCATCACCTTGTAGTGGTAGTTTCCGATGGGCGTCATGAAGGCCGTCTTCTCCTGATCCTTCAAGGCTAATGGGATCTGGTGGTAGCCTTGAAAGGCATCTAGGAAGCTCATCCGAGGATGGCCTGCGGTTGCGTCCACCAGCTGGTCTATTCGTGGCATTGGGAAGGGGTCCTTCGGGCAGGCTTTATTCAGGTCCGTGAAGTCCACGCAAACCCTCAATTTACCACTTTTCTTCTTAACCACCATAGTGTTGGCTAACCACTCGGGGTAGAATACTTCTTTAATAGCGCCCGCGCGCTTGAGTTTATTGACCTCTTCCTTAACTGCCTCGGCGTGTTCCTTTGACGGGCGTCGGGTTGGTTGCTTCCTGGGGATCACTGAGGGGTTGATGTTAAGGAGGTGACAGATGAAGGATGGGTCAATCCCTAGGGCATCGCAAGGGTCCCATGCAAACACGTCCAGGTTACTCTTGAGAAACTTAAGCAACTCCTCCTTCTCTCGGGGAGGCAGTTGGGTTCTGACTTGAAAAAATCTCTCTTGGTCGTCGTCGATGGCCACTTTCTCTAAGCCTTCGAGCCTTGCTTCCTCGGCGGCCGTGTCAGCTGGTGCCACCGAGGCGGTTAACTGCTATAAGTTTTTGGCCATGGTGGCCGAGGGCTCCGTATCTTGCGGGCGTGAGGTGGCCGCGACCATACACCGCCTTGCCGTTGACTGGCACCCTCGGATCTCGAGGATTCGGTCTCCAGGCGGGAATTTCACTTTCTGGTGCAAGAAAGAGGCGACACCTCCTAAGGTGTGGAGCCAAGGCCTTCCCACAATGGCAGTGTAGGGGAAATACGTGTTCACCACAATAAAGTCCACCTCCACTACTTCCGGGCCGGTCTGGATGGGCAGCCTGATCATGCCCTCCGGGGTGACCAGCTTCCCATCGAAGCTCATCAGGGGGGAGCTGTAGGGCGACAAGTCCTCGGGCTTTAGCCCCAGCCCCTTATAGAGGTCGGGGTACATGACCTATGCCGCGCTGCCACCATCCACCATCACCCTTTTGACGTCATAGCCCCCAATTCTGAGGGTGATGACCAAAGCGTCGTCGTGGGGTTGGGTGGTTCCGTCCTTGTCCTCCTCAGAAAAAGTCAGGGTCGGGTGACAGCCTTTTCTGGCCCTTTTTGGCTCTGACTGGGACTCCCCGATGGTCATCTGGGCTACGGACAACACCCGCGAGGGGCGCATGCCTGTTCTTCCTAGTGCAGCCAAGATCACATTGATCGTTCCAACGGGCTGTCCCATAGCTGTGTCCCTCCGTGGCTCCTGGTAGGTCTGGCCATGCTGGCTGCTAGAATGGTGCAGGAGATGCTTCAGCCTCCCCTCCCGGACTAACTGATCTAGATAGTTCCAGAGATTCTTGCAGTCCTCCGTAGCATGCCCGTGGTCCTGGTGATATTGGCAGTAGCGGTCCTGATTACGCTTCTAGAGGTTTCCCGACATCTTACTCGGCCACCTGAAATACGATTCGTTCTTGATCTTTTCTAGCACCCTGTGCACCAGTTCTCGGAATACAACGCCGACATCCTGGGCGTTTGTCGCCCCAGATTGCCTTATGAAATCTCTTTTCGGACGGGCGTTGTTATATTGGTCCGACCTGGAATCCCTTATCTCCTGAGGGATAGCCTTCTCCTTCCCCTTGCCCTGCAGCAAGTCTTCCTCCACTCGTTTGTATTTGTCGATCCGATCCATTAGCTGCAGCACGCTAGTGGCGGGCTTACTAGTTAAGGACTTCCTCAGGCCATGCCCCATCGGGAGCCCGTTCTTGAACGTGTTGATGGCGACATCATCGTATTTGCCATCCAACTAGTTGTAAATCTCCCAATACTTGTCCAAGTAAGCCTTGAGGGTCTCGTCATCGCGCATGGTCAGGGACAGCAACGAGCTCATGGGCCGAGGAGGTCTACTGTTCGTGACGAAACGGGAACCAAAGGCCTGGGTCAGCTGTCTGTACGAGTCTACAGGATTCGTCCTCAAGCCGTTGAACCACCTCATTGCCACAGGCCTCAAGCTAGAAGGGAAGACTTTGCACATCAGCGCCTCGTTCTTAGAGTGAACGGCCATCCTTTAATTGAACTGGCTCACGTGCTCCACGAGGTCCATCTTGCCATTGTAAACGGCGAAGGTCGGCTGCTAGAACCTCTGAGGGAGCTTCGCCTCGTCTATGCGATGCGTAAAGGGCGACTTGGAGAGCCGGTCCAGCGCCCTGCTCATGGTGTCGCTTCCTAAGCCCTTAGGGGTGGGGCTGCCACGCCTACGCCTCCGATAGCGCTCATCCTCGTGGGAGAAAACTTCACTCGGGGGTGTCATCGACCCTTGCCTGTAATCGTCATCACTTTCGTCGTCAGGGGGTAAGTCGAGGCTGGGCTCGAGTCGCTTTCGTTGTGCATGGCGCAACTTTGTCTTGAGATTGTCTATCTCTCGTTGCATGGCCGCCTTGTCTTCCTGCCTCTGAGAGGCGTGACTCTTATCCCCCCGCGGCCTCGTGGCTGGGTCGTTATTGCCTTCTTGGGGCTCGTGGCTACTTCTATGCGTATGGCTTTCGCTGGTTTGCGAGGTGTGCACGCTTCCTTCTCGGAATCATCCGTTCTCCTCGTTCTGGCCGAGCCTCGTGTCGCCATAGTCGTTCGGGCGTTGGGGTCTTGCTGGTTCGTGTCGATGGGAATTCCCTTGGTGAGGGTCTGACCCTACCATGCCTGGCTGTTGTCCTTACTGACGCACGAGTTCTTCCCACAGACGGCGCCAATTGTAGGGACCGGATTTGGGACACTTCTTCAGATTGAGAGAGTGGACCCCAGCCCAGCTTGCCCTTCAATGAATTTATAGAGTGTGGGCTCAAGAACTAGGCCTTAGTAAGGGGTACAACTGCCCTGCATGGTTGCATGTGACTTTATCAACTTAAACATGGATTGGAATGCACAATGATGCTTCTCAGACTGGTCTTCTGAAGTTTGATGTTCTTATTATTTCTTTTAAGATTCATTACAAAGGTTCCAGAGGGCATGGGTCATTACAGAACTCCTTAATGTCGATCCTTCCTCCCCCTTTCAAGAGAGACTCCCTACGTTATATACCCCTCTAAACTGATCCTAACCCTCCATTTGTCGATTAATCAGGCTACCACTTGAGAGCCTTTCCCATCAGCCGCATCCCTGTTCCTCCAGTGGGTTGCAGCACCCAAGGTGGCGCTGTTCAGGAGTCCTGTCCTCATTAATGCGGCCAGGACGTTAGTTGAGGGCATTCAATGCAGAGGTGACAGCTCGCCTAAGGCTTGTTCCTTCGCCGTGCTCCTGTCGTCGACGCATGGCACTGGACCCTTTCCTCCTCGGATATTCAAGAAGTCCCCTTTGGTGGGATGGTGCCCGCGTTCTTCTGAGGTCTCGGACGCCCGAGGACGGGGCCTTCCTCGGATAGGTTCCTTGGGGGTCGGCCCTCGCGCTTTCATCCTCGGACCCCTTATGCATCCTCGGCGCGGGCCCTTGGGCCTGGCTTGGAGTGGGCCAAGGCTACCTGATTTTCTGGCCCCACATATTACATTAGAAATTGATTTTTTTAAATCATTTTTATCACTTCAAAGGCAATAATAATATTCTTTTTCAATTAAAACTTATGCTTCTTTACTTATTCATTTTTGTAAATTTTTTTTAATTTTTATGTTTGCCTTTTCTGATGATGCTCAAAATCGTCAATAGATCTATCGCCCAAACCTGCAGTCTTTAGTAAAAGGTGAAGAGTAGTGAACTTGCAAAAATGGGAATACCTTCAGAGAGTATCAGTTTAGTGCCGGCCTAAGACTCTCCGAAGATTTAGTCAGAAACTCACAATGATCTCTATGAACTTTCAAGAAGGAATTTTCAAATAGTATTTTTTGCTTACCTTGAGATTGGAGTGTCTAGGTGTCTATATAAGGGTCTGTGGATGACCACCATAGTGAAATTGTAGGGGCATGTGGTTATCCCTTAGCTAACTTGTAGGTAGGGGTGACAATTTTTATCCATATCCATGAACCCACCCATTATCCACCTTATTTGGATAAGTCTTAACATAACCCATTCGAATATTTGGGTTAAATGGGTAAAGGCACATTTGGTTATTTAATTATATGGGTCTTAATGGATAAACCCACTAATACTCACTAAAACCCATCTAAAATTTAAATAAACAACATAAATTCTAAATTTCTAGAAAATGACCAAAATACCCCAAAAACTTAAAAAATAACCAAATAACCCTATGAAAATTGAAAATGACCAAAATACCCCTAAAACATTAAAATTACCAAAATCCTCCTGAAACTTAAAAAATGACCAAAATACTCATGAAACCTAAAAAATTACCAAAATACTCCTTTAACCAAAAATGAACCAAATACCCTCCAAAGCCTATAAAATGACCAAAATACCCCAAAAACCTAAAAATTACCCAAATACCCCCTAAACCTAATAAATGACCAAAATTCCCTTGAAACCTAAAATTACCAAAATACCCCATAAACTTAAAAGATGACCAAAATACCTCCGAAACCTATAAAATGACCAAAATACCCCATAAACCTAAAAATGACCAAAATACCTCTAAAACCTAAAAAATGACCAAAATACCCCCGAAACCTAAAAATTACCAAAACACGTCCTAAACCTAAAAGATGACTGGAGTACCTTCAAAACCTATAAAAATGACCAAAATACCCCCCGAAACTTGAAAATTACCAAAATACCCCAAAAACCTAAAAAAGGACCGAAATACAACCGAAACCTAAAAAATGACCAAATTACCCCAAAAACCTAAAAAATGACCAAATACCCCCAAAACCTAAAAATTACAAAAATAACCCCGAAACCTAAAAATTACCAAAATACCCCCAAAACCTAAAAATTACCAAAATACCCCCTAAACCTTTAAAATGACCAAAACACTCCAAAACCTATAAAATAACCAAAATACCCTCGAAACCTAAAAATTACCAAAATATGCCATAAACCTAAAAATTACCGAAATACCCCCAAAATTTAAAAATTACCAAAATACCTCTGAAACCTAGAAATTTACCAAAACAAACCAAAATTTTGAAAATGACCAAAATACCCTTAGAATCTAAAAAATTACCAAAATAACCTTGAATCATAAAAAATTACTGAAATTCCCTTGAAACTTATAAAATGATAGAAATAATCTTAGAACCTTTAATTTGTATTCTCAAAACATCCAAAATACCCCAAACCTCTATTTCAGTAATTTTAGATTTTTCAGGTGTATTTTGGTCATATTTACATGTTTAGGGGTATTTCAGTCATTTTTAGGTTATGAAGAATTTTGGTTATTTTTTAGATTTCAGGAGTATTTTGATCTTCTTTTAGGTTTCAGGATATTTTGATGATTTTTTAGGTTTCGAGGCTATTTTAGTCATTTTTTTAGATTTCAAAGGTACTTTGGTCATTTTTTTTTAGGTTTTGGGGGTATTTCGATGATTTTTAGGTTTAGGGGTTATTTTGGTTGTTTTTAGGTTTCGGGGGTATTTTAGTTATTTTATTAGGTTTTAGAGGTATTTTGGTCATTTTTTTTGGTTTTGGGGGGTATTTTGGTCATTTTAAAGGTTTTGAGGGTATTTTGGTCGTCTTATAAGTTTCAGGAGTATTTTAGTCATTTTTTAAGTTTCAGGGTATTTCGGTAATTTTTTAGGTTTAGGGGGCATTTTGGTAATTTTATAGGTTTCGGGGGGGGGGGGGTATTTTGGTCATTTTTTAGATTTGGTTTTTTTTTTTTTTTTTTTTTTAAATTAATTTTTTTTTCTGGATTTATTAATGGGTCATCATGATTCTTGTGTAAGACTCTGGGTCTGGGAATAATGTGAGAATCCATTCGGAGATCCATATATTACTCATTTACTCTGAACCCAAAACCTGAAAAATTCGAGGAAAATTAAGGCCAAGGTTAATCCTAAAGCTTAAACCAACCACAGATCCAATTGAAATGCCACCCTTTAGAAATTTCTTAGCTTAAAGATTGTGTTTATTTCTTGAGCTTCATCCATAACCCATTAAACCCATAAGCTAAAATTAAAAAGTAAACACATGTCTCAAGTGGGTATTTACTTTTTATAACAACACACACAGACAAAACCACAAAAGCCCATAATTTTTGTTTTTTCAAAGAGCAAAATCCTATAAAAGAAAAGAGTTTTAGAACAAGAAAAAGAGAAGGTGCTCAGAATATTATGAATGGATGAGTAAGATATCCTCATGTTAATATCAGATTAACGAGATTTTATATATAAACTCATCATCATCGCACCTTTCCTTCTTAGTACAAACAAAAAAATAACATTAAAAGAACAATCATCAACAACAACAGCTGTATCTGTGTGCGAATGTGAGAGAAACAGAGAGTAACAGAGAGATCTACAATAGTTAAACAAGAAGACAGTGTTTTAAGGATTAGGGTTTGCTTTCTGTTTTATAGCCATTATGATCTTACAGAATTACAGAAATAGCCTCGCGAAGGTCTGGACCCAGACCACAACAGAAGCCCATTCTTGAAGACCCATTTTTTTAGATATCATCATAAAGAGTAATAAGACCCAATAATCCATTGGTAGGCCCAACAATTGGATTTAGAAGAATGAGAGTGTGGCCCAAAATTTGATAGGTTTCCAATTGAAGGAAAAAAAAGAAAAAGAAAAAAAAAAGAGAAGCAAATAAAAATAATGAGTATCCCCCTTAAAATTTTTATGTGAGTAATGAGTATTAGTTTAATAATTTTTCTTTTTAAGATTATCAATTTAATCAATTAACCTTTGGACGACTCTAGAAAATAAAAACCTTTGGATACACACACACACACACACATATATATATATATATATTGTTATCAATTTAATCCATATATGTTCAATTTGATGAATTAACCCTTTGCACATTATATTCTACCACACTCTAGCATTTTGGTGTGCCAAAAAGCATTTTTTTTAAGCCACTGCATGCTAATGCTCTTAGAACTCAAATTTCTTGTTTGATGACTATAAAATTTATTAGTTCAGTTAATTAAAACTCAAAAATTCAACAAAATATCTTTTTTATTATTATTTTTAATTAAATAGTTTTTTTAAGGGAATTATAATTAGATAGTTCAATAGAAGATATTGGTTATGGGTTTTCATGCGATGACTCACCAATATTGGTTTTTGGAGGCGAAGACCCACCACTGACTGTCATTGGTGTCAAGCAGGCTGGCTTTCGAGTCCACCTTAGACATGGCAAAACGGGTCAGACCCGTTTGACCCGACCCGTTTGACCCGCGACTCGATTGACCCGACCCGAACCGACCCGCCGCCCGTTTTTCCACGTCTACCAACGTTGAGTAGATTGAGATTGAGATGTAATTCTTATAAGATATTTACTTATTCTTCTTCACTTAATATGTTATGTACTCCATTATAGTTTGTCATTCTTTACTTGCCACCTTCATTTTCTCTTCCTACTTTAAACATATCAAAAATTATACAAGATTAGCTTCTAGAAAGCTGGAATAAGAGTTGCACCAAATTTAGGTATCAAGTGTTTAGTGGTAATTAGTAAGTGGTAATAGTATCACCAATGAAAATCTAATCACAGTTAAGGAACTTAGAAACAATTGACAAATTGCATCTATTTCCAAAAAAAAAAAAAAAAAAAAACTTGTTTGAAAAATATGGGTCAACTCGACTCGTCCCGCGACCCGTTTGACCCGCAACCCTATTGACCCGACCTGAACCCGACCCGACCCGCCCGTTTTGCCATGTCTAGTCTACCTAGACAGTTTTGGGTGAGTAGGTTGGTTGGCAGATTTGGTTTTACACCCCTAGAAATTTGTAAAAACCAAAAGACAAAATTACTCTCAAAGCCCTCTTATCTTAACAAAAAATAAAATAAAATAGAAGGCATGACCTCCATCCAATGCACTAAACACAAAAAATACGATAGAATATTCCTATTTTATGCTAGATGGGTTAAGAGTTCAACACATATTATGGACGCAAAGATCAACATATATATTTCTCAAAAAAAAAAAAATAAATAAATAAATAAAGAAGAAGAAAAAAAGATCAACATATTTTATGGACACAATATATGTCGCGTCCATTGTTCTAACGCCTTGGACACGAGCTAAACCAACCAAAAAAAAAAAGTTACGGAAATTGCTGTGGTATACAGTCAAATTAAGCGAAAGAAAATCTGCTTTCTTCACCTAATTCTTCCCTAGTGATGTGCCAACAAGCAAGGAATAGAGCAAGAACATCTAAAAGGCCGCCTCAAAAGATTAAAAAATGTAGATGGTTCTTGAATTCTTTAGTAGTCCTTCAATTCCAAAAGTCAATTTACCACATCATCTAATAATGGTTTTGCTTATAAAAACAGAATAATCAATTGCTAATTAAAACCAAGCTTTCTCTTATCAGAAAAAATAAAACCAAGCTTTTCTTAATTTTAAGCAGGCCAAGACTACATATTTGGGTTTGAAAATTTAAAACTACGGGATTTGGAAAGGAAAATTCTATTATAAATATGAATTTTACATATATGATAGAAAGAAGCTTTGAAATTTTTGTTCTAACAAAAACATTTGTCCAATAAAAAGATATTGATAATGTTAAAAAATCAGTAGGCTGAATGGATCAAGCTTTGACAACAACTATGTAACCTAAAAAGAAAAGAATAGTTAAAGGGGATTGAGGTGAACCAGCCAAAGACCCTCCAATGGCTAAGTTAGTTTTTTATCTCTCAAGGGATAAATATGGAGAGAGTATAATTGGATTAACATACCTGCGTTTGTTGAAGGTGGATCCCTTATTTGGTTCCACTAACATCAAGGGGATTGCATGGATTTCGTGGAATATTGCATGAGGGACAAGTGGACTTTGCAAAATGTGGGAGAGAACTTTGAGGAGTTCATCCAACGTTTAGGAAACTGAAATTTAGTTACTCATATTGAGCAATCAGAATGTTTCATATTTTTCTAAGTGTTTATACTTGTCTACACCTCAGGCTGGTATGGACGAGTATATTGGATTGTCAAGTGCCCACCCTTTGTAGTCTCTCTAATTTCTCTTGGACGTTGTTAGGTTTAGACGATCCTTATGGACGAACTGGACCTTGTATTTTACCATCAAATATTAAGTAAGGTTGTAGCTCTTACTTAATAAAATAAATATTATTACATATTTTGAAAATCTAACTGTTGAATTTCATGTTTTTTACGCTCTTAATATACATATCAAATTTTGTGTTTGTGGGGAGAAAAAGCCCAACCTTACGTAGTGGGCCTAGAGCCCAATGTGAAGGTTACTGTATGTTCGAAGAGGCTAAAATCGTTGAGGAGTACCTCGCATGAAAGAAAGGTGCTTTGGAGTGAAGAAGATTCGTCCAAAGAGAGCACCAGCGTTCCGAAGAGATAATTCTCCTCGAATGTAAAAATTCTTGGTCATTTAAATATCTGGGAGGTTCGAATGAGCTTACTAATGATTTCAGCAGTCTGGATAAGTTTTAGACACGCTTGGAGATAAGAAGAATGGAGAAATATCTAAAAGGAAAAGATGCCACCACCGTATTAAATGCACTGCAGCAACTTTTCTGGCTGCATTTATGTGGAGAAGACCCCTGAACAGTATAACCTCAGCTACTGCCACTCACAAAAAATTAAAAAAGATACATGACATGACATGCACTCAAGTAGGTATTCAGATGAAGAACAAATGGACGATGGGAATGATGGGGAAGGATGCAATATAAAGAAGAAGGGCTCCTAAGAAAGATGGGGGGGGGGGAAGGAGGAAGAAAAACGATAGAGAAAAAGAAAGGTTTTACTGTAGCCCTAAGAATTGTAATCATCATTCAATTTATCATAAGCCTCTTCGAACTTCAACTTATTTCATCTTTATATGTATCTTTATGCTGGTTTATACTTAGACGTTGTAATCAACCGTTGTGAATTCCACAATCAACCTAACTCTATCATTTATACTCTACAAATTTATTATTTTGGGCTTGGACCACAAATCCTAACCCTACAATTGGAAGCGCCTGTATGAATCCATGTCTCGGGAAAGGAGCAATGGTTACTCCAGGGCATCAGCAACTACTCCTGCTCTCCCCCATCATAGTTTCTGAGGGAAGTATCCCAAGGAATAGGAGCGCCGTCCAACTCCAACTTGGGAGCCTATGTGCGTGGCCCTCGGCGCACATCAGCAACATGAGGGTCATCTCGGCTCTCAGTAGATAAAGCCTCTTGCTCCGGTGGTTTTTCGCTACCTTCTGTTGCTTGGTTGCCTTTGGTGGCACCACTTCCCTCTCCTCAGTTTCGAGGGGCCTCTTTTTCTTTAGGTTCGATAAGGGCTTTAAACCGAGATCAGAAACTTGAGGTGGCGGTGGAGGCAGACTCACCACAGGTTGGGAAGTCCTAGTCCCTTTCGGCTCGGCCTTTTTGCCCTTTTTCCTCATCAGAGCTCAAATCTGACATGTTTTCCTCTTTCGAAGAGTCTTCTGAAAGTGCAGTGATCAGAATGGGAGGATGGACACTGGATTGCCTATCAATTTCCTCTTCAGAGTCCTAGGACGGTATCACTTGAACCCCTTCAGAGCCTTCAAATTTGACATGTTTTCCTCTTCCGAAGAGTCTTCCGAAAGAGCAGTGATCAGAATGGGAGGATGGACACTGAATTACCTATCAATTTCCTCTTCAGAGTCTGAGGACGGTATCACTTGAACCCCTCCTGAAGCTTCCCCTTCGAATTTAAATTCGTCTGTTTGTTCCTCTAGTGAAGAGGACGAAGAGCTAACCTTTTCGCCTATAACCACCGATTCAAGGGGGACTTGCTAAACCGGCTGGACGAGCAGAGGTACACCCTGCAGGTTTGGATGTGATACCGGAGGAAGATCGAATGGAGCCAAAAAATCCTTCAGACCAACGTCGATTCGGTTGAGGCGATAGTCTCCTTGTTTTATCGCGTTTCCGACGGCTGGAAATCGGACGGTTTGGGCGTGTAACCGAGAATGAGGGGAACCGACCAGAGTTACCCGTCTTCACTCACAAAAATATCCGATCGTAACAAGTAGTTGAGCGCGGCGGTGTTGGTAAGACTCAACCGAGGAGAGAAGTGGCTTTTATCTATCAACATCACAACAAAATTTAGTCAGAAACTTGAAAACAGCAAGACCGAGAAGACTAAGTTGCAAAGAAATGTCAATCCTAAATCTACTGTTAGCAAGCCTAAATCTAAGATGCCCCCACCTGGCTCTCCTAGTTAGGTTGGGCAGTGAAGACCGTCATGCCAGGCGCCCGAGACGATCAGATAATCGTCTTTCATCCTCTTATTAGACTTGGGAAGGCAGGAGATGAGCCTAACAGCGTCGGATCGGGATTTCAAATAATATCCGCTCCTTTCTGACTGTCCCACTCGTACATATGTACCACGTCCGCCGGGTGAGTCCCATGCCTAGATGGCGATTCAAATCATCGATGGCCCCTAAAACCCTAAAGACATTGGGTGCACATTGCTCGGGGCTAAGCCTATGGTTTCGAAGGTAGTTAGTGGTGATGGGCCTATAGGAATAGTCATTCCTCCTTCCAAAAAGGCGATGATGGGAATTATCACTTCACCCACTTTTCGGTCTGTTAGGACTTTTTCTTGGGGCTATATCTCAAGCCACATCTTCAGGTATGCGGTATGTGGCCCTAAACCTCTCAATCTGAGCAGGACTGTCCACCAGATACTAGTATCTACCCATCTTAAACAAACAAGAAAGGAGGGACTCTAAATGCAGGGACTAGGGGGCGACTACTCGAAGGTCAAAAAGGGTGTCCGAGGAGAAGATGAAAGATGAATATATGAGAACTTACATGAACAGGATCGAAAAATGATTTTTGAACTCGTGGAGATGCTTGTAGATTCTGGATTTGATGATTGTGGAGTTTGGTCGATTTGAATGTCTCTGTTCGCTGGAAAGTCTGAAAATATGTAAAGTAAAGGAGGAAAAACCTCCTCTAGGGCTTTATATAGAGACAAGCGAAGGGAAGGAGTTACCCCACCCAAATTCTGAGGAAAAACCACATCCGTTGGATCATTAGTCCACCGTTAGATGGCAAAGACAAAACGCCGCCTAGAGTAATTAATAGCGCTTTGGAAACCTTGAAATGACAGCAACAATTATGAAGCGTACAAATCTATGCTCCTACACGTGTGAACTAAGATATATTTGCATTTTTATTTTTATTTTGTAGCAAATCAAAATCTTATTTTTTTCTCCTCGGATGCAAGGGAAAAATTAAAATTTTGAGGGCCTATTGTGGGGGGAAAAAGCTCAACCTTACGTAGTGAGCCTAGAGCCCAATGTGAATGTTACTGTATGTCCGAAGAGGTAAAATCGTTTAGGAGTACCTCGCATGAAAGAAAGGTGCTTGGGAGTGAAGAAGATCCGTCCGAAGAGAGCACCAGCATTCCGAAGAGATAATTCTCCTTGGATGTAAAGATTTTGGTCATCTAAATATCTAGGAGGTTCGAATGAGCTTACTAATGACTTCAGCAGTCTGGATAAGTTTGACACGCTTGGAGATAAGAAGAATGGAGAAATATCTAAAAGGAAAAGATGCCACAACCGTATTAAATGCACTGCAGCAACTTTCTGGCCGCATTTATGTGGAGAAGACCCCTGAACAGTATAACCTCAGCTACCGCCATCACAAAAAGTAAAAAGATACATGACATGACATGCACTCAAGTAGATACAGATAAAGAACAAGTGACGATGGGAATGATGGGGAAGGATGCATATAAAGAAGAAGGGCTCCTGAGAAAGATGGGGGGGGGAAGGAGGAAGAAAACGATAGAGAAAAAGAAAGGTTTTACTGTAGCCTAAGAATTGTAATCATCATTCAATTTATCATAATCCTCTTCGTATTTCAACTTATTTCATCTTTACATGTATCTTTATGCTGGTTTATACTTAGACATTGTAATCAACCGTTGTGAATTCCACAATCAACCTAACTTTATCATCCACACTCTACAAATTTATTGTTTTAGGCTTAGACCACAAATCCTAACCCTACAGTGTCAATTGAATATTATTTAATATATGATTTATAAGTTTATATTTTATACATAATGTTAAACTACAAAAACTTGCAATTTAAATAATTTGTTGATGACATGGCTATTAATATTTAATTTTCTAGAAATTTTGCAAGTATGGAGGATATAAGAAGAAGATATAATCCAATAGTAAATACGTCAAAATTACTTTCAATAAAAAGATATTAAATAAGGTTGCAATTTTAAACTACAATTAATTTTGTAGCTAAACTTTGCCATTATATTTAATCATTACAAATTCCCGTTAAATGAGTGATTGTTTTCCTTCTCCAAAAAAAAAGTATTTTCGATAGTACCTGTGCCAGACATCATTGGTTGGTTTTAAGTTGCGTTTATTCTTCTTTTTCCAGGATAAAAGTTATTTTTTCGATTCAGATCATTGAGCACCATAACCATGAGTCAAATAGAAGCCTTTTTTGCGTTATACACTTGGTTGTCTTCTAATGTGCAATGTATCAGAAATTGTGCATGTAATGCGTGTACCTGAAACGACATGCCGCAGCAATAAAACTATTAACGTAGTTTGGGATTTCAGAGGTGGCTGACAAATCCAAGTTGCTCTTTTTAAGGAGACTAGTTCAAGTCCACACAGCTCTGTTCAAGGTGTTGAAGCTCAAAAATTCACAAAAATTTTATTAGTCAAATTAATTTGATAATTAATTAGGTACATTAATATGATTTAGTGGGAGTTTCAATATTCATTATTGGATATTAAATTTGATGGGTTGGAGTTACATATATTAACGGTGGATTATATAAAAAGTTTTTGAGCCTGTTAATTTTTTTTTAAAAGAAAATTAACGGATGCCTTAATCATATTGGTTTGTTAAATATTTTTAAAACCTTTTTTATAGAAAAAAAGTAAATGATTTATTAACAAATATCTAACTGGACAATTTTCCTCAAGTCTATATTAATAATGGATTAGATAGAGAGTTTTTGTGGTGGTCAATTTTCCTTAATAAAATATGACCATAAACTCACCTGTATATGACTTAAGTTCTACTCCAATACATTTTAGCTAACTAATCACCACAATTATAAATAATTAAGGAGTCTCTCTCTTTATCAATGTAAAATTTCATATCTGACTAACTCTTTATCTTTCGTATTAACTCTCTATCCTTGCAATTAGTTTGCCAACTTTTAATTAAAATAAATCATTTAATATTTAAATGCTATAACGCTCAATCATGTAAATGAAATGTATAAGTTTGAGGTAGAAACTTGTTTGTTTAGGTCACCATGAAATGTAACACGTAGAGTGCTTTCTCAGACACACACCTTTTTTTTTGTTGAATAACTAAGACAGACGCTTGATTCGTGCATTTGAAGCGTAATATCTACAAGTCAGGTTGGATAAACACACTAATTCTTACGTGAAGATCGTGATATTTGAACTTCAACTACAAGAAATCGGCCATGGCTGGCCACCAATGTGTTGACCTTCACTTTGGGATGGCCATAAAACAAGGCCACAGCCATTATCGTCGTGTGTGTCCCGAGAATAGCATTGCTTCATATCCTCACTAAAACCATAGTTTAATACAACTTTTTTATACTTTGCACCCCCATCGAGACGAAAAAAAGTAATCACATGCGCACATGGGTGCTATGGCAATGAAGATTTATAATGGTTATGCTTTTGCAGTCTTGTTTGCAATAGTTGTTTTTGGTTCTTTCATTGCTAATTCAGCAACCACAGGCACCATGGACATGTCTACAGCCATTCTCTTAAAGGTTGATCAATCAGGCAATGGAGATTTTAAGAAGATACAAGATGCCATTGATGCAGTTCCATCTAATAACTCAGAATTGTATTTCATTTTGGTTAAGCCAGGGACATACAGGTCTGTGTGTGTGTGTGTGTGTGTTGGGGGGGGGGGGGCTGTTTTTGTACTATATAAATGATGGTTCATTGGTTTATCTATGTATAACTGGACTCTTATTATCTTATGCATGTATGGTTAAGCAGGGAAAAACTTCAAGTTCCTGCAGATAAACCCTTCATAACATTGAGTGGCACACTGGCCTCTAACACCATCATAACATGGGGTGACACTGGAGAGATTATTCAATCTGCAACACTCTCTGTATTTGGTTCTGACTTTGTTGCACGATCTCTCACTATTCAGGTATGTGTTTGGTCTTATGTCTACAATGTCTTCGATGTAATAATTAGACATCCTTTTCATAATATGTTAGTCTTATAATTGTGTAAACCTATATACCATGAGAGAGATATTGTATATATTAGATGCATGAGAACGCATATCTCATTCATTATTATAGGCATACAATAAATTTTTTATATGACTTTCTTATTTTTATAGGGAAAATCTAAATGATCAATGTCGTATGTGAGTCCCATTCCATGCAGGTCCTTCGGAACCAGCCCAAGAAATATAGATTTCATACATGATCATGGAAGATTATCATTAAAAGCACTTAACTCTTATCTTAGCCGAAAAAAAAAAAAAAAGCACTTGATTATTATTTGCAGTTATAAATTACAACATCAAAAAAGTTCAAGTCATATACTTGCACTGTATATCTCATTCAGATTAACCACTCGATTGAATAATATATCGGATTTGAAATAAGTCTCCTGCATATGTTATTTTGTATTTGTAGGCGTGTATCTATAATTTGAAAGGCTTAATTAGTGGCAGGAAATTATATTCATTTAAGGCCTGCTCCTAAGTAAACTTGAGAAATTTCCAATTGTCCTAAGAATTTAAAGCATTCAAAAAAAATGATGAATGTAATCATTTAACCACTATTCAATACCAACCTCAATATGTGGTTTTAGACTTCCCTTTGTGAGGCTCAACATAAGAGAGATTTTTAACTCTTTAAATGGGAGATAAAGCATAGATAGAGTTAAACTTGGACTATCTACTATAATACCATAATAAATTATTGGTGTTTCAAAAATTTAACCTTTAGGGCTTGTTGGATTGAGGGGAGAGGGAGGGAGAGCAAAGCCTAATTTTTGACCACTCTACTCTACTTTCTTTGGCTATCTTTTAATCCAAATAGACCATTAAAAAATGATAAATTAATAAATTATTTAACCATTATTTGAGTCAACTATTCTAATTTATGATTATTTATATTTGGTTTAGGATTTAAGATCTAGTAACATATGATAGCTTGATATGAATTTCAACAACATATGATAGATTTCTGCTTTGAAAATTGAATCCAACAAAAATATATGAATTTGAAATAACATCTTACTTAACCATGGTAAATCTCTATATTAATACCATCTATTCATGAATTTCATCAATACTAGAAAAAAAAATTGTACTTTTTAGTACATTATTCATTTGATTTAAACTAAAAACTTGATCCAAATTCTTGTTTTCTAAAATCCATCCAAATGAACAGCCAATTCTATGGAACTTTGTATATTTTTTGCATACTAATAAGCAGTTTTTAAATTTTGTTTGGATTTTTTTTTTTCTATACAGAATACGTTTGGGACATCAGGAAAAGCTGTTGCTCTTAGGGTAGAGGGAGACAGAGTTGCATTCTATGGTTGCAAGATTCTTTCGTATCAAGATACTCTCCTGGATGATGCTGGTAGACACTATTACAGCAACTGCTATATAGAAGGAGCCACTGATTTCATATGTGGAAATGCTGCTTCCCTCTTTGAAGTGAGTCTTCCCTTTAACTCACAAAGAAATTAAACCCCATGACATATAACTCATATAATATTTTGAATTTGCTACGTACATGGAGAACTTGATGTAGATTTTGTGTCCATGCATGCAGAGGTGCCATCTTCATTCTCTCTCAACTGTAGATGGAGCTATAACTGCTCAACATAGGAATTCACCATCAGAGGACACTGGATTTTCCTTCTTGGGTTGTAAGATCACTGGTGTAGGAACTGCTCTCCTTGGAAGACCATGGGGTCCTTACTCTAGGGTGGTCTTTGCACTAACTTACATGTCCAGTGTGGTTGTGCCACAGGGCTGGGATGACTGGGGAGATCAAAGCAAGCAAAGGTATATGATCAATGTACATAGTGGGATTAACTCCCATTCATAGTTGAGCTTATATAACTCAATATAATTCATCTTCTTCTTTCAAATCTCAAAGCTATAAAAAAATGATAAATTTAATCATTTTGAGGCAACTTATTGTTTCACACTCTCAATGTCCAAACTCCATAGTCCATACACACCGGCCATCAGTTTGAAAAATATAAATATATACCAAACGTCCACATTTTATAAATGGTTGTCTAGTGAATATGGAGTGTGGACATTATGAGCGTGAGATAATCATTACCCTTATTTTAACACTTTCCCTCTCATGTGAAATCATATGCCCCCTTAACAAGTGTAAGTTAAGTCCAATAAATTTTTTTAAATTTAGTCATTTAAATATTGTAACACTTCTTAACCATGTGAGCTTAGACTACCATTTAACAAGTGTAAGTGAAATCCAAACACATGCGATTTTTAACATTTTAAATGAGAAGTAGAATAAAAACTATAATGTAAAAATATAATTCAAACTCAAGATAGGGTTTAAACTCATAACCGCTTGCTCTGATACCATAATAAATTACTGTTTGTAAGTGAAATCCAAACACATGCGATTTTTAACATTTTAAATGAGAAGTAGAATAAAAACTATAATGTAAAAATATAATTCAAACTCAAGATAGGGTTTAAACTCATAACCGCTTGCTCTGATAGCATAATAAATTACTGTTTGTACTAAAAGATTTAGCTATTAAGAAATGTTGATTTTTTTTTTTTTTACCATTATTCAAACACCGAAATTTATTTATGTAACAATCTTGTTGCTAGGCAGTATTCTATTTCTAAGACCTTTCACGTTGTTTGTTTGTTTGTTTGTTTTTTTTTTTTTTTTTTTTTTTTCAAATATTTAGGCAACATTTATGGAGAACCGCCAAAATTTCCCTTTCTTTCCTTTCTTTTACTTCTTTTGCTTACTTGGGTTTGTTTTTATTCAAGCCGAAGCTGCTGTAAAGAAGTACCAGTTTGATGTAAGTATTTGACACTAGCAACTTTATGTAAACTTTGGTGTATCCTCTATATATGATGGTTTTCTTTTCTGGTTTTTCAGATTCAAGTGAGGAATGTCAGCAGGTTGTGCCATGCCAAGCCAATTGTCACAGTTAATGGGATGTTCCCAGGGCCTACAATTTATGTCAGAGAAGGTGACAGAGTTCTAGTAAATGTGACCAACTCTGCCCAATATAACATGTCCATTCATTGGTAAGACACGCATAACATGCTTTATTGGAAAAACTTTCATTTCATGAAAATTTCAATATGGTTTTGTTAATGAAACATATGGCATAATTTGCAGGCATGGTTTAAAGCAATATCGAAATGGCTGGGCAGATGGACCAGCTTATATAACACAATGTCCAATCAAGACAGGGAACAGTTATGTATATGATTTTAATGTGACGGGGCAAAGAGGAACACTCTGGTGGCATGCACATATCTTTTGGCTAAGGGCCACTGTCTATGGTGCAGTTGTCATCATGCCAAAACAAGGGACTCCGTTTCCTTTCCCTCAGACTGAGAGAGAAGAAAATATTCTCCTAGGTGAGTTAGCTAGACTAATAAGTCTGCAATTATGTCCTTTCATTTCTACAAGTAAAACAAAATGCAATTGCTACAACTTTCGTAAATTTTGTAGGCGAGTGGTGGAACAATGATGTTGAAGCGCTTGTTAAACAAGGGAACAGGTTAGGATTGCCCCCAAACATGTCTGATGCACATACCATTAATGGAAAGCCAGGGCCACTCTTTCCATGTTCTGATAAACGTAAGCCAAATCAGTTTGAAGGCTAGTCTATCAAAATTATATCTTTACATCACTAGATTCACTTTTCAGGAAGTTTTGGGTGCCACTATTTCAATGTGCCTAAATGCACTTTCCCATTTATCGTTTTCTTCTTTTTTTAATCTTTTTCTTTCTTTTTCAGATACCTTTGCAATGGAGGTTGAACAAGGAAAGACATACCTCTTGAGAATAATCAATGCTGCACTTAATGATGAGCTTTTCTTTGCCATTGCTGGTCATAACCTGACAGTTGTAGAGGTTGATGCAGTGTATACCAAACCCTTCACAACTCAAGCAATCCTGATAACACCAGGACAAACCACAAATGTTCTTGTTCAAGCCTCCCAAGTGCCAAGCAGATATTTTATGGCTGCTAGGCCTTTCATGGATGCGCCACTTTCCATTGACAACAAAACTGCCACAGCAATACTACAATACAAAGGCATTCCAAACACTGTACTCCCAATCCTTCCCCAATTGCCAGCACCCAATGACACAACTTTTGCACTAAGCTACAATGCNAAGTAAAACAAAATGCAATTGCTACAACTTTCGTAAATTTTGTAGGCGAGTGGTGGAACAATGATGTTGAAGCGCTTGTTAAACAAGGGAACAGGTTAGGATTGCCCCCAAACATGTCTGATGCACATACCATTAATGGAAAGCCAGGGCCACTCTTTCCATGTTCTGATAAACGTAAGCCAAATCAGTTTGAAGGCTAGTCTATCAAAATTATATCTTTACATCACTAGATTCACTTTTCAGGAAGTTTTGGGTGCCACTATTTCAATGTGCCTAAATGCACTTTCCCATTTATCGTTTTCTTCTTTTTTTAATCTTTTTCTTTCTTTTTCAGATACCTTTGCAATGGAGGTTGAACAAGGAAAGACATACCTCTTGAGAATAATCAATGCTGCACTTAATGATGAGCTTTTCTTTGCCATTGCTGGTCATAACCTGACAGTTGTAGAGGTTGATGCAGTGTATACCAAACCCTTCACAACTCAAGCAATCCTGATAACACCAGGACAAACCACAAATGTTCTTGTTCAAGCCTCCCAAGTGCCAAGCAGATATTTTATGGCTGCTAGGCCTTTCATGGATGCGCCACTTTCCATTGACAACAAAACTGCCACAGCAATACTACAATACAAAGGCATTCCAAACACTGTACTCCCAATCCTTCCCCAATTGCCAGCACCCAATGACACAACTTTTGCACTAAGCTACAATACCAAACTTCGAAGCCTCAATTCTCCTCAGTTCCCAGCAAATGTTCCAACCAAAGTTGACCGACATCTCTTTTACACAATTGGTCTGGGAATAAATCCTTGTCCAACTTGTCTAAATGGAACACAACTCACTGCTTCCTTAAACAACATCACCTTTGTAATGCCCCAAATAGGCCTTCTTCAAGCTCACTATTTCAACATCAAGGGGGTGTTTAGAACAGATTTCCCAGACCGCCCTCATACTCCTTTCAATTATACTGGTGCACCACTCACTGCCAACCTTGGCACTAAGCTTGGCACCCGGCTTAGCAAGGTTGCTTTTAATTCAACTGTGGAGTTGCTCTTACAAGACACAAACCTTCTCAGTGTTGAGTCCCATCCATTACATCTTCATGGTTACAATTTTTTCATTGTTGGGACTGGAGTTGGGAACTTCGACCCTTCAAAAGATCCAGCCAAATTTAACTTGGTGGACCCTCCTGAAAGAAACACAGTTGGGGTTCCAACTGGTGGTTGGACTGCCATAAGGTTCAGGGCTGATAATCCAGGTATGTCCAACAACTTAACCAAATAGCATACTGCATTGAAAGTTAATAAATAAGCAACAATAATTGTCAATCAGAATGTGCTTTTTTCCTTAAAATCTAAAACTTGTAAATAATCTTTCTTATGGTGTTCGGCCATTGAGTAGGTGTGTGGTTCATGCACTGTCATCTGGAGCTTCATACTAGCTGGGGTTTAAAGACAGCATTTGTGGTGGAGAATGGAAAAGGTCCGGATCAATCTGTTCTGCCTCCACCTAAGGACCTTCCTCCTTGTTAGCTAATTGAAACTCCTGAGAATACTAAAGGGAAAATTAGGTGGTGACAATTTCTTGTGTTGAGAGATGAAATTAAAATTTGTATCAAATTCTTTTCAAGTTGTAACTTAAAAGCTCACTTGTATACACTAAATTCATTTGTCCAGAAGTATTGGATGTTTTAGCTTCTTGGAGCTAAGGAAATCCTCTTATTGTACAATTTAAGTCATTGTTTGTAATTTCAGCTCATTTAATCAGGGGAAAAAGTCATAAACCCCTGCCATATTCCATTATTGGATTCACTTTGCGTTATCTAAAATCCATTATGTTGGTAAGACTAAGTCTTTCCAAATTATTGACTTGGGTAGTTGATTTTTTGCATTACTATTTACTAGTACTACTCTGAATTTGATGTAGGACACAATTTACTATTTAATTATTATAATTTATTATTTTTGGTATTTTTATGTAAAAAAACGTTATTTCATGTTTAGGTGATTTATTTCCTTGTTTTTAGGTGCATTTAATGCTTTTTAGGTCAAATTTGGTTCCTGTTATGATTAGGTATCAATTAGGAGTTATTTTAGATTATATTTTCTTGTCTGTCAAGTTTAAAGGAGCCCTTAAATAGGCCCTAAGTTTGTAAACGTTTTTCATAGTTTATTATCAATAAAAATTCAGACTTGTGTCTATTGTATTCGGTGGATTCCAGACCTATCACCTTGTGGATTCAAGGAACCCCTCGTGGACTCGAGGTTTACTACCTAGGAACTAACAGTTTAGTTTCTGTTCCATCAAGAGAGCATCGTGTGTGCTCTTCTTTAGGCTTCAGCGACATCAATTGGTATCAGAGTCTTGATTTACCCTGGTCTGATGGCTAACCGGCGAGACAGTGACTACCATAACAATGATGGCGGTGACGACGTCAACAACCCAGTCCTCACTAGGGCTGAGTTCCTTAATTTTCGTGATGAGAATCACCAATTTTGTGAAAAGAGTCAGAAAATTATAGGCGAAATCCAGCAAAAGATTGCTACTCTTCTTGCTAGGAAATCATCTTGTAACAACAATGTTCGATATATTCAAAGACACACTCCTAACTACAAGAAAATTCCATTCTTTGACGGAGATATGTGTAGGATGGATTTTATTGACTGGTTTCTTGAATTGGAAGAATATTTTAATTTTTGGAAGATTTGTGATGAAGAAAAAGTGCGGCTTGCATCTAATAAATTGGATGATGAAGCAGAGGAATGGTGGGAAGAGATTTAAATTGATAGAAAGCGACGAGGTAAGCATCCAATTCGCTCTTGGCAAAGAATGAAAAGAATATTAATTGATTTATGGTTTCCTAATGACTATTATGATATACTAGATTATACAAGTGTTGATTATAAATTTGTATATTCATATGAAAAGCAATATATTTAAAAGCAAAATTATGACAGCAAAGTCCATGTGTCAAGTAAAGGAAAGGGTTTGAGGATTGAGAATAAGCAGCCTATTTCTAAAGAAAATTTTGAAGTGGTTAGAAAAGATCAAGATTTGCTACAAGTTATTGAATTAAAGATTGAAAATACCACTTGTCAAAAATTTGAAGAAGAGATCAAAGAAACGAAGGTTGAGTTGATTGTGAATAATGACAAGAATGAAGAGATGGTAATTAGTGAGAACATTGTGGAAGATTTAATTGAGGTCAAATATAAGGATGAGTCCACAACCCACAATCCTCAGGTTTCAGTTGATTTGTTGAAAATGACTACACAATATGTTGATTTTCTTGGAGTAGAAAATTTTAATTTTACTATCAACTCTTTGTTGATTGATGTTGCAAATAAATTGAAGATAGATGAGAAGAAATTTTATGCTACACTTTATGATAGATTCAAGTTTCAGAACCGGATCAAGTTATTAAAACATTCAAAGTATTTGTTTATTTGGAGTGGAAGATTTCAGATTTCAAAGATGAACTCGAGGACGAGTTTGTTTCAAGTGGAGGGGTCTGATGTAGGACACAATTTACTATTTAATTATTGTAATTTATTATTTTTGGTATTTTTATGTAAAAAAACGTTATTTCAGGTTTAGGTGATTTATTTTCTTGTTTTTAGGTGCATTTAATGCTTTTTAGGCCAAATTTGGTTCCTGTTATGGTTAGGTATTAATTAGGAGTTATTTTAGATTATATTTTCTTGTCTGTCAAGTTTTAAGGAGCCCTTAAATAGGCCCTAAGTTTGTAAACGTTTTTCAAAGTTTATTATCAATAAAAATTCAGACTTGTGTCTATTGTATTCGGTGGATTCCAGACCTATCACCTTGTGGATTCAAGGAACCTCTCGTGGACTCGAGGTTTACTACCTAGGAACTAACAGTTTAGTTTCTGTTCCATCAAGAGAGCATCGTGTGTGCTCTTCTTTAGGCTTCTGCGACATCAGAATTAAAAGTGTTTTATCCTTTGGGCTTTTTGCTAATGTATGAACATTTAAATTTGTTTTTATACACTTGTAATGGATGATAGATCCTTTAAATTAAAGCTAAGGGTTGACTACCTTCTAACATTTATGTCCCTGAAGTTTTGATATTAAGGGTCAAAGCTTTCAAGATATGAACTGAGGCATTAACTCCCTTACGAGTTGGAGGTTGTACCCAACTTGAAGTAAACCTGTAAGTATAAAATTGCAACCTTATAATTCTTTAAATTGGTTTAAATCTTAATTTTAATTTGTCTTGCAACTTCCTCCTTGAGATTTGATCCTTTTTAAGTTTTTTTTTTTCTACGTTTGGATTAACCTATTGTTGGTTTGTGGCTTTCTTGAAACTTGAAAGTGATTGAAACACATTTTTTGTGGATGCCTTCTAATGCAGTATGATTTTAGAGATGCAGCAGAACTCAGAAAAGAGGTTGCAATGGTATCATCTTATCTAGTGGTGGAGATATGAATTTTTTCTAGGGGCCAAACTAATTATAAAAAGAAAATTAAGGGGAAAAAAAAAACGTTATGACTAAAAAATGTTTTATTTCATAAATTAATATTAACTCAACAAAATTGTGTTCTAAACCAATTTATCAACTGATGTATAGATTGAATGGTTACAAATTTATAAAAATCATAGACAGCAGCCAGATGTTGATCAATCAATGAGCCTTTTGAAGTATGGTCAGGACATGGCAGCTAGTCTCATGAGATCAGATAGAGCTAGACCTCAATCAACCTTGAAAGCTCAAATTACTATGAAAACACTAGAGTTTGTTTAGACTACAATTTTAAAGTTACAGCTAGATTGATTTTACTCTAACTTAACAAAGTGCGAAATAAGTAGGGAAGAGAGATGCAAACATGAGATAACACTAAGACGTGTTATCGAAGAGGAAACTGAAGAACTGGGAGAAAAACCTCTTCGTGATCCTCAAAGTCAAAATCGATCCACTAGTAAATAAAGTTGAAGTATATGAATAACAAAAGACTCTCTAAACCTAGTCTACCTCATGTATTTGAACCCTTCAAACTCCTGCTACTGACGGACTTTTCGGAGTTTTGTTCTCACTAGCTTTCTGAATCTCGTAATTCATCCCGATTGCATCTGCCATTAAATAGCTCCTTCCAATGCTTCTCAAATGCACCAAAACTTGACTTAACACTCAGACTGGGTGGGGTAAGTGTTTGGGCTAAAAACCTCTCAAGGATGTAGAGACGGAGAGGTAGGAGTAAAGGAAAACCAAGAGAAAATGTGTAAATAATTGTGGGTATAACAATCTCTAACTCTCAAGTGTTTTTGCTAGGACTTTCTCTCTAAAAAGCACTCTTTACATTTCGTGGGTAATAAGGGTATTTATAGTGTGGGTAAAGAATTTGGTAAAACACTTTTTCTTTTGTCAAACAAAGAGTTTCGCGGGTACCTCGCAAGATGGCCTTTCTCACGCAGTACTCGCAAATTTGACAGCCTGGCATGACTCTTCAGCTTCTAGTCATGTGCTTCACTCATGACCTTTCGTGGGCTACTCTTCTCACAAGATTCTCACAAGCTAGCCGCGAACTACACTAAATCTTCTTTGAAGCTTGATTCTTCATCAATCTCTCATACTCATCCCTTACAATTAAACCCATATAAATACGGAGAAATGATTGAAAAAATTACAATCAAATTTGGCATAGAATTAAAGCCAACAAAGGTTAATTGGAAATCACAACTTTACAAACCTATAGAAGAAAGCATGGAGTTGGAGCATCATGCTGATCAAGTGCTAGTGACTAAACAAGAAAAAGTTGAATTGGTGGAGGGGCATGGCATTCAATCTTGTCCCATCGAAGTGGACCTTAATGAAACCCTCATTAAAGGCTTTTGTGAATTCTTTGCATAATTTTCATAATTTTCCTTCTTCTTTTTTTCATTACTAAGAATTATGTTTTGTATAGGATTCAAAGTGTGGTTATATTCTTTTATGATAGTGAATAGTTTTTATGAACTGGATTGTACTATCATAACTAGATGCACTATGCGCGTGTGCGCACACACATTTCATTAGACATGTTTCTAGTTATATTTGTATTCTATTCCAAGTCTCCATATAGCATGTCCTTGTGTGGGCATTTTAATTAAGAAACTATTCTTACCTTGATTAATTTGACTGGAATAATGTAACCTGTTATGCTGGTTTTGGGATGGTTTTAATTGTCTCCCTTGTTTGAGCACACCTTCCATTTGCATTGCTAATATTTCATCCAATAATAAGTTCTGTGAACTTTGATTTCAAATTAATAGCAGGATGAGAGATATGCTTAAAAATATTTAGGCATTAACATTATTGAGTCAAGCATTGGTATGTCTTTGGCCTCCGGTGATGATTGTGTAATATGCAAGAAGTAGACAATCATTAATTCTTGGGTCAAATTGGCATTACTGCATTAGTCATACTAGGTGCAAAACATATCATTCTAAGTATGATATCAGTTTTTCAGAGCTGACAATATAATTTTTTCTGATAATTTTTCATTTTTTCATCTTTAAATTCTAAAATCCTTGTCGAAGGACTTGAGAACTCTTTTTTCCATTCACAATATTATGATAAGAATTTTTTTTTCTTAAGTCATCTAATCACACTAATCTCCTACCATATTTCAATGAAACTACTTTCTTCTTGTTGGTGTGCGTTCCAAACTGTTCTATATATTATTCAATTGTCAAAGTTGTTGGAGAAGAAAACAAAAGGAAAGAAAAGAGAGAGCAAGATTCAGTGAAGAAGAAAGTAAGTGGGAGACAGCAACAATACTTTTTCAGAAAAGTAAGAAAAAAGGAGAGTAAGAGTTAGGCATGTGAGGAAGAAAAAGCAAAAGAAATTAATAAAGAAAGAGAGGTAAAACAAGCTGAAAAAAGAGAATAAATCACCACATCAAAGATGGTCAAGTTAAATTTTCATGGGTTGTAATGATCTGTTTTTGTTTTTTTCTCTCTCCTCCCCTTGGTTCTGGTCCTCTTCTTCTCCCACATTTTTCTTTTGTGCTATCTGCCCTCTTTGGTTTGAGCGATCTGTAATTGTAGGTAAGGAAAGGCACACTAAAGGGTTGTTCCTAAATCTTCATGACTGGAAATGCGTCAATCTCAAAGATCGTTACTATAGCCTAATCTTGGGGGTTGTTCAACCAAGAGAGCCAATTGTACTGAGTTATACTTCAAGTCGCATGAATCAACCTTTAAGGACAATGTTATCACATGATTCTATAGCTTTGTGAGATTGGTCAAAACTTTCTTTTTAAATTTCTGTTTTTGCTAATTTCTTTATTGTTGAATCAAAATTTGTTTTTTCATTGCTATATTTTCCAACACTACTTAAGTCAAGACATTATTTGGTTGCTTCCTATAATAACATATATAATGAAATAAATAGAAAAGGAAGTGTTTTTAAAGTGTCCACATCAAAATATATTCTATTCTTGACTTTGTAGAATTTTCCATGCTACATGTCTGAAATGAAATCTGAATGATAATTGATAAACACGCTTTTTGTTTGGATCTTCATCTGTCACCATCATGAGTCAAATGTTTTTCAAGCTACCATTAGTGAATGCTGCAGTCCTTTACCACTATCATTTTTTGAGGAGCATTCTCTATTCCTATATATATAATGTCATATGCCATCTTTAGTAGGCTTGAGCTTCCTGCAATCCTGCTACTGCTACCATTGGTGAGAGGTCCTCCTCTTTAAACAAGTCTAACAATGCAAGAGTCTGCCATAGATTCAAATTGAAACATAATAATATTGTGCCAAGTGGAAATGATTAAGGCATGTAACAAAAAGTTATTGGCATGTATCAATCTCTCTTTTTTTTTATTTTTTATTTTTTTTTTATTCATAAGAATGTACTAATGTGGGCATGTAACAGTTTTTGATACTAAGGATGCAGGTAAGGCATAGAAGCTTACCTCAGGCACAGAGAGCTGCAATCGGAACTTTGGGCCATCATAATGGTGCAATATTGGCCTAAATGCATCTTCTTCTAATGGTTTGCATTTCTTCTTGATTTGAATTCTAACCTGAAATGAAGTCAGATATTAACAATGTCATTCCTTTGAAGTTCTAATTCACAAAGAGAAGGTAAAAGAGAATGTTGATCACATCACCAGTCTTTTTTACCTGTGCCGGAAATCTTGATTCTCCTTTGAACTTTTTGTCTTCCCATGCTGTTGGGTCTATGTTAGACCCTCCAAAACTCATTGCCTTTTTTAGTTCAAATAAAATAGAAGTAACTCAAAAGAAGAAGAAAAAAAAGTGTATATAATTGTGACTTAATATAGCTTTTTAAATATTTTCTAGGCTCAGTCAAATGGTTGAGAGGAGAGGCCCTTGTAATGAAGGTTTGTAGCATTCATAGTTCATACCTGGAATACTCCATGCAGCTGGTGTGAAGTGTAGTTATAAAGAAAAAGGGGTATGCCAGGGGTTATTGCCCTAACAGAATCCTTATATTTCTGCGGTAAGCCTGCAAACAGAATTGCATTAGTAATTAGAAAGAAAGTAAAGACACATTAATTCTATTTTTCTATATTGTCATAGCTTAATACAAAATAATACTACTAATAAGTATCATTTTTCTAACTTTGAACCAAATCCATAAGCGATGTTTAGAAAAATCTCATGAAGTTTAAAGATTTGATGACTCATTCTAACTCAATGAAATATCTAACAGAACAATGACAAGAAGATTAGAGAAATTACCGAAGAGTTGGCGGCGGAGATCCTCTTGCATTGTCTCATTGTTACATACAAAAATGAAGCCTCCCAAGACCTCATTCCTAGGCAGCATCTCAGCAGAGGGCAGAGTCTTATACCACTTATCAGGCTGCTGCCCATGAAAAGGATGATGGATTTTCATCTGAGAGTACTTCAGTGACAGATCTAAAAAATTATTCTTTCTACAGTGATCATCACCATCTATGTTTGCATATCTTTCTGCCATTCTCACTTCGTTGTCAAATGCAAGTCTTGATGCAGTTGAGCTCCATCTGTGGTAATCATCTGTAGTGGCTGCTACTTGATGGAATTGGAATTCAGTACCAAATTGCCATAGAGAGCTTCCATTAGTAGTTTTGCTTGTGTTAGTACTATTCACAATTGACATATTGTGTGGGGTATGTGAGAGAGAGAGAGAGAGAGAGAGAGTTTTGTACTCTTGCTGTCTAGAAATGAATGACCTTTGGCACCTTATAAAGATCTTCATGAGGTACACTTTATTTGGATGGACATAACAGACTTTTGGTAGGGAATTTTTCCCTTCTTTTTAATCTTTAGCCAGAGTTTGAACCAAGAGCCCGCCATTGCACTCTATAAAGTCATATAATATCATTGTCATTTGATTTTGAAATCTCCCTCCTACCATCTTATAAAGGCTATTAATGTAGGAGTGTTCATTAAAGCTGTCCGGGGTCCACGTTCTCACACTTTAATTATAGACATAGACAATTTGAAACTACAGTAACAAGAAGTTAACATCTCTCTACAATGATGCACAACAGTTCTCATCAACTGAAGATCAATTTTCATATAGTTATTTAAAATTTAAAATGCCACTCATGATAGCAAGCCTCCCTTATGTGCTGTTTTAGAGGAACAAAAAACTGCCTCTTCAAAGGTCAGTCATAACAAATCCTACATGTATCCGGAGATGTAGCAATGGTTCAGTCCAAGTAAAACATAGAAAGATGACTGAAATAGATTATAATACTAGATGAAAAGAACAAAATTTGTACAATAATGGCAATGAAATTATTTGTAAGCATTATTGAGACCACTGCACAAGGCTACACACCCAGCAAGTACTAGTTTTAAACAACAATTTTTTTTTTTTTTTTTTAATCCTAATAAAANTGATTAATAGAAAAGAAAGTGAAACAAAATAAGACACAAAAAGTTAGATAAAATATTTGTATCGGATAATTATTAGTGCCACTGCAGAGGCGACTATCATACGCGTAAAGTCATACACAGTTTTGATTAATATGGTATTATGTGGTACCAAAACCAATTCAGTTCCTTTCATTTCGACCATGAGTGACATAACAATATATTAAACTAACCGTCACTTGTGCAAAATCAATTGGAATTATTCATATCCAAATTGCATGAAACTCGACAGGCCGACAAAATATCCAACAGAAGACATGTGTCTCTTTTTTTCCTTTTGTTTATTAAAAATCATTACGTGTGCACACACGTAAAGCGAATATATGATCATCAATTTTATTTCAAAGCAACTTTGCTACTTATTCTATGTACACATGTTGTATAAACATCACCCAAGAAAGCGAAGAAACAATTATTTTTTTTGATTAGCTAAAAAGAGGTAAGGGAAAAAGAAATAGGAAAATTACATAGCTTTCGCACTTTATAAGGTTCAAAAATAAAATAATTAATCCAATTGGGAATTCAAAGGGGGGTTGAAGAGTTCATATCAAGATGATGGTGATGGAAAAATGATGATGAAAGTGATGATGAGTAAAGAGTTTTCCAGGAAAGGGCCTCTTTTCCAGGAAAGTCCCTCTCATAATATCGTTGGTCCACGCCATTATGAATGATGTGTGGACTATTAATATAGGGAGTTCCCATCTCATCATCATCCATGTATTTGTCCGCACTAATCATGATAGCGTGCCTCTAACGTATACAAGGGGGAGAGAGAGAGAGAGAAGGCTACTTTTCTTGGTCCCGGTATAATCTGGACCGTTGATTTTGACTTTTTGAGTAGCTCTCAAACCTAAGGTTTTCATTTCTTCCATTATTGTGTGATGGAATATCTGGCTTTTTAGGATGGAGATTTGGAATTTTAATCAAAAGCTATGGGGGTGGGATTTTTGGGGCCCATGACAAAAAAAATAGTATGGTCTGACTTTCATCAAGAAATCCCATAATGAGATTTTGTGTGAAGAAATTGAAAAAATAAATAAATTAAGGAGGCCATTGGGACATCACGTGGGGTGTGACCCACCAGTCCCCTTAAAGGGTGAGCATCTCACGAGACCATGACTTAATCCTCTCTCTCTCTCTCTCTCTCTCTCTCTCTAGTTTTTTCTAGTCATGCAACTGAATCATCCATTCCTTTCTTTCTCTACACGCCAATGACCACACATTTTTCTTAGACCAAAAACTCTCTCTCTCTCTCTCTCTCTCTCTCTCTAAACAACTGAATTATAGAGACAATACACGTGAGCTAACCTCCTTTCCCACACCTATGCCCTTCATTATATTTTACTTAAACATAACCTCCAACTGATCATTATGGTCATTATCCATTTATTTCTTTGTTGCTAAGGCACTTAAAAAATTGCATAAATTTGCTAAGAGTTTCCTAGCCAAGTGACATGCATGCCCCGCCCTTTTTCCATAATAGTATGACTAATTAATAATAATAATGCCACAGAAGCCTATTTGTATACCATAATGATTTATTAGATTTTTCCAAGAAAATCCAAAGGAATTTAATAGATAAAATAACTTCATTTTTTTTTTTACTTAAAACATAATAAAAAGAGTAATACAAAAAATTGTACGGCTGATTTTTATTTTGAATAGTCTTACTAAAGATCAATGTAAAATTATTCTCTTTGTTGTTAAATCAAGTATTTGTTGATAGTTAATCATCTCTTTGATTTCAAGTTAATAATTCTCAAAGTTCTGGAAGCAGAATAAGGATATCCCATATATAATCAACGGTATTGTTTTCTTGCAAGATGTGGTACCATATTCCAATATCCCATCCTATGATCCAACTATATTCAAACTGATCAAATTCTTCAAGGGGGAAAAATTATCTGAACTTTGAAACAAAAATCAACAATAAATAATAGTTATACCTTCATAGATATAATGTTTTAACGATTTACAAGCATATATATAAAATTAAAAAAAGAAAAAGGTAATTGATCAGTAACTAGTAACTGCTATTTTTTTTTTCTACAATTTAATTACATTAACCTTTCACTACAAGTCCTCAACCAACAAAAATATACCGGTTATGGGGAACCTTGTTTTGTTTAATTTCTCCCCCAAATCCTAGCTCATGCACTAACAAGCTGCAGAAGGATTTGTGAAGGGATTGTAAAAGTGAGGCTTAGGAGCCATTGAAAAGGGGCTCTTTGAAGCGTTTTCACCGACACCGCCAATTCTTTCACATGAGGGACACATGGTAAGAGTGGCCGCTGGCATATGCATATACAAGGGTTGGGCTAGTTTCAATGCTTTCAGTTCTTGTAGCTCTTTTTGTAGCCTTCTATTTTCATCAGTCAGTGTTTCACAGCACTTCTTCAGGAACTCACAGTCCACCTCAGTTTGCTTGAGCTTGGTCCTGCCAAATGAACAAGAACCCATTAATTTATTGTAACATAGAAAAGGTTTTAATAGGGTTTATTCGTGACAGAAAAGTTTTTTGTATATGGGTGTTATGGTACTTTTTGTTAGAGATAATCATATGGATATGGTTTTGCATAAGGTTGACAAAAGTTTTGTAGCTGAACTGATAATATTTTTAACTGAGATCTCTCTATGTTCTTATTGTAACTATCGAAATTTAGAGAGAAAGAAAACGATATATAGCTAGTACCTGGCCCTCCTGTTCTGGAACCAAACTTCAACCTGTCGAGGCCGTAGATTTAACTGCCTTGCTAAAGCTTGCTTCTGCTTCTGCTAATTCAAGAACAACATATATTAATCCTAATATATATATGCCTAGAACGAATCAAACAATAGCTCTCAAAATAGAGAAGAAAAGGGGAGAGGGTTTGATGAATAATTACAGGGTTGAGAGTGCTATGTTGTTTGAAGCTTTCCTCCAAAAGGGCAGACTGTTCCTTGGTGAGCCTAAGCTTCTTTCTTGCATTAGGACCATCTTCATCTTCATCACTGATTCTTGAAGAGACTCTGTCTACAGCCTCAACCTCTTCACTGCTAAGGTCTCTCTCCCTCTTGACCCTGCCACTAGAGAAGGATGAAACAGCGCTGTGAGGCGGCGAAGCTTGACGATACAAATCAATGGATTCCTCATAACCTTTGTTCACATCAATAATCTTTCTGGGGATTACTTGGTGATAACTCTCACCAGAAAGACCCAACGTCAAAGATGGCTCAAAACCTGTGGGAGTGAAATTGGAACAGGCTTTATTCTTTGGTGCCTTTGATGGAGAACTACTTTCTTGTGCTGAAGCCGTGAGACCTAACCCTAGTACAAGGCCTGTATTACAAACATCATTAAAATCCATCTGAGTGCCAAAGAATGAATGGGCTTAGAGAGATAGAATAGAAGACAATAATCTGTGTTATTGTGAAATGGGAATTGAGGAGAAAATATGGTTGGAAGTTATGGAGCAAAGGGTTATAAGGAGGGGAAGAGAATGAATGAGACTTTTGTGGGGACGTTTGGTGGGTGGGTGGGTGGCTATGATTATTAATCAAAGGTGGGAATGAGTAGAGAAACGAATCTGGCACTGGAAAAATAATGAAAGTCCCCCTATCTCTCTTGCATAGGTTGACCATTTGAACCCCACTACTGTTACCACCACCATATATAATAACAATCAAAATAAAAACATAGAAAATTCTTCTCTCTCCTGGGAAAGTCCAGTCCAATCACATGTTGCCAGGACTTTTGTTACAATTTAAACATGATAGACTGTGAATAATAGGGAATTAATAGAGTGTTTGTGTAAAATTAATGAGTAATAATAGAGAATTAATAGTGGGTTAGTGTAAAATTAATTGCTCGTTGCTTACAATCAACCACTTTAATAAATTATAACAAAAATAATGGCAAATGGTAGGGTCCTAAGAGAACTTATTTTCTCTCTCATATGCTAGAATCCTACAGTTCAAATGGCAGTGGGAAACACATCAAGAGTATGATTCGCCCGCCCCTTTCGCCACCCATTAGCATACCAAATTTAACTATTACTGCCACTTTCTTTTCCTATGCTTCCTTGTGTATAAAGTTACACTTTACATGTATCAATTATTAGTCCACTTTTGCCTTGTTTTACTCATGTCCAAGCAGCATTGATGGATATTATCCTTTTCTTTTTCTCTCTCCTTTTTTTTTTTTTTTTTTCACTCTTTCTTAATATTACAAATAATTGCCCATGTTTTTGCACTCATTCAAAGATTGCTTAAGAAATTGCCAAAAAAGATATAAAAAAAAAAGATAAAAAAAAAAAAGATAAAAGCCATGATTGGATATTCATGAGTTCCTTTTATAACAGACCACATGAACTGTCTCCCACTCATGTGCCTAATTCATTCATCAAAACTAGCTAGCTAGAGATGGTACCATGTCACCTTGCTTACCAAGATTGCATTGTTTTATTAATTAGGACGGTGGCCGTTTTTCTTGCTTATTATGAATGCTGAGATTAGAAAGAGATGTGCACTATCGCTAGCTAATTGTAAATATTGGTGGTTTTGCTTCCTATGTGTGGTGTGTGAAAAGCAAAGAAAGCACAAGGGAATAAAAAAGAAAGTAGGTAGATAACACCATTGGAGTTTCAAAGAGTTATAATGGTGCCAGAATATGATTCATCAACAAGAATCCGGATCTTTGCTTAACTAGAAAGTAGATGTGGTGTGTTTGGGTCCTACTGCTCTGTACATGAACAATTTAGCACTCCCAATAATGCTATGTCGGCGATGCTGTTGAGAGGTTAGGTCACCCATAAAACATGATAAAGCTAAAATAATGGAAGAGAAAATAACACAACCTCGCTCTATTGCTTATTAGGTTTAACTGTTAGCATTTGTAGGAAAGTACTGTAATTATTTAGCAGGGAATCGTACCGTAGGGATTAGAAAAGTATACATACTGTGCATGTTTGTTTCCACATGAAGCATTTATGAGCGATATATGGTCTCAAACCTACTTGAAAATTCTAAGGTAGCTGAAAACACTTATAGCCAAAATTATAAATTTTTTAATGATGAAAATAATAATTTATCCTATTAACATATGCGTTTGATCTTTTATATATCGGTTTTTTTGTTGAAAGGTATGTATCATATTGCTTGAAATCAACTATGTGTTTGAGTCTTGGATTTAGAAAATTCAATCTCAACCATAAAATATATAAACCATGTATATGTTTAGCAAAAATTAAAAAGTCAGCTTATTTTACTATTTAACTTATTTGTGCAACTATTTATAGGCTCTACTACACTTTTTGGTATTATTTATGAGTCTCATTTTACTATTTCAACTAATTTTTACTTTTATCTATAGTACTTTTAGCAAAAAAAATTTAATTTCAGTAAAATAAGCAGATCTCAAATAAACCTTATATATCTCTATTTTATTTTAAATGAAAAGATATTGGTTTTGGTGGAAAATTATGGTGTACTCTCGGAGTACCATAAATGCGTACTCCCTCCTCTCACATGAATGGTGGGTCTCACTAATTAAATTCATGATAAGACCCACCATTTATGTGAGAGGGAGGAGTACGCATTTATGGTACTCTGGAAGTACCTAATAATTTTTCTTCGTTTTGCATATTACTAATATTAGAAAGTTAAGGGGGATCGAGCTTTGAGATTAAAGATCAACTTTTTTTTTTCTTTTAAATCTCAATTTATGGATAATCATAAAAAATGAAAGAATAAGAAATTACATATCGATCTATATATAACCTAGGTTTCATTCATGTAAATATATAATAATGTAATAAAATGTACTCTATTTGTTCAAGTTCTTTAGATATGACAAGATTTAAACATATAACAATTCCTTCTAGAATTGCTCTAGAAAATAATTTATTAAATTAATAAAAATATTGAAAAATATTTTTAATTGTATTTTGATGGTTATAGCAAGAATTCTAATTTTAGAAAGAATATACATCTAGCCCTTTTCTATTCCAAGAGTCATAACATGATTAAACTTTCTTAAGAAAACAATACCCAATGGCAACAATGGTGTTGCATTTCATGCATGTTTATGATTCATTAAACAATTTCAAGTAAGATTATAAAAATTAAAATAAATACATAGCCTGATCAATAGGCGGTACTATATACCTAAAAAAATTTATAAAGTACCATATAAAATTATTATCATTATTCAATTAAGTGAGAGGTGAGGAATGAATACTGCTTTAAAAATACAGAAAGCCATCGTTGAAATTAATAATAATATGGTTATTATTGAGCATGAGACTATGAGAGGCGCCCAATGAATACTTTAAAAATATTATCCAAATTTTTTGTCTGCGAGTGGCTTAATACCAAAAAGTAAGAAGATTGTTATTGCTATAATATATTTTTGGACCCCAGTAGATAGATATTGACTTTGACACAGTTTGAGAAAATATCAAAAAATATATTTGTCTCTCATCCCCAACTTTCACTTTAAGGAATGATTGGGTATAATCAAGAAAATTCATTAAGCCAATCTTCTCTTTCATTTAAACAATTAAGTAAACTCCAATTCTCATCCATACAATAGAGTGACATAAAACCAACTAAGTTAGTGGTGGTTCTCATCTCATGTCATAAGTCATATATCATATATCACTATAGCCATCCTTATCTCTCTCTCTCTCTATTGGGCACATGTGTGTCATGTGAAGGGATGACACGTAGACGGGGAAGAGAGTTATGTATATGTTAGACATATGGCCCCCACCAATGATTTGGTATGATGGGCATTCGATTCCGTGGGGATCTGATGATTGTGGAGCGTAGAAGTTGGCAATGATGGAGGAGAAGAATATGGATAAGGTTGTGTGATGTTTCTTCCTTCCTTTTGAGGCAGCCGACCGTGTTGCTTTTTTTGTTTTAGTTACAAAATTATAGGAGTATATCATAATACTGGTTTTTTTTTTTTTTTTTTTTTTTTTTTTTTAATTTTTCTTGCTCCTCTCCCTCTTTCTATTATACTATCCGTCCAAATCAAGGAAGCTAATGCTTTACTAATTATTTTGCTACTACTCTATGCATGTCTATACTATACTGTTCACTTCACTGTGATATATATATATATATATAGAGGTTTGGTTAATGTGTGCCTTAGGAGCACATATTAAGCCATCCACTTTTGGAAACGTTTTCTCGAAAATTGAAAAAACTGTTAATATTTTTTCAATTCTCAAGAAATTTTTTTTCAAAAATGAAAATTATTGTGTACCCTTAAGACACACATTAATAAAATCTATATATATATATATATATTCCCACATTCCTCTAAGTGCTGTGAGCCTGTGATTCATACGACCTCTCATAGCGTGACATTGTGTCATTATACGTGCTGTGACTGGAGGCTCACCACTACATGCGTCAGTCGCACGTAAATTTCTGCATTGGACTAAACTACTTAAGCTATAATTCCCATGTTTGATTAGTCAGCTCATTGATTTCAGCGATTGATTTGATCTGTATCGTGGTTTGTGAATGTGCATTCAGATTTTAAGGATATGATTGGGTAACTCATCCCGCAAGTAAATAACGAAGACTTTAGGAGTTTTTCTTGTGGGAAAAAATAGGAATTTAAAGCCCTCCTTTATTGCTAGCTACTTTGAATTTAAGGTGGGGATTCCGGTGTTTTTCATTCACATTACTAAATTAATAGATAATTTGAAACTCTAATATAAACTTGCAAACCCTATATCAATAAGTTAACAGCCTTTGTCTTTTATTATTTTTCTAGCTCAGCCATTTAAGTTTGATTTACAATTATTAACTATAACTTGTATAGTAAAGTGGGGTTATTCGAACAACCATTTGACAATAATTATTAAGATAATGTTAAACCCTTTCACGGGAATTGCGCTCTATAGTAATTAAATTGGAACTTTAAGCCATTCAACATCTGTTATGCCACACCCTTTGTGCCGGAGTAAGTTAAACCTAAATCCTAATATCTAATAATTAATACTATTACCTAATATAATATTGCAAACTGGTGTGACAAAAAGGTTTAAACTCTGTCATGTGTCATCCAATACAAATGGGTTTTGCTACCAAAACTTAGCCCTAGCTATATGCCTCATCTTCCCTATGGTTTTGGTCCTCTCATGAGTAAAAGCAACTTGATCAAATTAAATACTTCATTAAGCAGCTGTACTACCCCTGTACATATAATCATGATATCATGGGTTTTCATTGTCTCACACTACTTTCATGTACTGTTCAACATCATTGTTAAATATGGACAATGTTAAAAAAAATGTAAACATTTTATGTAAAGTGGTAAAAATTGTATGTACGAAGTGTACATCAAAATGTGTGAAATTATAATTTTCGTACTTATGACAAGTTTGCAGCCGATTGGCACCATATACATTGGATGATTGTATACTTCTGACAAACAAATTTACAACTCAGTTGCACCATATACTCTTTCTTTTAGGGTTGTAAATCAACCAAATATAGATTTAGGTTTGACTATTAAAAAAGTCTAATTCGAACATACATGTCTGTGAATAAGTTCATGAGTATGAGGCTTGATACGAGTATAAATAATATTATATGTTTATGTTATACATATATATAAAAAAAGTATATTTATATAAGCTAAAGATTAGCATATGTAAATTTGAAAAATGAGTTCATAAGATATCAAATTATTATCTGTAATATTTTAATAATATAAATAGTCCATTTTGTAGTAACAATTAAATAAAATTTGTAATAAACTAGGTTTGTAAGTCTAATTTTAACAAATTCTTAAACTAAAATAAAACTATCTAATTTTTACAATTTCTTGAGCTAAAATAAAACTATCTAATTTTTACAAATTCTTAAACTAAAAATAAAAAATAAAAAAAAAAAAACAAAAAAAAAACTATCTTATTAACTCAAATAATATAATTTCAACTATGATTTAGTTATTAATTATTAGCATCAATCTGTTCAAAGGTAAAAAATTTTAGTAGTGGTGTTTTATCATATACGAGAAAAGAATAAATTAGTCAAGTAACTCATGGACAAATTCGAGCCTCTTCAATAAGAAAATGAACTAAGTTTGAACACATTATTTAGTTTGGTAATGAGTTGTGTTTGGCTCTTGTTTGAAATAAAATTAAATGAATTAATTATTAAATTTTAATACTCTGTTCCACTCAACTTGACTTGTTTACAACCCTTCTCCCCTACTCTTTACTGTAGGACTCTTACAACTAGAATTTCAATCCTATATCATGTCTAGTACTAGTCTAAAGATTTTATCAAAACCTCACGGGCTTGTTATGAGCTCTCTCTTTCACTCATTCTTTTAGGGTTTGTTTGGTTAGAGGGGTGAAAAAGTAAGAGAATAGAAAATTTTTTAATTTTTTTTATTTTTATTTGGTTGGGAGTAGAAAAGCGAGGGATGGAAAAAGTAAATTTGTGTAAATTTATTCATATACATTTGTTAAAAAATGATATCCGATTAAAGAAAAATGACAAATAAAAAAAAATGCAATCACCCAGATTTATCAAAAAACAAAAATCACGTCTAAAAAAAATCATGTAAAAAAAAAAAAGAAGCACAAAAGAAATCAAAAAAAAGAAAAAGAAAAAGAAGGAGAAGAAGAGCAACGTTGGACAAAGCTTGCCCCAAGGAAAAAAAAAGGCAATGTTGAAGAAAAAGAAATAAAAAATAAAAAAAGAAATAAAAAGAAAAGAAGGAAGAAGCTAACGTCAAGATCCAAAAATTAAAAAAAAAAGAAAAGAAAAGAAAAGAAACAAACAACGCATTGGACTAAGCTCATGTGCAAATGTAAATGGACATTTTTGTCATATATCTATCAACCCCCCCCCCCCCCCCCCTTCACTCAGTTTTTTTCCCATTTTAGAGAGAAAACCTTTTTATGAGCCCAGTGAGAAAATACATGGATCCCACTATTATTTCATTCTCTCCATCTTCTAACCAAACACTCTTCAAAAAGTTTTCTCTCTCATTTTTTTTTTCAATACTCCCTAAAATCCACTCTACCAAACACACCTTTAGATAGGTAGATAGTGGACAAATAAGACATGAAACACCATAAAGATGTTATAATTAAGTTATAACTTGAACCTTTAACCCCTTCTCAAAAAAAGGAAAAAACTTGAACCTTTAACCCCATTTATTAAAGGTTAAAATACAAAAACACATCTTGAAGTTTGGGTCAGTTGCCTTAGGGTTCTAATTTTCCCTTATAACTCCATGAAATTTTCATATATGCCAAATTGATCCTTGAGACTAACTTCCATTAACTCTTATAAATAGAAAATCACGTGACCATCAAGTGACTACATTAAGAAGATTCACCTTTCATCTATAAGAGTTAACAAAAGCTAGTAATAAAGGTCAATTTGGCATATAAGGAAATCTCAAGGAGTTATAAGAAAGAATTGAAACTGTAAGGGGTGTTTTTGCACTTAGGCTTTATTTGATTTATAAACAACTTTTTAAAATTTTACTCTTTTTTTGGGGGGGGGGGGGGGCATAGTTTGTTAATAAAAATAAGATCTCCCAAACAAGCATAAAGGGGAAATTTGAAAAAAAAAAAAAAAAAAAAAACTACTTCAGCTTCATGCAAAAAAAATAAAAAAAAAAAAATCCCAAACAAGCATAAGGGGAATTTTGAAATAACTACTTCAGCTTCATGTAAAATAAAAAATACGCAGAGTGATAAAATCTTTAGACTAGTACTANATTTCAATGTCTCACTCTCTTTCTCTCCCTCTCAGCAGATGAACTTTACGAATTATTCCTTCAAATATAAGAGCCACTTGTATTTCACTTTCCCAGGTAAAATTCTTAGATAATAGAAGAAAGAATCATTCGGCATTGGACAACATGATCCTACTCAGAGTTATACACATAAATAAATATATATAATCTGGTCTGATTTTGATGAGAGGATAAAATCAGCAAACTCACCGACTTTGCATAAAGCAGAAGCTTTAGCTTGCCCCACTTGAACTCTCTTTTACAATACTTGTTGGGTGAAGCTTTCATATAGAATCATCATGTTTGCGTTTAAAAGTTGTGAAGGCACAGACCCATGTCGCCCCCACTATGGTGACTGCCCTCCCATCACAATGAGAGAGAGAGAGAGAGAGAGGTCCCACTATTGGGTTCACTTGGGGAGTGGGGTTTGTAAACATCTCTAAAATTGACTTGGTGGTCGGGTGTAAGGAGCAAGCACAGTCAAGGCTTTGCCGGCTATATTGTGGCACAAAGTTAAGGCAATAGGGCCCCAGCATATAAATATATATATGGAGCCGAGCACCGATATAATTATAAAGCCTTCCTGTGTTCAAATTAATGGGGGTGCTGGAGTCTCATTATACTACATATGGGTTGTTGCTGCAGGAACATGGACGTCGCAGGCACATGTGCTGCAAGCACTAATGATAACTCATATAGAGAATGCATTCTCACACAAGATTGGTTGTGAAAATATTATGACAATAACCTATGTTTACGGGAAGCAGATGATGAACTCATTAGGTTAAAAAAAATTTTGTAAAGTGTAAACACTTTACACGCTTAAATGAGAATTAACAAATAACAAAATTTCTATAGGATTTTTTAAAATTAATTTAAAGTCTCTCTCTCCCCGTGGGAGGACCTAAAGCGAAAGTTTTAAAACTCTTTATAATATTGTTTTATATAGGAATTTGATGTCTTTTCTTTGGTGGGTAAAGAATACTTTTTCTTAGTGGACAAAGAATAGACTTTTCATTTACACGAAGAAACTCTAAATTAAGCCAAATTAAAATTTTGAGACAATATTTAACAAGTTTCCACCTTTTTAACTTAAATTCTATTGATCTTCATTACTTTATAGAAATTTCACCTTAATCTAAATGATAAGAATCACGGGCCAAATTTTACAATAATTTCCACCTCTCGACAAAATTGTAAAGACTATCAAATTTAATCAAATTCCTCTCAATTTTGGCATGAATAAAGGCATCAAATACAAATACTCGACAACATAATCATGGGGCTTGCACCTAATAATGAGCATCCAAGATGAATCATTGCTTGAATGTACATTGAATTGAATATGTGCTCGGTGAAATTTATCATTATTGTATCCTTTAGCATAGTGGGGTCCGGTATTTGACACTACTGTTTGAGGAAAACCTCCATCATTTTGAGTAGACGTCCGGCCGTATAAGATGCAATTGAGGCAACACTACATAACTCCATCATTGATTTTAGGACCAGGAATTTGTCTAATCCCATTCATGGATTATTGTTCTATTCTAACTATAATTATAATTTGTAAATTAAGGACTAATATTAGAGAGCAAATCATAACTAAATTAAAAAGGAAGATCTAGTTAGTTCAAAACTTCAAAATTGAGTCGAGTGTTAACTCAAATAGAATATAATTAGCAACTTGTATAGTGGGACGTATGGACCTTTTCATTTTGGTCTAATTATTCATTGGATGCTGAAAATTGATATTACATGCATTCACTTAGTTAGATACGGTGGATAACTTACGGGTACCCTACTATGATAGGCTTTGACCAGCAAAAGTTAGATGCCACGACAAAGAGGTGCTGATCATGATAGAGAAGAAGAATGTGTACCCAATTACCCATAGTTTGGGCTAGATTATATAGCTTTCACCTCTGGCTCGAGGTCGAGATAATAGAGTGTGGACTATGGAGTACGAACTACGACTTCGATTATCTTACCCAACTCACGAGCTATAATTGGTTATTGCCTAGTAGAGCGGCTCACAGCCACTCTAGAAAAAGTGATGTTATATTGATATTATTATTGATGACACTCTATAGTAGCAGTAGGACCTCGACAGTGACACTTGAAAATTTTACTCAAATGATGGAGAAAATAAAGGGAGAGCAACTTTCTATAACAATAAATGAGATTTATTTATGAGAGCTTTTTCATATTATTATTATTATTATTATTATTATTGTTATATACACAAATTATTTTATAATATTTTTACAAATTGCTGATGTGACTTTAGTATTTTTCAAATAGTTATTGCAAGTAAAAACGTGATGTTAGTGATGGGCCTAAATTAAAACTAGTAAGAATTTGTCACATCAGCAGTTTGTAAAAATATTGTAAAATAGTTTGTGTCTATAACATTACTCTATTATTCAATTCCCATTTCCCATAATCCTTCGGCCCCGTCTTGCCCCTCCCCGTCCCGCATTGCTAAGGGTTATAATTGTAATTTTTTCATATCCTAAAACCCTACTATTTAAACAAACATATCAATATTAGCTTATTTTATTTTACCTAAAGTGGTTCTTTGCCTTTATTTTCTTATATGTTATACTATGAGTTTTTTTTTTTTTTTTTTGTTTTTTTGTAATTATCTTGTTAAACGATTGGATATATATTATTCAATTTTTTTTTTATTTTCTTATATGTTATACTATGAGTTTTTTTTTTTTTTTTTTGTTTTTTTGTAATTATCTTGTTAAACGATTGGATATATATTATTCAATTTTTTTTTTCTAAAAATTGATTTGATTTGATAGGATAAATTTAGTTATAATTTTAAGTATATTTTTATTAATAAAATAGGTTTCATTAAAAAAATTGTACTAGTTATAGGGCAAATTAACAAAAAGTAGAGTTTTACGGGGTGAGGCGGGACTTTGCGGGGCCCCAAGGGGTGGGGATGGGGTTAGAAAGTTTTCCCTGTCATGCGGAGTAGAGTAGAGATGGGGTAAGACAAAACCATGCAGGGCAGGGATGAAAACCCCATCCTTCGGCCCCATCTTGCCCCATTACTATCCCTAGTTGTGCCCACAAGTCAGTTGGACTAGGTTGGAGGTCAAATTGCTTATCAACTCGTTCATTTCAGCTGATGAATGCTCCCATGCATTCTCAACCTTAGAACCAGACGAAACCACATATCCACACGCCACTTTTGGGTGAGCAGTCAAACTTTAGATGGGTCACCAAGTATAACAATTTTAAGTTGAGAACAAAATAACAAAATATTATATATATTAAATTTCTTCCATTTTCTTGAGTACCAAACAAAAATAAAGCTCAACGAAGAGTACAAAATACTACAAACATGAATTGCACGAAATGTCCCCAACAACCTCACATGAAAATTCCTACATCTACTCTAGAAATTACACAAAATGTCTGCCACAATTTCATAAATCAACGTCACCTGAAATTCGACAAAAGGAAAAGTTACAAAATCACTTGGTTGCCAACAAAACTCAAGTGAAGGAAGAAAAGAAATTAAAGTCATGACTTTGAAATTTTGTCCCTTAATTTCAACAAAGTTCTTATGGATAGGTGACAACGACAACAACGTGATGAACGGTGAGTGAGCAAAGATGAGAGGGAGAGAGAGAGAGAGATTATGGGAAATGGGAATTGAAAATTAGAAGGAAAAAGAAAAAGAAAGAAAGAAAGAAGGTCAGATGGGGAATATGGTGCATGGATGACCTAGATTTCCAACAAAGTATACACAACCACATCATCAACAGAGCTCACACATGTATTAAAGACTTTTTTATTTGTGAGAAGGATGTATTAAAGACTTGATTGGGTCAAATTAATTGGATGAAAATTCATAACCTCACACCTGCTTGACATTTGGTTTATGAAGATACGAGAGATCCGTTGTCGCCCAAATCTTATGATCAAAATTGTCCAAAATCCCTGGGGTTAGGCCAAATTGGTTGAATGAATCGGCTTTTTGGGCTCTTGAGCACTCCTAATTACCTATCTCAATTGTGTAAGTTGATTTGTCCAAGAAAGGAAATATGTTTTCTTACACTCATTTTATATCTATTATTTTATACAATATTTATAATTGATGCAATAATATACATATTTTAGAAGGTGAAAAGAAATATTTACATTTAAACATGCATGAAAGTAGATGTCAACATATTATTATCTTCCATGAGTACGTCCTTTACTTTTCTTTTTTTCTTTTTGGACAAACATACAATTCTCAAATTAGGATGTTTAAAACATTTATTTTGAAAACTCATTTATACCAATTTTTAGTTTTTTTAATAACATTGCTAAATGGTCTTTTTATAAATAAGTTGAAAATTATGAGACCCTTGACAAGACCAAACTCTTTTTTTTTTTTTTTTTTTTTTACCACCTCTTTGTCCTTTTTTTTTTTTTTTCCTTTCCTCTTAAATAAAATAGTATTCTTTTACTATGCAAAATCACTTAAAAAAATTATATATATATATATACAACACATACTAAATGTACAATTATGTTTTTTCACATTTTAAATATTTTATTTGAAATATAGTACTAAACACATAATTTGCAACATGAATACTTTAAAACATGTTTTCATAACACTTTTTAAATTACAGTTTTCACATCTTTTTAAACATTAATATTTAAACACTGCTACCAAATGAGCCCTAATTGGTGCAGTATAAAGTGGAATTAATGCTCAAAATAGTAGGAGAGATGATTTTTATTTCAAAAATGTATGTCTTTTTTTCAAAGTTGTCGGCATATCCCATCCTGCTTATCTTGGAAAAATGGTAGTTATGTGAAAAAGAAAAATTGTGTAACACGCTTCATCAATCCAACGTCAATCTCATTACCCTAGTAGTAATAATTAATATAAGTGACTCGAAGACTAACAAGCCCGACCAGTTACTATTTTTGTTATGGCACTGACATTATGATCACCTTCGAAAACGTATTAACCGGTATAGTTGTATGATGCGAAATTGGAAATACTTTTAGGGTCTGTTTATTTTTAATTTAAAAGGTCAATTTATTTGAGATCTTCAAGCAACTTCTCATTCAGGACCATACCTAACAAATCTACAATAATTAAAACCCTCATTAACACATCTTTTCATAAAGAAACTCACCAAACACAAACCTAATTAATTAACATTTTTAAACAAAATAATTCATTAAAAATAAATTTATTCAAACACACTTTCACATATACTTAGCACGGAAATTAATTTAATTATTCAAATCACCGCACATCCTTGGTGCAATGGTCACTCCACAAATATAAGTGCTTGTGGGGTGTAGGGGGTAAGGGCTGGGATTCAAGTCTCCAAGAAGAAGTTTCGCACACATATACACATAGATTAAGCTAGAGTATGATTTTTATCTTGTAAAAAAAAAAAAAAAACCACCGTGCACCCTTATCATGACGATGACTTCACAAATACAAATTTATAGAAGGAATAAAAAAGAAAACAAATTGACTAATTTAAGATCACCTAAAAATAAGACTTTGGTATCCATTTTTTATGTTTTCAAATACTTCCAATTAAAAGTGATTTAAAAAAGGGTATGGACTCTGTCCAATGTCTTGTGACACTAGACCCGTTGCGATCATGACACGTGTCTAAAAATAGGCTCGTGTCATGATAGCAGCGGATCCAGTATACTAAAGGCATTGGATAGAAACCATGCCCTTTTGAAAAAATCAAAATAATGAAGATATAAATAAATTCGATTTAACCTTGCCAACAATTTAATAGATGCTAGTCACTACGCCAAATTGTCTAATGCATCTAAGTATGAACATATATTGAATGATTGTGATTTAAAATCTTGAACAATGATAACTCCACGGCTTGTTGAATTAAATTACCTACAGTTCAGGCATATTGTTGAGCAAAATCATAACCATTGGGTTTTCAATTGATTATCAAGAAAAAATCATTTGTCAAAACAAATCACCATCAAGTATTTTTTTTTTTTTTTTTTTTTAAGTCAACAAATCATAGTTAATTTTTCTTTAAATAAAATGGCATTGACAAGTTTCCATCAATTAATAACCTCATTATTATAGATTATACTGATATATTCAATTTAACCATGCCAACAACAAATTAAGAGTAGTTAGTCGCTAGATCAAGTTGTCTAATGCAATTGTGAGTTCCAGTTAGTTCAACTGATAAAATCTCTGATGCTTGAATAAGAGATTTAGAATTTAATCTTTGCCTACATCATAAATTGACTAGTGTCTTAGTTTAATAGTAAAATAGCTATTATTAGGAACGGACGTCATAGGTTAAAACTTAAAAAAATAAAATAAAATAAAGTTGTCTAATGCGACTAAGTATGAATATATCGTGAATGATTGTGTTTGAAAATCTTGAAGAATGATAGCTCCACCGCTTGTTGAATTAAGTTACCTAGACTTTAGGCATACTGTTGAACAAAATCATAACCATTGGTTTTTCAATTGATTTTCAAGGAAAATCATTAGTCAAAACAAATCATTATCGAGAATTTTTTTAGTCAAAACAAATCATTATCGAGAATTTTCAAAACAAATCATAGTGATTTTGTTAGAAAATAAAATGACATTGACAATCTGTAGTCATGATTATCCCTAATCCCTAATAAACATCAATCATCCTTGTGTTCACGTTAGATGGACCGTGGAACCAATAAAAATCAATTAATATGACTGGATTTAGGCTAGTTTTCCCACAGGCAAGAAAAGACACGTTGGTTAGCAACCAAACGCTGTTTTTGTGGCTGCTGGGTGGGCAATACCACTGAGGATTTTCTGGAATAGGCAAACATGCACTAAGGAGAATGAATGCAATAAAATAAATACTTTTCCCTTTTTCTCTTATAAAAGGAAAAAGAATGAAAATGGAGTTATTGTGACATCTTTACCCATCAAACTATGAAGATACCTTATAGGGTTATAGTTCAATTGACACTTTCTATTGTTTTAGGGTTTAAATCTCCCCTCTAACTATTAATTGTATAAATAAAATATTAAGATACCAACAAATGTAACCATGTAAGTATCGTATCATATCTTATTGCAACTGATAATCAAAGGATACCGGAATCAAATTGTAGGGACCAATTCATTCTTCTCGTCAAAAATCAATGATCATTATCACTACGAGCATATATGGTCAAACCACAATCATGCCCTGCACTACAAAAAACTTGATTTTTAACAGTGGTTGTAACCACTACTAAAATTTTAAAAAAAATGCTACTAAAAGTCATATAGGTCTATACCAGCTGTTTTCTAAACCACTGCTACAACTTGAATAACCGCTGTTAAGTTGCCGTTGCTATAGGTCACTATAGGTTATAGCAGCAGTTTTAGGAATCGCTGGTATAGAAAACATCTATAGCAACAGTTCTATAAACTGCTGTTAGAGAATTAAAAATCGCTAGTACACACAACTTTACCTTTTGAAATTAATTATTTATACCAATGGTTATGTAACTGCAACTATAGATTTTTAGTAGCAGCTCATAGAACCACTGCTAGAGAATTAAAAACTGCTAGTACACACAACTTTACCTTTTGGAATTAATTATTTATACCAACGGTTATGTAACTGCTCCTATAGATTTTTTAGTAGCAGTTCATAGAACCACTGCTAGAGAATTAAAAACCGCTAGTACACACAACTTTACCTTTTGGAATTAATTATTTATACCAACGGTTATGTAACTGTTGCTATAGATTTTTTAGTAGCAGTTCATAGAACTGCTGCTAGAGAATTAAAAACCGCTGATACACACAGCATTTCCTTTTGAAATTAATTATTTGTACCAACGGTTATGTGGCCACTCCTATAGATTATTTAGCAGCAATTCATAGAATTGCTGCTAGAGAATTAAAAAAATCGCTAGTACACAGGGCCCTTCTTTTTGAAATTAATTATTTATACCAGTGGTTGTGTAATTGCTGCTAGATTCTTTAGCAGCAGTTCTATAAACCGCTACTAAACAAAATTAAAAATGTTTGTATACCCTTCCCTTTATCTAGCATGAATTATTTTTAATAGCAATTTTGTGAATTGCTACTAGATATTCTTTAACAACAGTTTTATAGAACACTGCTATAAAATAAAATAAATAAATAAAAAATGCTAGTTCTCCCATTCGTACACTTTGTTATAAATTAGTTATTGCATCAAAAAACAACCGCTACTGTAGGTTCCATACAGAAGCAGTTATAAAAACCGTTACCGNACCATACACCCCCCCCCCCCCCCCCCAAATTGTGGGTTTTACATAGAGAGTTGCTATTTAATTTAATTGGAAGTGAAACTTAAGAAAACCTCAAGAATAATTTTTACAATTTGAAATTACATCTTTCATGTAATAAATTAAAACCAAAAATTACATGGTTTTTGGTCCTATTTCTAGAAATGTTACGTTGTTTTGCTTTCTAGTTATAATCTAAGAAACATAAAATTACAAGGATAATTGATTAGTATTGAACCCAAAATATATGTTCTAATGATAGGTTACAAAACAAGATGTTAGACATCAATTTTACCAGACTCCAATATCAATCTTGTAAGATTTAAAAGGCCATATCATATTATGCATATAATACATTCAATCCATATCATATCATCATCACGTGAACAAACAGGAACCATGTTATCAGAGAAAACTCCAATGTTCAAAAACAAAATCATATTCATCACATTATCATGTTCATCTTGACTGTTATTGTTGTGTAGTAAGCATGTTTCATGATGCTATAATTGGGTCTTATCATGAGTGTTTGTCATTTTTCTTCTAAGCACATCATATTCTAGCATGTTACAATCAACAATTTCAAAGCACATTCACACATAATTCAATAAAAACATGTTATGTGCAGGATTTTAATAGAGTAGAAAATTTAACAGATTAGAAACTTATACTTTCATGCACTATCTCACTTAAAAGGACTTGGTGGTGAATTGCCTTCAATGGTCAACAATTTATTGCTGGAAATACTGCTGCTTCTCCCTCCTTAGCCAATCCACGAGCTTTTCATCCACTCCAAGAAAGGTAGTTGCGCCTTTACCACCTCAATTAATATCGATTTGGGTGAAAAAGTCAACTTGACGCCTTCAGGTTTTGTTGGTTGTGTGTGATCTTGTAATGTTTATGAGAGTTTCTTTTTTTTCTTCTTTTTTTTAAGGGAATGATAGTGGTTTGAATGAAACGTTTTTGGAAATTTTTTGTGGTTGTAGGGTTTGGAGATAAACTACAAAGTGTTTCAATTGTATTTTCAATTCATGGTGTTTAAGGTTTGAGCTTGATGAATGTGGGCGTTTGAATGATGAGAAAAGGATGTTATGGAGATGAGAAATGGTGTTTTCCCAGTCTAGGATTGTGAATTTTGCATAGAGTAGTGTTGCTTACAAATTTTCTGCTTGCAACCTAATGTCACTCTATAAAACCTAATTTTCTAAAGATTCTCCTCCCTTGAATGGTTAATTCTTGTTTGATTTATACAGTGAGAGATTCAAAGACTTTAGAATTTGATCTAAACTCTTCCATTTCATTGTTATATATAACTCATATTTATCCTCCAAGATGATTGGATAAAAGAAAAGGTTTATATATATATATATATATATTATAAAAATCAAGTTAAAGGCTAAAATATCAAGTCAAAAGCTTGAAATCCCAATTAATCGACACTCTAACTTGTTGTTAGTGTGTCAATAGGCAAATCAGCACCGAACACCTGACTTAGAAATGATTGTTTCCTTCATGCTTGAAGTATAGTTTATCTATGATATTGAATGAGGACCAATGCTATTAAACCGCTTTTTTTTGTTTTGTTTTTGAAAACCTTAAGACTACTTTGAGCATAACTTTGACATAAGGATAAGGAAGAATAAAATGTCACTCACAAAAGAGTATCTATTTAAAGGTCTTGATTAAAACTGAAATGAACCTAATTTAGATTTTTACCAACTCATTTTCCTAAAAATAAAAAGATTCTACCCACTTATTATATTAACTCTAGTTTAATTTTATCATAGTTAAATTTTAGATAAGATGAAAAAACTCTAAACCTTAGATTCATTCTCCTTAAATAGACACTCTCACAGTTGAAACGGATAAGACTTGCAAGTGAAAATCGGATGAATCCAAGGCCACTAGCACTCACCACTAATCTCTGACCCAATCAACATTCTTTACGAAATTCTCATCAATCACACACTTTCCGAATCACATTACTATGGGACCACCTTAGTTCGCTGCACTCTCAACCACCTGAGTCCTACCCTTAACTGTACAACCTCCCCCACCAACCTCAAAAATTCACAACAGAGGACAGAGCTCACAGAAAAATCAGAAAATGGCAGCAACAAAAGTCAAACCAACCATTCTCGTCGTCCTCTTATGTTTTCTCGTAACCATTACCTTATCATCTCAGCCGTCCCTCGCATCACAGTCTTCCAAATCCAACCGTCCCTCCTCCAAATGGGCCCCACGCTTCCTCGGCAGATTCTCACAACCACCGAATCAACAACAACAACAACAGTACCGATACGAAACCAAGTACTTTTCGCAACGGCTCGACCACTTCAGCTTCTCCGAGCTCCCAAATTTTCCACAGCGGTACCTCATCAACACCGAGAGCTGGGTGGGCCCGGAGCGCCTTGGGCCAATCTTCTTCTACTGCGGCAATGAGGGAGAAATCGAATGGTTCGCCGAGAACACCGGCTTCGTCTGGGAAATCGCTCCTCGTTTCGGTGCCATGGTCGTTTTTCCCGAGGTAAAGAACTTAGTTATAATTCGAAATTTCTTTGTTGATGTTATCGTCTCTGTTAGAAATATTTAGAGGTGTCTATTGACGTGAAAATTCATGTTATTAACATTGGAAGTGTAATTACATAGCCGTAAGAGGTTGTTTGATTAGAATGTAAAATGTGTGATTGAGGTTGAAACAATTTTGATGGGCAGCACCGGTACTATGGTGAGTCGATGCCGTATGGAAGTATGGATGTGGCATATAAGAATGCCACTACCTTATCTTATCTTACGGCTGGCCAAGCCCTCGCCGATTTCGCCGTGTTGATTAGGGAGCTGAAGCGAAATTTGTCAGCCGAGGCTTGTCCTGTGGTGTTATTTGGTGGATCCTATGGTGGAAGTAAGTGAAATGTTGTTATTTGTGGCACAAATTTTTGGTTTTTGATGAAATAGTTATGTACATTGATAGTCTTTTTGCTTGGAAAGGAAGAAATGATGTTTTCTACAAATGTTAATGTTCTTATATGGTCTCTTTTTGGAATGAAACAGTGTTGGCCTCATGGATGAGGCTCAAGTATCCTCATGTTGCGATTGGTGCACTTGCTTCTTCGGCACCAATTCTTCAGTTTGAAGATATTGTGCCGCCAGAAACATTTTACGACATTGTTTCCAATTCTTTCAAGGTTTGTGTTACCCTTCACCATTTATTTTCATCTTTGTCATACTATTTTTGTTTATATATATGTGCTGCATTATAACTATGTTGCTTGCTTTCTTTCAACAGCGTGAAAGTACAAGCTGTTTTAACACAATAAAGGAGTCCTGGGATGCATTAGTATCCGAGGGTCAAAAAAATGATGGACTCCTGAAATTGACTGAAACTTTCCACTTATGTCGGTAAGGAAAAGAAGGAAACAAATGTATGCCCTATTGGTTTATTAGCTAATGATGATAGAATATTTACAGAGTTTTTTTTTTTTTTTTTGGGTATGTTGTGTCTTAACTGATCAGAGGCAGTTGACAGGAAATTAAACAAGACACAAGATCTGGCAGACTGGTTAGATTCTGCTTATAGTTATTTGGCAATGGTGAACTACCCTTATAGCGCCAATTTTATGATGCCTTTGCCTGGTCATCCCATAAGAGAGGTTAGTTGGGAGTTATGACTTATGATACAATTTGTAAAATATCTAATGGGCTGTACATACGTATATGGAGGTTTTCATACTCTAACTTAATGTCCTTCCATACCTATTTTTTGCCACACCCTATGCTAAAAGGCTAGATGCCACTCTGCAATACATAGTATGTCACTGTTCTGTAATATTGTTTAAATTTCTATAGGACCAGCTATTTTCTAAGTGAGAATCTCTTCCTGTCCTTCATTCTTTCAAGTTTCAATGAATATAGAATTTCTATCATACTACTATCTGTATAAATTTGAACCTGTATGCTTTTAAGCATTCTAATTTTGATGTAGCTCTAAGTCTATTTGTCTATGGCCTCGTCACTGCTTTTTGAAAAGTCATCTGAATTCTATACTGTCAGGGTATGCTTCAAAAGCTTTGCATTTTGTTATTATGAATTAAAATATCATTTAATTCTTCTTGCAGGTTTGTAGAAAGATTGACAGTCTTCCTGACGGTAGTAGCATTCTACAGCGCATATTTGAAGGAGTAAGCATCTATTACAATTATACTGGAGGAGTTGACTGCTTTGAAGTGGATGCTGAGGATCCTCATGGCTTGGGTGGTTGGAACTGGCAGGTCTAGAGTTCTGTGGTATTTAAAAAAAAAAATTAAAAAAAAAAAAAATGGTTGGATAAGAATTCTCACAAATAACTTCATCAAAATATTTATTATTAATGCAAGTTCCTTTTCTGTTTCATTTTCAAAAATATAGGCATGCACTGAGATGGTTATGCCAATGTCTAGTAGCCGGGATGTGAGCATGTTTCCAACATTCGATTATAATTACTCTTCCTTTCAAGAGGAATGCTGGAGGGACTTCAGGGTGAAACCGAGGCCTAGATGGATAACAACAGAATTCGGTGGACATGTAAGTGAATGGTGCTTTTCAAATTTATAACTTCCATTTAACTCAAATTGTATAGTAATCTTTGCTCTTGCCTACTACTGTTTCTTTTGGTTGGCAGTATGTATTTGCTTGGGGAGTTACATAACATATTTTTCTAAGTGGATCTTATGAGAGTTTTCATATATTAAAATCAAATGTAGAAATTTTCAGAAACCATTAACATTTTTGTAAAAGCATGGTCTATGCTACTGATTGATTCCTTTGAGTCATCACATGCATAATATGAAGAATGCTTGCTTCTCAAATGCTACATTATGATTTCTGGTCTTTGGGATTTTATTTTGAAGGACATCAAGGCCACCCTGAAAAACTTTGGAAGTAACATCATTTTCGCAAATGGGTTATTAGATCCATGGAGTGGTAGCAGGTGACCTCTCATTCAGCTTGTATTATGGCTAGTGTTGTTAAAGATTCACTATCTGAATTTGATCTTTGTATGTGACATCTTTTGCAGTGTTCTGCAGAATATATCTGAAACTATTGTTGCTCTTAATACTGAAGAAGGTAATGCTTTGACTGATCGCATCTTCTGTTCTTAAATCAACCATGATAGGCTTCACTTGCATCTATGAGAGGGACTATTTGGTGGGTTGACATTGACTTTTTATTTTTAATAATATCCAGCATAATAATTGTTTTCAGAGCATGAGAGCCTTTAGCCACCCATCTTATTTACTTTAAATCTACAAATTTTGGATTGATAAGAATTTTTCTGAAAACCTACCTGGTCACATTTCAGAAAAATATTATCGTTCGTTGCTCCCGTTCAACTTGTGGGTGTCATATGTCGAAAGATATGACAATATAGATAATTTAAGAACAATGTACTGGCAATCCTAATGTTTATGAGTTCTGACATTGGCTCAATCTCAATAGCAACAATTTAATTCAATTGGCTTGTTCTGTTGCATTTAAAAATATGGTGGATTCTCAAATCAACCAACTAAGCCACTTTACCCACTAATTGTATTTAACTAAATTGTTCATTTTGTTTTTGTAGGATACATCATGTCTTTTTGGCTCAAATTTTTCTTTTTCTTGTAGCCCCTTCAATCTGAGTTATATAAATGGTGTCAAGTTATGAAAAATTTTTAAAGACTTCTCTCAATTTTTCCTCATATATTGTTTCCTTATGTATTTCATATAGTTGATTCTAAATTTATATTTGTTTTTTCTTTCTGTTTTAATATTCTCATTTCAAGGAAATTCATCTTAAGTACACATTATAGAACTTTGTAAGAGAGATTGCTGAACATATTCAGCTAATACTTGGTTTTTTATCTTCAATAGTCAGCCCGCTAATCCAATGGAACCTGCTACCCTTACTGAAAAATCATACTGATGTAGGACAGGGAACAACAAAATATGATTTAGAACACCAGAGCAGATCTGGTATAGCTTGGGTTTTGAAGAATTAGGGTTAGGTTTTGGTGGGGGAAGGATAGAAAATAATAGGGGTTATAGGGTTTCCAAAGGGTACAAGGATTAATAGAGTTTGGGAATGAAAACAAAGGTGAAAATCATGATTTGGGTTGCTGTGAACAGTGATGTAAATAATAACCGTGAATAGTAAAATAAAAGAAAATAGATAAATTCTAGGAATCACACCTAGACTTCCTAAGGTGTGAGCATCACACCTAGGGTTCCTTAGCATCACACCTCGGAGAAGGTTGCAGCACACAAACCATAAAAGAAAGCTTAATAGCTCTTAAATTCTAAAAACATTAATCAATAGCCAACTTAATAGGAAGTACTACAACTCTTTAAATAGAAGACTAATACATAATCCTAGTTGAACTAGGATTTCTTAATACCCTAATAAGACTTGGATTTGGACGCCTTAGTCTTTTACTGCTAAGCCCAACTAAATAACCAAACTTGAAATAAGACTAAAGTAAGACCCAATGGACTATAAGCACAGCCCATTCCAGAATATTTAGAACTTGCATAATTGCCCTTGATGCATAAAATCAAATAAAATATCAAATCATACCTACCTCATTTCATATGCTTGTTCAGCTTTAGTTGGCCAGCATTGGTTTACACATCAGTTTGTAAATTATCTGCAGTCTACAGTCCTTGATTAATTGAGCCAATCACCCCTCCTAATGAACCATAGTGATAATGAAGGTTTGTTCAGATTGGTTGGACTGTGTTCTTTTACACATTAACTTATCATTTGTACTATTATATATTGCATTTTGTGAACTCATCCTTGATTAAGAATTTTGGTTTTGACCCTCTAGAGATTACTTTTATTGTTTTACTACACCAAAGTAGTATGGTGCTAAATTATAGCTGCCATAACTGTATGACATGAAGCCAAATCCTAGGAAACAGTAGCAGTTTAGTGTTAAACCAGCTTTCCAACTGCATTTTTGTATTAGATTTAAAATTATGATTCTATGCATTGTTATGGCCTAGCAAGTGGGCTAAACTATTTGATGTGGGTGGACATCATATAATCTCAATGCCTGTTAGTTCTTTTTTGAAATTCGATAGAAACTCCATGCTTCAATGTCTAGAAATTTTAAAGAAGTGATCTCTCCAATGTTAAACCTTGTTTCATGACATCCATTGCTATATGCTATTGCTTTTTGGCAAATTCACTATATCTCTCTCTGTTTGTGTGTGTATGAGGGGGAGAGAGGACTATTTAACCTGCAATGTGATGCTACTATCAGCTAAAAGACACTACATCCAAATAATTTGATCGATCTATTTTATTATATGGAGTCATTAACTCTATGGTTGGTTGGAGGGAGGGGAAGGGAAAGAAGAGGAGAGTAAGGGGAATAGCTGAAACATAGCTACATGTTATTTGGCTAAATGTAATTGGTTCCTTTTACTATCTCTATGTCAGGTGCCCATCACGTAGATTTACGTGCTGCAACTGCAGAGGATCCTGATTGGTTGGTAGAGCAGAGGGCAACTGAAATCAAGTTGATTGAAGGCTGGATAAATAACTACCATCAGGAAAGGAAAGTGATTTTCAATATGTAGAGGAAAGCTTGGTAGATGCAGATCTTTCTGCTAGATACTTCTTTAATCTTGTTGTCTGTGTTAACCCTGCAGCCATCTCCAGATGAACAGTGTAAGACTTATCTTTTTCTAATGTCAAGGCCATCATGTTCATCCTTACCACTTATAAACCTTGTCTGCAATAATTATGTATGTTAAAGGTTATGAATTGGCCCAAGAGGCCTAAATGTATTACTCTGTCCATACAAACCTAACCCTAGACCCTACAGTTATCATATAAACCTAGTAGGGTCATTGCATTTTAATATATTGTTAATATCAAAGAAGTAGCCAACAAGGACTTTATCCCTTGGACGAATCATGTAATTCCCTTTGTGTGCTATCTTTCTTTTCTTTCTCTAGCTGTCTCCGCATCTCCTACAACATATATATATTTTTATTTATTTCAACTATTCATTTCAACAATGTAAAAAACAAAATGTTGTTAATAAATGCTCATTACGGGATTGCAGTTCAATTGAAACTGAATTTTTAGTGCACCAAACTCGAAAGAGATGCCAATTAGTACTTCGTGATTTTCCTGTCTGTTAACTGTCTTTTCCTCGTCGAAGAGCAAGCCCAGGGAAAGCTGATGATTGGAGATCGCAATGGATAGCAGTATCTTGAAATATTGGTTTAAATAGTTGCGTATTGGGTTTGCAAATGGGAAGCATGCAAAGATTTGAAATGTGGATCATGGTTCATGAAGTTTCCGGCTTCCTGCCCAGCAGTGTCATCTCAATTACCGTTCCTACGTTGATGAACCATAATATTGTTGACAATTTAAAGAGAATAATGAAGATGGCTCAAATGGTGGCCTTTATGGCTATTTCTAAATTTTTCTTTCACTGTTAAAGCTTAGGTGCATCTGATTTGGTTTTGCACGTGTGGCCCCTTTTTGCCATGTTGAAAACTTGAAATTGTTGTTGGGAGAGCACGCATAAGATCAATTAATGGCCTTGATCGGCTTACATCCACACCAAAAAAAAAAAAAAACCGAGACATGTATCTTTGCTCAATAACATCTATGTTTATAATGACGGGTCTATATAATAGATTAATCGTAGCTAATCATCATCTGGCTAACCATAGATTTACAAAGGGCTGGTCCGACTTTAATTCTCTAACATCTCTCTTAAATTCAAGGTGGAAGCTTGATGACAACTTGAGTTTGGAAGGAAATTCTTCCAAATTGCAAGATAATTGGGAAATCTCATGAGGTGCATAGAAATGCATAATGAGCTGCCCAACACTAAATTGGGTGAAGATGTACGACCAAGAAATGAAAAGAGCATAAAACATGTGAGTGTCCCCAACATGTGACAAAATGAGTTGCATAGAAACACACGGTAGATAAGTGAGAACATCACTATTGGTGGTAGTAAAATAGCTTTTTAGCTATTTTACCACCTCAAACTCCAATTAGTGCTCAATATTGGTAGAGCCAAATGCAAATTTTTTGCCTTCTTGCTACTGTGAACTACCAAGACTAGCCGTTCACTGTAGCATGGAAGGCATAAAAAATTATTATTTTATCACTTATTGGGTTTTGTGGCAGAGAGGAAGAGATAAAGAAATTAATAAAAAATGAATAGTGTGTTGACTAATGGCAAAAATAGGAGTATTGATACAGAGTGCATTGTAAGGTTGTATGTTAAAATAGATAAAGTTGTTATTTGAAGTGTTAAATTCTAAAATCTTTAGATGCAGATGCTCACTACCGAGTACTGAGATAAAACCTACATGTAAAAGCTTGTAGTTGCGGATGAGACACATGGAATGCGTCTCCAGAGTTGTAGAGAAGGAGATGCTTTAGGATGCATTAGATTACATGAGAATGATAAGGTGATGCACGTCGATGTACAACAAAACAAAAATAACTAACTGGTGGATACCGAAGGTGGTGGCTCTAGAAACATGTTAGAAAATGAGAGACATGGCTCATTACTATGTTGAAAGTTAGGATTAATTGTGAAACAAAGAAGAAAGAGAAAACAAAGTAGTAATTAATGTGATTTGACTTCACAATCTACATCTGTCACAAAATATCCTACTTGGGGATATTTTTTGGTTATCACCTGTTTGACCTAGTGAGCCCAACCTTCTCCTTAGTTTCTAAACTAGCATAATTGTGGGACATAAAAGTAAAACTAAATTTCAAACATATTTTCCATTACTCACTCTTGCCTCACGTAATAGTAATAATGAAATGTAAAATGTATTATGTTTCCTTTTTAAAATAATTTACAAAATTTAAAATACTTTCTTAATAATTGTATCAACTATACTTTGTTAGAAAATAATTACATTATTTTAAAAAGGATTTAGAACTAATACTTAAAAGTAGTTTCTCAAAAAAAAAAAAGTATAATTTAATATTTTCTTTTTTCACTTAACAAAATAAATAGCCAAAATTTTCTGCATATTGTGCGGATCTATGACCAAGGCTAGCCCTAGGCTTAGGCCAATTAGGCCATTGCCTAGGCCCCTTACTAGAGAATGCCCCAAATTTGGGTGCAATTTTTTTTTTTATATATATAAATATTTTTGGGAGATATTAAAACATTTTAGTTTACATTTTTTTTCATTATTAAAAAGGCTCAAAGAATTAAGTAATACTAGAGATAGAGATAAGACAAATTTAAATAAATAGGTCTTACAAATAGACGTGTTACTAATCACAAATAATTTAAATAGGAAAATGTTAAAAATACTATAAATTTTACTACATAATTTTTATTTTTTTAATTATTTTTTTACAAGATAAAAATTATACTTTAATCTAATCTAAGTGTATATGTGTGTGAAACTCTTTTATAGAGACTTGAATCTCGGCCATTGCCCTCCCACACCCCGCAAGAACTTATACTTGTGGAGTAATCACTGCACCAAGGGTGCGTGATGGTCTCCATAACTTTTATACTTTGATGTGACAATTAATATAATAAGTAGATTTCAACAAACTATTGAATGTATTTTTGAATGAATATTTGTGATTGGTGATATATCTTTGTAATTCTCATGTTATAAATTTTATAATATTTATAGTATTTTTGTAAGCCTCATGCCATTGATCACATTCATTACAACACCAGTTTGTAATAAAATTTGTTATAACTTTAGCATTTTCTCAAAAAAAAAAAATCATAATAAAGAGTAAAAAGAATGGATTTAAAAAAAAATTATTATATAAAATGATAGTTAAATATTATTTAAGTGATAACATAAAGGCCTCATTTGAAAATTTCGCCTAAGGCCTCCGAAACGCTTGAGCCTGCCCTGACTGTCATAACTAGTAGTTCTCCAACACAAAGAATGTGAATGTGTGTGAGAGAGAAGTCAACCACGAAAGGGCTAAAAATTACAACAAATAATAATAATAATAAAACAAGTCCCAAAATATTACAAAAATGCCACCCAACTATCTATATCTATTTATCTATCTATAATATATTATAAAAGTTGGATCCTAAAACTGATGGATGCATACTACGAAAAAACTTATTCCTTTTCAAATTATACTACAATAACACGTGGCAACTTCCTATATTCAATTGCCATGATATGGACAAGTAATGCCACATGTCAAAACATTATTCATACATGTCAATATGTTTGCCATAATATTAAAAAATTTGAATGAAATAAATGCATTTCTTTAGTATGGTATTTAAGTTCACATCTATCTATCTATAATATATCATAAAATTTGGATCTCACAACTGGTGGATGCACAAAAAGCAATCTATGTTACAGCGCCCGACACATCTATCTATCTATAATATATTTAAAACTTAAATTCCAAAACTGATAGATGCATACTACGATGACACCTATTCCTTTTCAAATCATACTACAATGACACATGGCAACTTCTCTATTTAATTGGTATGATATGGACAAACAATGCCACGTATTAAAAAATTATTCATACATGTCAATATGTTAGCCATAATACTAGACAAGTGGCATATAATTTTTATTCTGAATAAAATAATTGCATTTCTTTAATATGGTATTTAAGTACATATCTATCTATCTATCTATAATGTATCATAAAAGTTGGATCCCACAATTAGTGGAAGCACACAATGATAACAAGTGGCGCACTTCTATACATTTAGAATTATGTGGAAAAATGGTGGCACATGGCAAATAGTAATTTGTCAATAACACATCACATTTGGCATGTGGCAATACATTTAATTATAAAATATACTCATTTATTTGAATCAATCCTAAATTCATTCTAAGTTACAAATCTAACGTATTTACTCCTAAAAAAACCTCTCATGTTACCACTTCTTAAATTTTAGAATAGGCACTTAAAAAATATTGCACACAATGATAAATAATATAAGTAAAATAGATTTACTATTAGGACAAGTTTGGTAAATTGAATGGAGATTACATTAGGATTTTTTTTTTTTCTTTTTTTTTTTTGAGATAGATTACATTAGGAATATTAATTTTTATTACTAGAAAGAGAAAATATTGATGGGAAATTATTGTGTACTCTCGGAGTACCATAAATGCGTACTCCCTCCTCTCACATGAATGATGAGTCTCACTAATTAAATTCATGGTGGGACCCACCATTCATGTGAGAGGGGGGACTACATATTTATGGTACTCCGGGAGTACCTAATAATTTGGTAATATAATAACTATTACTATCCATAAATTTAGTTGTTACATATGGAAAACTTGTAAAAGATGATGTCTCTCACATGAATGATGAGCCTCACTAATTAAATCATGGTGGGACCCACCATTCATGTGAGAGGGGAGACTACATATTTATGGTACTCCGGGAGTACCTAATATTTTGGTAATAGAATAACTATTACTATCCATAAATTTAGTTGTTACATATGGAAAGCTTGTAAAAGATGATGTATAAGAAAATTTTATATTTTTAAAAATATATTAATTTTAAGACCTATTATATGCACTAAAGAATGACTATTACATCCATTTTAAAAAGGAAAAACTATTCTTCAATTTAAAAAATAGTTATTCCTTTGTAATAACTAATTTATATAATAAAGATGCAACCCAATAACCAAGTTGCTATTACATATAAATAACCAGAGCTATTACACCATACCAAACTGACATGGAGTCCATTTATGTTTTAATGCCAGACCAATTAGTACGAATCTTACCCTAGAGAATTTAAGTTTATATGTCACATGTCATGAGAGGATGTCTTTATTGCAACCTTAAATTATTCAATAAGGCCTTCAATTATAATGTCCATATATTTCATTCCTATAATTCATGGTGTCATGATGCACAACGTTATTTAGAAATTCGTACCCAAAAAAAAAAAAAAAAATAGCTTATTAAAAATTTACTCATGCATTCCATCAAAATACAAAAACAAACACAAAATAAATTATTCATGCATTAAAGGGCCCATGATTACTCAGATTTTATGGCAATCCTTTCATCTCTTCAACTCAAGCCATACCACTGCAACAAGTTGCCAAAGCCCTTGGACAATCATTTTCTCCTCTCACTTCTATAATTGTTCCTACAACTTCAGTACCAAGCAAAGAACTAATGTCATGTGATATCTCAGATCCAGAGATGAAGAAAAGCCTGCACAAAACCGAAAGTTTCAGGAACTACCAACTGGCTCAAAGTGCCTAGCAAAACACCATCATGTATTGGTACAATATCTTACCCAGATTAAATTATAATCTTTTGTATCGTTTACAAAAAAAAATTATTAACAACTCTACATTCTTGGCTTTCTTGATCGCGAGCAGAAATATTTTTCTAAAAATTTTGCGGTTTTCTTGAATTTTAAACATATAATTTTACATTTGTACTCAAATTGAAAAATCATAACATAATACCATTCACTGCTGGTAAATAAATTTCTCACAACTTGTTTAGATTAAGTCTAATAAAAATGCCAGAAGTTGGAACAATCACTCTATAAAACTTTTAAAGTAAGAGAATCCAAAAATGGCCGGTTTGTTTGAATTAAATTATATGCGAATCAACAATAACATGAACCAAAAGCCAATGCTTTGCATTTATCAAATGATTTTATACATAGTCTGAAATTATCTACTTCAATTCCTAAAAAATACAGAACCGCGCAAGTATCTCGATAAACTTTAGTAACCCACAAAAAAATAATAATAATAAAACCCTTTGATAATATATATTATATTTATCAAGAAATATATGATAAAAAAATAGTTGTCTAAAATATAAATTCTAATATTTATAAATTTACAAATTAAAAAATCGTGCAATGCACAGGTCAATAACTAGTTTACAAAAAAAAAAAAAAAAAGTTATCCAAAAAATAAAATAAAAATTGAAAACACCAAAAACTTGTTTGTTGTTTTTTGTTTTGCACAGTAAAAATTGGATTCAGTTTTCGAAAAACACTTGTCAAACAATCACACTGGTGGAACCCACATTTTAGAAAACAAAAGATAGGCTAAAAACAGTCTAACCAAATACGCTCTTAACGACCTGGGTCTGAATTTTTTTTTTTTTTTAAAGAGTTTCAACTTATGGCGTTCGCTTTTAATGATAGTTCTTTATCATTAAACTAAAATACCAATCGGTTTTTGGTGTAGACGAGAATTGAACCTCAAATCTCTTATTCAACCATTAGAAACTTTACCAGTTAAGTTAACTAGAACTCACGAATCTTATGTGAATGTGAAGCAAAATTTGAGTTTTTGAGAGAGTTTGTGAGAGTGGTTTGGTGCTAAAACATAAAAATGTGAGAAAATTTGAGGCTTTCAAGTCTTGAACATGATGCCATAACTTTGTGAAGTAGAGGATATATGAGTTGGTCAAGTCTTAACTTGTAGCAATAGTGTGAAGGATTAGGTGGGGCAGTTTTTATTTTTTTATTTAGACTAGCAATTAGGGATGGTCCACCCGATTGGATGGTTTTTAGGTGGTGGATTATGGTCGTCTCAGTTGGTTTGTTTGACTTTTTGGTTTTAGATGGCGATTATTGGTGATGGGTGCTTGGAGTTTTTTTGGAGGGTCTTTTTTTGTTGTTGTTGTTGTTGTTGTGGTGGTGGTGGTTGTTGTTGTTGTTGCTATTATTATTACTGCTATTATTATTATTATCAACAAAGCCAATTGTAGCTACCTGTTTTGTCATCTCAAAAGTGTCTTAGCACTTAAATACTAGAACTGAGAAAACTATAGTTTTAAGTTTTAACCCAAAAAATAATTGAGACCACAAAACTTTTCCAAATATCTCAATTTGTCCAAAATTGGCCGAACTAGGACAAACCTAATAATTATGTGGAAAAACGTGAGGTTTGACAAGAAAATCCGACAACCTCATTGAAGCAAATCTTGAACCAACACAAAACAGACCAAAATGGGGATATACCCCTTTCGGCGAAAAGTTCCAGCAAAATGCTCTATTTCTGAAACTATTTAGCTATATGTTCCTGTTTTGAAACTTGATTTTATCAAAATCGAGTTTCAATGTGGAACTTGAGTTCATGAAACTCAAATTTTTTGAAAATTTTCAAGTGAAACTTGAGTTCCACAATTTTTTTTTTTCTAAAGTTTAATTTCCCTATAACTCAATTTTCTAAAAATCGAGTTTTACATTAAAACAGGGACATAACGCTAAATAGTTTCAGAAATTGGGCATTTTGCTAGAACTTTTTGCCGAAAGGGGTATATCCCCATTTTGGCCCACAAAACAATTCAAATCCCTTTCATATGAGTGATCAATCATCACAAGCCTGTTTGGATTGAGGGGAGAGGGTGGAGGAGTGGAGGGGAGTAGAATAAAGTTCGCTAAGAATATGCTAATTTTGGGCCAATTCTACTCTATTTCCCCTCTCTTCTCCTCAATCCAAACGGACCACAAGATCAAATGTAAATCAAATGAGATATTGTGAATACAAGACTTCCATAAACTCAACAAAAAAGAAAAAAAAGAAAAAAAAAGCTAAATATGGAAAAGTTTCACCTAGAATTAACTTCAATCAAATCTTGGTCAAACAATTTTGAACTTATGTGATTTTTATATCTTTGGAAAGCTCGTGCAAAAAGTCTAATTTTCAAGGGCCTTAGACAAACAAATTCCAAAAATGAACATAAAAATACCAAAGACAACGCAACCTCAAAACATGTGCAAATCGACGGATTCTTGCACCTGTAACCATAGTTCTCAGAACCGGATTGGACCGGGTGGTCAGACCATGAAAACCTGGAACCAGGATGAAAACCGGTTTTTAAAGCATAAAAAACCAGGCATATGTGGCAATTCCGTGAACTCCTAAAACCAGGGTTGGACCATACAAACCATACGGTCCAACCCCTTAGCAATTTTTTTTTTTTTTTTATAAAAACAACTTAACACAATTTTATTCTACTTAATTAAATTATCTATCTCTTACAAGGAATAAAAAAAATTATAATTAAAATCCTTCAAAGATATTCAACTTTACTTCAAAAATTAATCATAAATTTTAATATTTTCATGGTTATTATTTTATTTTATTAACTTTCTTATTTAATTATTAAATATTCAAAGATATTCAACTTTACTTCAAAAATTAATCATAAATTTTAATATTTTCATGGTTATTATTTTATTTTATTAACTTTCTTATTTAATTATTAAATATATGCTTGAAAATCATTAAATTTCCCTCACATATATAGATATATTAGTCAATTTTGCTAGTTTTATAAATTTAATATCTATATTTAGGCTTTAATTAATTATTAAATTAATTATGACATCATCACGGTTTGACCCCAGTTCGACCTCAGTTCGACCTCAAAAATCTTGAACCTCTCCCTTTTACAGTTCAATGAATGGTCCGGGTCTAAAAACCTTACCTGTAACTTCTCAAAACAAAAGACTTTTCTCCCGAAACCAAAGCACAAACAGAAATTTGGTATTGCATGCTTTCCAGTGACATCTAGTTCGCACAATTCAAAGCTTGGGAAGACCTATAAACAAGTGCGCCAACTTGTATAAAGTAGAACGAAAGTTTTAACTTTCTAAGGCCATAACTTTTGATCCATACCTTTGATTGATGCATATTTGGTATCATTGGAAATATAATTTTATAAAATTTCCAACATAATCTTGTTTGCGCAGTTTGCAGACCATGAAGACCACCAAAAAGACCATCAAAGTTAGGAACAAAACTGAAAACTAGCCAAAACTTACATGTGAGGTTCAAAAGCCGACATTTGAATTTACATCATTTAGAAGCTTGAAAAGTATATTTGTTTATAAGTACAAGTAAATTTTATTGTAAAGAAGAATTTCTCAAATGCAAGCACCCATAAAGAATTACAAGCGGACAACAATTGTACTACAAGACAACTTGACAATCGAAGTAAATATTCGAGAAGGATCACACTTCGTTCTCAAAAGTCCCTTAATTCCTTTCTCTCCATATAATCCACATGATACAATGCAATGAAGGGGTGTGCGAAAAACCGAATGGACCGACCAAAACCGCCCGAACTGAATTTAATTTTTCAGTTGTTTTCGGTTCGGTCTCAATTTTAGTGAAAATTATACCAAACCAAATTGAAACCGACCGATATATATTATTGTAGGCAAAATATATTTAGTAAATGTATGTTACCTTAGTGGTTAAAGCGCGTGTTTTTCAAGTTCTTGTCCCACGTTCTAACCTTCAAAATAGCTTTTTCATTTTTTAAGTTTCTATTATCAAAACAACGTCGCTTTGGGTTTTATTAAAACTGAACTTCTAAAACCCTATCATTTCTTTCTCATTCAACCACTCATCCCCATTTCCCCTTTATCGTTTTCCACTTTCCCTTCACTCATCCTCTCTTCAGCTGCCCCTTCCCCTCTCTCTCTCTCCTTCTTCACTTATCCCTAGCCTATTTCTTTAGCCACCATCTTCATCTTTTAGATGAGACGTCATTGGAGATCAGAAGAAGCGCTACCTCTCTTTTTGCTTGGATTTAGTTTGCTGGGTTTATATTTTGAGTTTGTTCTTTGTTTCTTTTCTCTAGATCAATTTCTTTTTTCTTCTTTTTTTTCCTTTGTTTGCTTTCTTAGAAATAGATGAGATAAGGAAACCAAAAAAACTGACCTCACTGACTGTTGTTTTCTTGGCTCAATGTCTTGCGGTTTCATTTTTGTCTCAGTTGGTATCGATTTTGAATTTGGCAAAACCAAGGGTATCGATTCAAGGAAACATGGAGCCTTCACACCAACCGAAACCGATTGATTACAGCCCTAATGCAATGTGTTTGCCACACAACCCTGTTATGGTAACGCCCAAACACCTCTTCATTACCTAATCTAGCATAACCCAAAGAAATCCAAAAACCGTTAATGCAAAAGACCGCAACACCCAAGCAATAAGGGAATGCAACAAGTGGAGGAGCTTGGAAAGAAAGATCCATTTAAATTAAATCCTAATAATTAAAATATAACACCAGATGACAGACAATTATCAATAATGAGTTGATTATTATTGACTACGATACTGTGGTTTGAAACACCCTACCCTAGATTCATCTAAATACAATATTTGGACCTCAAGGGATTCAGATTAACACTTGAGATTTTTACAAAAGTTTCTTGCATGCTTCCTACATAGAAATTTCATTTCATTCACATAATTTGTACAAACACCCCTTAGATGAAAAACAAAATAAAAAAGGCAGACCCAACTGCACATTAATGCTATGGTATCTAAACTAGAATTAGAACTACATAATGTTACAACCAACAGCAAAAATTACAATTGCAGCAGCTCATGTTGTGGATTCACCTTCCTTCCTCAGCAACTCCTGCAGAAAAATCAACTCAAATAAATATCCATTTGATACTTTATTCAAGCATCTCCAGGTATTTCATATAAAATACACATGGAACACTCACATTGGCAAGCTTTATGGTTTGTTATCCCACAAGGCCAAGACACTGGAACTACCAGCCTTTTTTATTTTTTTTAATATTCAATTGTTCAACAAGTGGGAAGGGAGGACTTGAACCCTCCCTAGCTCTCCTCAAAAACATGACCAGGCAATTCAGTTGTTACAAGCCTTTATTTATTCTATTATACTATATATAAAAAGATTCTTCCCTGTCTTTGCTCAAAAATTGCTCGTCAAATTTTCCCAAATTTCAAAGTAAAAAACAGAGCAAGGGGGGGAGGGAAGGCCGTAGGGGAACTTCCATGTTGATCTTTCCTCTCCTTCCAAGCCTGAATCACAAATCTCTAAAATTTCCACTACACTTATTTTAAACAAGCTGGCCTGCCTTCTCATTTCTAGTTAATAATTCTAGTAAACATAATCCTCCAATCAGATTCCGGAAAGAATGAAGTCCAGAAAATAAACTTGGATTTGAAGCAATTCAGCAACTTTCCTTCCACTAGCTTCTTTCACAATCCAAACTGAGCCTTAAGAAATTAAAGGAGAAGAGGCATCCAGATTGAATGTTACGGACTTGGCTGGATTGGTAATAGTTCTCAAAATATCCCAACAGCCGTCCCTATTGGTTGGAGGCTTGGGATGAGCGGTAGACACAAACATCTTGGGTTTGATACTTTTTTTTTTTTTTTTAATCAGTAATAAAAGTAATATTATTGATGAAATAAAGGATAGGAAAAATAAAAGGTGTTCATGATGATGAACACAGAAAAGTAAAAACAGAAAACAAATAGAAAATAAATCAAGAGGCTATTATAAGAGAAGAAATGAACTCTATAAGAGAGGAAGAGAGGAACAATCCGTAAAACCCTAGCATTGAGACCAATAAAAAAGACCACGCTGGCACAAATCTTTTAACTCAACCAACATCTTCTCAGTGTCCTCAAACTTTAATAACCACTAGGAGTTTCCCTGAATTACCTGATACATTGTTCTGGCCGGTGGGGTCATGTATCCGTGGTTTACTTCCCAAGGGTGAGTCCAAAAGGCCCTACCTTGGTGAGGTTCCATATCATGAAATAAAATAAATAAATAAAGAGAGAGAGAATGATGCCATTAATGTTAGGATGACACACTATTTTAGCTTTTCTTTAACCTATCCCAAGTAGACGTAAAGCTGAAGCCATGTGCCTCCGATGTAGTATGGTTCCCTCAACACGTACCTTCTAGTCAGGGTGGTGGATTCCCTTAGGTGTTCTTTATTACTTGTATAGCTCCATATTAAGGCCATGTGCTAAGACAGGAAAAAATGGCTTCCTCTTATGACTTCTATTGCATTTAGGTTTCAATGGGATCAGACAACTGTATAGATGATTTTTTCGACATCAGTGAAGAAATCTCCTATTAAGGAAATTACCTGAGTGTTTGCCAATCCAAGCAAATTAACCTAAATTTTAATTGTCATAGAACTTAGTAGCATCCTAGTGAGTGTGTATGCTCACCTAATAGCTTCGCCAATGCTCGTTCACCAAACACAATGCATAACAGAAAATGCAATCATATGTACTTTACCGATTTGGTGGCAGCAATTGACAAGCGTTGCCTTTCTTTCTTTTCACGAAAGCATTCCCCACACCAGCTAGAGAAATCTTTTTGATACTTCTTCATCTCTCTGAAGACCGAACTGTGTAGGGATAATACAAACTCCAGATTATAAAAAAAGAATGATAAAACTAGAGGAAATAAGATTCCAGCAGCTTCTAATATTTTTACTCCATAACAGAAAAGTAAAGTGTACTAAAGAAATTTGCATGCAAAAAGGTGCACACAATTAAGTTAGGCCAAGTATCAGTTTAATAGAGAGGGCAAAGTATGCAACATTAAAGCACTTTCAAGTAATTTTCAGGAAATAGTTCAACTGTATAACGATTTTATCTCACTTAAGGAAATAAGAAGCTCAAAAGTCACAATAAATGAGACAACCGCATATGAACTCCAAAGTACATCCATATTCCTTTAACCAAATATAAACTTGCATGTGCAATCCATCAACTTATAATATTTGTCAATTGCATGTTAGCTATCCAAATCTCCCCTCCCCCCCACTCCCCCAACCAAAAAAAAAAATACAAGAAAGTAATGTAGTTAATAGAAAAATGGTACTGTACATGAGCACTGTCCCACCCATGAACTCTAAAGTACATCCATATTCCTTTAACCAAATAAACTTGCATGTGCAATCCATCAACTTTCTCATATTTTTCAATTGCATGTTAGCTATCCAAATCCTCCCCCCCCCCCCCCCCCCCCATGTTAGCTATCCAAATCCTCCCCCCACACCCACCCCCAAAAAAAAAAAGGTTTACAAGAAAGGAATGTAGTTAATAGAAAAATGGTACTGTACATGAGCACTGTCCCACCCACAAAAACTTGAGCTCATTATATACGCATCAAATCATATTTGGTGAAATTTTTTTTCTTATAAGTTGGTGCAAAATTAAATTTTTAATATTTCATGTTATGCTGAGAAGACCAGATGCCTTATTTGGTGAAGGATCACTACTTTAGGTAAAGTTCCCAAAATTGGGATAAGGAACTTGGACAAAGAGGGAGAGAGAGAGAGAAGAATCCTGAAAATGAACTCCTTTCCTACAATTTAAAATGTCTCTAAGAATCCCCTTCATGTCTAGCATGTCTCCTACAGATGTAAAATGTAGAAACATAATGGTCTTCACTCTTCTCGTAAGTTAATTAATTTTTTTGATAGAAGTACATCAAGTTCATAAATTACAATAATCAAGCATAACAAAAAGATTAGAACAAGAAAAAGAAGTAAAAACAAAACTCCAAGAATAATGTTAAGCATTTATTTTTTCATAAAATGTTAATCATATATCAATGTAAGAGCAATATTGGATAATAAAGTGAATTCTTGACTAATAAATGATGTTTAGAAATTTGAATACAAACCAAGAATAAGATCCAAAAGAGTAAATAAAATATTACTAAATAAGTGTTCAAGATTGAAACTAAAAATAAATAAGAGATAAGTGTCCCACCTATGTCCCACAATTTTCCAAAAAAAAAAGAAATGGCTGGGACACGTGCATAAAAGTGTCCCAAACATGTCTCATGTCCGACATAGGTACAACATCCCAAATGAATTGTTTGTACTTCCTAGGTTTCAGCCATTGTCATTGGTACTTTAAGGGTTTTGGATTTATGAGTTTGCATGACTTTTGTTTGCTAGTTTGGGTGGTGGATTTTGGGTTTTAGCCATGTGGTCTTATGGGTTCTCATGAATTTTGTTTCGCAGTTTGGGTGGTGGACGGGTTTAGGTTGGTCATTAGTGGTGAATTTTTTTAGGGTTGGGGATTTGAGGGTTTTGGCCGTGATTGCTGGTGGGGGTGGTCTTATGAGTTTCCTAGATTTTTTGTTTGTATGGAAATTTGGGTGGTGGATGTATGGGTTTCAGCCGTGGTCACTAGTGGAGGTGGCCTTTGGAAATTTGGGTTGTTAGTGATGCAAATTTTTTGCATAGAACTTGAATTTTTTTTTTTTTTTAAAATAATATTGGGAAAATGACTTATAAAAATAATAATAATTTTGAGGAAATATTGTTGTCAAATGTTGGGGGAATATTCTAATCATAAATTATTATTAAATGGGAAAAGTGAATTCTAAACCAAACACGATTTCATTCAGCACAGTTACGGTTTAGTAAAAGTTTGAGCATAATACCTATTTTTAAGCAAAATTCATTATGCCAAAAATCAAAATGTAAATACAATAGAATTACCAATCGCAGCCTGTGTTCCTGGCTCAGCACAAGTCACAAATGAGAACAGAAAGTTCAGAAAACACTAAATGATCATGTAACAAAGTAACATAAAAAAACAAACAAACAAACAAAAGTAATAAAATTGGTGTTCAAATGCTAATATATTTTAATCAAGATCAATTGATCACTACACACACGATTCGAAGGTAGATTTACTTTTCTATAAGTCTGAAGTTAGAACTGACAAGAACTTCATAAAAGAGCACAGCTGATTATAAATGTAGAAATAGTAGAAGAACCTTCTGCACCACAGAAGTAGTTTGATACGATGACCAGATGTTGTGGCTCTAGCACCATGGCGGTGGCGACCACGATGAAGCACAGCTCGCCCCGGGACATGGGAATAATCGAAGATCTCCTGCTTTTGAATAATATACTCCATCAGAAAACTGTACAAGCAATTGTATATAGAATTTTTATCACACAATAAAGTCTACATGAAAGAAATTCACTAGATAAAAAGTATAAGATTATCAATGTCAAATCACGATTACTTAAATATGAGATGCCACGATAACTGATGAAAAGGTACAAGAATTCAATGCGATACAAACAGATAGTAATGTACTTGAACACAAATTCCCTGTTGCTACATTGAAGTTTCTTGTTTACCTAAAACTCTTCCCAGGAATTTATTGTTGCCAATACATTTTGCCAGGACATTGCAAACTGAGTTTAAGGTGTGTTTACACCAGGAGACCACATGGTGCAGAACAACATGGAGGTTATATTACAAATTCCAAAAAAGTGCAACGATGATATCATCCCTTTTAGCATAGAAGACAATTCTAAGTGATGTTGCTATGTTTGTTTATTTGATTTTGATGCTAGTAATGACAATTGACAGTAGTTCTATCATCATCATGAGAATTCATGAGAAGTTTCCAACTCCTTTCATAGTTGTCGTCTCTTCAAAGCCTTGATTTATATGTTTCATAAGCTACAATATCTAATTCTTAGTAATGAGTACCAAGTCAAAATATATTATATTATTTAAATTGTTCATATAATACTTATCATCTATTATCCAAAGTTTGTTTCAAAGAATGAAAAATAAAGAGAAACCTGGACCGCATAAAATGTACAAGACTGGAACAAGAACATCACAGCCAAGTATGCTAAAGATTTTCAGAACCCAAGGCATTATTGAAAGGGATACCCCGTAGATCTCCACAAGACGGAGGGCAAATTGAGACTAGTGCTGCATGTTCATCCTTGGTAGGACTTAAGACTGATGCATTAATAGAAATAAAAAAAGACATGCAAACCTTTTGGACACTGCAGACTACATGTTTATCTTATACCTTTGTGACTGCACCTAAAAGCTGCTTTTGAAAACAAAGTTCAACATCCAACACTCCAAGTTGGATTTGCAAAATTAAGGATCTCAGGAAAAAACCCAATCATTGAAAAAATCTTAAAAGATGAATAAAGTTTAAATGTCAAAAAATTTAGATTAATTCATTCTGTTCACGTTTACATTGAAATGCAATTTAGTTCAAATATTGTTCCAGGTCCTTGAGAATCATTGGTGCAGAACAATGAACAAAAATTAATGCAGGAAAAAAAATAAAAACAAAAAGGGTAGAACCTATGAGTCAACACCAAATGGTTAAAGGAAAAAAAAAAAAAAAACAGAAGGAAGAACATGGGAGTTGGAACCTAGAATTGTCCAGAGTCAGTGCAAAACATGGAGCGAAGGATTGAAATCCAAATATCAGCACTAAGTGCTGGAAGAAAAATTCCAGCCAAAATGTATTAATCCATGACCAACCATCTACAATCTTTTCAACCTTTTTTTAATCATGCTAGTGCCCCATAAATTCTTGGATTTCTTTGCAATACTAGATTGACCATAAATTTTTTTTTTTTTTGGTGTATTTATAGTGAATTCTAGGGCCTTTAAAAGGAAATGAAATAGCTTCATAACCAAGTAAGGAAAGGATATAACCATTATCACTTACATTAAATACAAAATAAAAGTGATAAAATTAAATCCTAAAAAAGTCTCAGCATCCACCAGCATCGATTAGCATTAGTTATGATCAATCAGGTCCGACAGAATCAATCAGCAACAATCAGTCAACAGGCATATCTAGTGTCTGCAACAACTCTCATAGGTGGGAGAAACTCAACCCCCTCAAGTGTAGTTTATGGCAACACTAGATGGATTGCAGGTCTTGGACTGCCAACGTAATGAGGTTATGAAGTGAACTGGCAATGAGCTAAGCTAAGCTAGGCTTGGATCCTGTTTGGGGTTTGATGAGGGCCGACCAGGTTGGGTTTATGAGGGAATTGGGCTTGCGTGGGGTTGGGCAGGCTGAAAGGCCTGGCTGGGTTTTTTAAAAGGGTTGAGGCAGGCTCAAGGACTAGGGGCTTTTTAACTAAGAAGCACCGGTACGGAAACAGGTACAGATACGGGTATGACACAGCGACAGCATTTTTTGAAAAATTAGCCTTTATTAGCCCTTACCTAGAAAGCATGGGTATGCCACCCAAATGAAGCGTCTGTGCTTCCTAGCTTTTTAAATGGCTGATAAAAATTCTGAGGTGGCAACATGATACAGAAGCACTTAAGTGTGTGCAATAAAATCAGCTTGATCATTAACTGCTACAATTTTGAGAAGATAAACGTAATTTGGTAGAAGGCATTTTTATAATTTTGCAAGACGAGGATTCTAACTTCTAGAAGATATCTTTCGACACTATCTAATATAGAAGAGAAAAGGCCAATGGGGTTGATGCGCAAGTACACGAAGCATACCCAAGAGAACTGGATTAGAAAAAAGAAAGCAAGGAAAACTAAAATAAAGAATCAATCAAGAGAGTTAAGTTATCAAAGCATCCAAAGTGCAAAGAAAAGCTGCTTTAAGATTGAGAATTAGAACATTCAACCCCATTAAAAATGTAGCCATTCCTTCCCATCCAAAGGCACTGCAACAAGCACAAGGAGAAGCTTGTGGACCTGCCAAGTTCTATTGCCATGGATTACCCTTTGCCAACTACAAATACCTTTCAAGCTGAGACCTGACAAACTGTGTTGGGGGGGGGGGAAGCAAATTACAAGGCCCATTTGCAACCTTTTTCCACTATTTCATCACTAAATGACCTTAACATCTCCTACTTACTGACAGTACTCTTCATTTTTCAGGGAAAAATTTAGAAGGAAATTGCAGCTGCTTGAACTGAAGTGTCACATACACTTTTTGAAATTTTATTGATTTTTTTTTAATTAGATAATCAGAGTAATATTATTATGAAAAGAGAAAGGAAAAATACAAGTTGTGCATGATGATGAACACAGGATAACATAACAAACAACAAAGAAAAATAAATCAAGAGGCTATTCTAAGAGAAAACATAAACTCAGAAAGAGGGTAACACTTTTTGAAATTTTATTGATAAGAGGATGAACCTAAGTATACAGGTTTCACACAATGGAATCCCCATAAGTATTAAAATTGAATTTTACCAAGAAAGCTACAAAAAAACGGACACTCTACATTGCCAAGCTCATTAGACCACTCTAAAATTTATGCAAAAAATAAAAACAAAACAAAATAAAATAAAATAAAAATCAACGAAAGAGTAGATAACTCAATGCCATTAAAGGTAAATGCATTTCTAAACCTAAACCATTAATATAAGGCAAAGGGGCTGCACTCCAAATTGTACTGTTTTTTAGGTCTTCCAAACATTCCTTGCCAACAAAAGATAAAGAAACACCCAACAACCATCCTTGGCAGCACCCATTAAACCTATATATTGCAAAAAAAAAAGACCAAACTCCAAAGGTCGCTAGAAACCATGGAATGAAGTAACAAGTGATCAATAGAACCAAACCCCCCCCCCCCCCAAAAAAAAAAAAAAAATTCAACCAACTTGAGTGACCAATCATGAAAGGCATTACAAAATCTAAGATTCCAAAAATGGATACCCCATCTCTGCAAAATCCAAACAAGAATGTACAAAGGCATCTTGATCCACATGAGTCACAAATAAATCAGTAAATAATTCTTTAGGGATAGTATCCACACACCATACCATGCCAAAAATGCACCTTTTTAACATCAACTAAAAAAACCTTTTTTTGTTAATGCAATTTTATTAATAGAGGAAATAACTTTGTTCGTGATGCACTAAGGATCAAAAAAATACATAAACATCAAGTAGAAAGTCTAAGAGAAACTAGGAACTCAAAAATGAATGAACATTGAATTGAACCCTAAAACTAGGACCAATGTTCATTCCAAACAATCCAACATCAGATAACTCAGCCCCAAGTTCCAAACATCCGAGCCATGTTTCCCAAACCAATTTCTCCAACAGAACAATAAACGCAATAGACTCCGGCATGTCCCGGTGAATCCCAAACATCTAAAGCACACAGCCTGAAAAACTCTTTTAACCTTCCCAAGTACATCTTCAAAGAATGAGCCACTTTACGATATTTAAGATTCACTCTTCCCCATATTTTACCTCAATAACATGGCTCCAATAGTGCTTCCCTTTTCATAAGATACACAAGAATCTAATTAAGAAGACTTGCCTTATTCTTTCAATTCCCTTAACTCTCTCCCCTTCCCCTTCTTTTTATTATCTCTTTATATATTAAACAACCATTGTCTTCACCCCCAAAACCATTATATTCTATTCTTAAATCAGATTATATTGCTAGCAACTCTAAGCTTATTAAAGGTATCCTTTTTTTAAAACTTGACAAATGACAGGGCTATCTTCCATCAATTAAGGGCAAGTTTGGTACACTAAATGAAAATTACAATAGGAATAGTAATCTTTATTAATGGAAAAAATAGATGCTGTAATCGAATAACTATTCCTATTCATACATTTGATTGTAAAATTAGTTGTTACATATGGAAAATTTGTATTTTTGGAAATATACTAATTTCAAAAGTTGATATACCTACTAAGGAATGACTATTACAGCCCCTTAAGAGAGGAATAGCTATACCTCAATTTAAAGAATAGCTATTACAAAGAATAATTATCCACTTCAATAACGATGCAACCAAATAACCAAATAGTTATTACACATGAATAACCATTCCATTATGGGATCTATTACTGCATACCGAACATGCCCTAAGTTTGAGAGCTCTAAGATGTCTTGCACCAACTACCTGAAAAGGTGGTGTATAACTCCATCCATAGAAATGGGTTCACCTTGAAAATCATGACACCACAAACTTGGAAACGGAACAACCACGCTTATTAAAATTGACTGGACTCTACTCATGATTACTAGGGAACTAGGAAAAAAAAAAAAAAAAGGCACATTATCCCTTACTTTCTTCCCTTTCCATTCTGTTCTTGATTACAACAAAAGGGTTTAATTGCTTTAAAGCACTTTTATTTTATTTTTACTTCTATAAAATCTAGAATTGCATTAACGTATTGAGGCATTAGGTAGAAATAACATATGAATATAACCAACATTTATAAACAAAGGCATCTGAGTTAGAATTGACGCAAGGTAAGGTAGCTGCCTATTTCTTCAATTTGGCTGAGTGGATGATACAAAACCACAAAAAGCAATCAACAATCTCATTTCCATTCAACATTGAAGCACCTGTTATCATGCCAATAACTATACATCATCCAGACTAGAATTCAAGGAATTTAGTAAAAACCAACATTTATAGATAAATAGCATCAGAGTTAGTACAGCCGCAAGGTAGTTGCCTATTTCTTCAATTTGGCTGAGTGGCTGATACATTTAAATATTTTTTTAAAAAAAATCAACAATTTAATTCCCATTTAATGTCGTAGCACCTGCTAAATATGTGCCAATAACTTCATTCATTATCCACACCAGAATTCAAGGATTTCAGTAAATTATACATTAGAAAACAAGTGACAAAGAAAATCTACAGCTAAAAGCAACATATTTACAAAAAAATAACTTGAAAAGAATGCTTATTTCAAGGGCTTATTTCAGATTCGCAGAATGCTTTCGTGAAAGGTCAACAAATTTTGGATTCCATCCTTATTGCTGCTGAATGTATTGATAGTAGACTAAAGACAGGGATTCCAGGGGTGTTGTGTAAACTTGGATGTGGAGAAGGCGTATAACCATGTGAATTGGGGTTTTCTAATGTATATGCTCCAGCGGTGTGGGTTTTCAGAGAAGTGGAGAAAATGGATAATGTGTTGCATTTCTACAATTAAATTTTCCATTCTGCTTAATGGTAGTCCTTCGGATTTCTTTGGCAGCTCTAGGCGGATTCGGCAAGGGGATCCTTTATCCCCATTGCTATTTGATGTTGTAATGGAGGCTTTGAGCCGTATGTTGGATGTGGCTGCAAATACTGGACAATTGTCGGAATTTTATGTAGGCAATACGGCTGGTATTTCGATGATGGTGACTCACCTCTTATTCGCAGATGACACCCTTATTTTCTGTGATGCTGACCCTAATCAGTTAGTTACTTTGAGGGAGATTCTGACTAGATTTGAGGAGGTTTCAGGTTTAAGAATTAATTTGGGGAAATCAGAGTTGGTTCTAGTTGGAGACGTGCACAATCTGGATGATATGGTGGGATTATTAGGGTGTAGGCATTATTCCCTTCATTTGAAATATTTGGGCCTTCCTTTAGGTGCAAAATTCAAGGAGCTCTCAGTATAGAATCCTATTTTAGAGAAGATGGAGCAGAGACTAGCAGGTTGGAAGAGGCTTTATTTATCTAAAGGGGGTAGGATAACTCTTATTAAAAGTACTCTATCCTCCTTACTTACTTATTTTCTTTCCATTCTTCCTATTCTTGAGAAGGTGGCTAATCGCATAGAGAAACTACAAAGAGATTTTCTTTGGAGTGGTATTAGTGGTGATTCTAAATTACACCTGGTGAAATGGGCTAAGGTTTGTAGGCCTGTGCAGGTTGGGGGGCTCGGTATAAGACGATTGAGAAGTTTTAACTCTACCTTGTTAGGCAAGTGGTTATGGAGGTATGGTATAGAGACAGATGCTTTATGGAGGAAGGTTATAGAGGCGAAATATGGGAATGTTTGGGGTGGTTGGGGTGGTTGGAGCACGAAAAATGTGACAAGTGTGTTTGGTGTTAGCCTTCGGAGGTATATTAGAAGTGGCTGGTTGATCTTTTCTAAACTCCTACGGTTTGAGGTGGGGGATGGTATTAGAGTGAAGTTTTGGAAGCATGTGTGGTGTGGGAATTGTACCCTCAAAGAGGCTTTTCCAAAACTTTACTGTCTTAGTAGGGCAAGAGATGCTTTGGTGGCAAAGGTGATGGGTTGGCCTGGTGGGAGGATTCATTGGGATGTTAGATTTCGTCGTGCACCTCAGGATTGGGAGCAAGAATCTTTTGATCAATTTGTGGGCATTGTCTACTCTACGACTGTGAAGGGGGTTGGCCCTGACAAAGTTTGTTGGAAACCAGCTAGGAGTAGAGGTTTTGAGGTTAAAGGATTTTATTTTTCTTTCTACCCTCCTAATCTTTTACTTCTTTCCCTTGGAGAATTGTGTGGCAATCGAAGGTTCCTCCAAGGGTAGTTTTTTTCTCATGGTCTGCTTCCTTAGGTAAAATTCTTACAACAGATAACCTTCGCAAAAGGCGTATTATTGTTCTTGATTGGTGTTATATGTGTAAGAGGTGTGGGGAGTCGGTGGATCATCTTCTTCTTCATTGCCCCATAGCTTTTGAGTTGTGGTCTTTGGTGTTTTGTTTGTTTGGAATTCACTGGGTTATGCCACATAAGGTAATTGAGGTGTTTGAATCTTGGCAAGGTAAGTTTGGGCATCACCACAATATAGGCCTTTGGAGACTAGTGCCGCATTGTTTGATGTGGTGCAGTTGGAGTGAAAGGAATGCTAGATGTTTTGAGGGATGTGAACGCTCCTTGCTAAAGATTAAATCTTTTTTTTGTCACACTCTCCTTGCTTGGAGTGTGGGGCTTTATCGCATTTTACTTGTTTTTCCATTCCTGTTTTATTTGATCATTGTAATTTTGATTCTTGATTTTTGCCCCCACACCAATGTACTCGGGTTGGCTACTTTTCTTATAAAATTTTTCGTTATCTATCAAAAAAAAAAAAATTTTGAAAAGAATATTGTTGGGATGTTGACTATTGGCACAATGTTTATATGACCCAAATCCAATATGTATCTTAATAATAAGATTCATGGTTATAACAGAGGGAGAGAGAAGCTTTTGCCCTAAAATTGATAAATTAACAAACTAGGGAGTTAGCTCTGCCTCACAAGAAATTCAATTGATATTAATCCATCTTAAAGACTAACATACCTCTGATTGACTTCCAGTGTTTACATGCTTATCACATCGGGTGCCCCGAAAAAACAATTCTCCCCCAGAAAATTGCTTACCCAAGCACACATTCAAAGTTACTTCTGAGTCATCAACATGAAAGCCTACAAATGTGACATTATTTATATTTAGATTCCATTTGTTTCAACAAAAAATGAAATCAAGGAAAAGAAGTGCTTCAATGCTATTGGATACATACTATTCTAGCATTGTTCAATTGACATTTTAAAAGTATGTTGAAATTCTTTACATGGATGATTCGTGCACAACCAACATCAGCACAGAGTTTGAAATCTCATTATTAAACATTAAAGAAAGCTGTATGACACTAGCATATCCTTGCTGAAGCTGTGCTTAAAGACTCTAGTATTATGGTCCTATAAGCTATTACACATATTGCTTGAGGGTATAAAAACTGGTAACATAAATATACATCTGCAGAAGCATTAATGTCAAAGAAATGCATCAGCATAGCACCTACCCAAGTCAACATCCCTATCTTTACCATATTCAACAACAAATCCATGATGAGAATCCAAAGTTGATCCACCAACTTCTTGAAAGAACACTGCATTCATCAAGTATAATAAATAAATAAAAAGTTAGCCACAGCTTTACTGGTCATCCAGTGAATTAATGAAATTGGCATCTTCACTATGAGCAAGCGTTCATCACCTTTAGATATAGGACGGATATACCCCTCCATAAGCTTGTCAAGCATGGTTTCAAGACCAAAATCATCTAGAACAGCACCATACTTATTCATTGTATTTGGTCGCATGATTCGGAATTTTGCTTCATTAACCCACTTTTCAAAATTCTCCACCTAGGTAATCAAAACACAACACTAAAGAGTTTTAAAAAATAAATATATATATATATATATATAAATTAGAATAGGTAAGATATACCACAGCAGATGACCAAGAAAATGATAGAAAATACCTCAGATAACAATAATTCACAGAAGCGTGGCTGAATCATTTCAAACGTAAACACCCCGGGTGAGGGTTCAGACATTATACTTCTAAAGCTTTCCTCTGAATTATCATTGATTGCTTTCAGAAATGATGGAACAAAGAACGTTTGAGGGTGCATTGTGTATATCTCTCTATGTAAAGGCTGCATAAGTACAGTTAGCGATAGTAAGTCTCCATTCCTTCAAAAGGACAATAATTGGAGAGCAAGGAAGATTTTGCACCAAATTGTCATTTTACTTCAGCAAATTTAAAGATAAAAAATCCAACATTCATTCTTTGGAAAGCCATATACACCTGTGAGAGCAATAACCCAATATGTATAAATGCTAAAGAATATAATTGGTTCTTCTATTCTACAGAAAGTATTTATTAGGAAACTATAACAAGTGAACACTGTCAAACACTCATACATATATTCTGTAGCACAAAATTTCAATATAAAAAAAAAAAAAAAATCATAAACCTCACACTCCCAATTATTCTTAAAACTAGACCAACCAATTGAGAGTTAACATTAAGTCACAAAACAAATAAACAAATACGTAAATAAGAATTATGCTTGATACCTGATAATTTGAAATTATCTTCTGCCTGTATTCCCTATGTTTCTGAACCTGGTCATGGCAAAAGAAAAACCATAATAAAGCTTTTTCTGATGATTAAGGTGATCTATTCAAGTAAAGATCTTGTCCTCTTTTTTTGGGAAGGGGGAATAAGTCTCAGGAAATGAGTTAATCAAAAATTAAGTAAATTCACAAATCATATGAATTACAATGCTTTCAATGTCCAGTATACAATGTGAAAGTTGCTTTACAAACTTTTTGCACTTCACCAAGAGAAATTTTTAAAAGCCTGAATCCAAAGCATAAATTTTCTTTCCCAAGGAAAAATAGCTTGGAATTATTTTACCAAGATTTGCATTTATCTAAAACTGATATATGTCACCATGACCTCATTGATATAAATGAAAGGACAAAGTTTTCCATCAAACCAGTTTGGAGGAATCTCCCCCAACCCAGTATGTGGCAAATCATTAAACCGTCCACCTGTATTATTCAAACAAGTCACATGACTGGATAAATAGGTCATGTGACTAAAAACACAAATGAATAGTTTTATGAATCACCACATAGTTGGTTGGAGGAAAATTCCTCCAAACCAATTTGGGAAGTAAACTTTTTCCTAAATAAACAGCAGCACCAATTAAATACTGCATGGCAGTCTGTCTACTACTGCCCAAAGATCCATTAGCAAGAATGACTTCATTTAAAAATATATAATAATAATAAAAACACTTTTTCCTATTTTCTAATGTGAATGTCGAGAGCTTTTTGACCACCTAATTATTCCCTCGGATGTGTGTAGTTCCCCCCCTTCTCACACACACCAGGTAATTACAACGACCTCTTCCCCCACACACGCACACAAAGCTCCAATCTTTTTTTCCTTTTTGCTTGATTAGAAATTAAAAAAAACAAAAAAACAAAACCAACTGAATTTTCTCAATACCATGAAACAGATATACTAAAATTAGCTCAACTCAAACTTCCCAGATTCATTACAACCACTTTAAAATTCAAGTGATGCATCATCATCAATCATAACCGAGCATTGAACATTCATATATCTATCCCAATTGTAAACCTCTCTCAAAAGATTACAATGCAAAAAATGCCACAGCTCACTCACAAACCAGTGTAACATTTCTCACTCAGTAATCACCAATTGAAGAACGTAAGGGCATTTCAGTCATTTCACGTACAAAACACTTGCCCGTTACAAAACCCTAGATTAGAGTGAACTGAAATTTCCTTTCTCTTCCATACAAACCACAGAGAAATACAAGAAGAAAGAGAGAGAAAAAACGTAAACACATAAACATACTCTGTTTCGCTCTCCATGAGGCAAGTACTTGAGCAGAATGTCCTTCATGAACTTGACCTTATCGTCTCGAGGCAAGGCTAGCATCGTAGGAGGCAAGTACCGCTCCAACGAGCTGAAGATTGAGGGACTGAAATCCAATTGCAAGTCCTCGTAGCTATCGGGCTTGTGGTCCTTGTTCGGATTCAACCTTAGCCTCTGGCTCGTGCTCTGGTTCGACGCCACAATCGCCAAGCGGTTCAAGTCGGAAGCCACTGCAACGCCATTTCCGCCTCCCGATACCGGCGAAGGACCTTGAACTTCCCGGCGATCGGCGCCGGGGAGCGACATGGTTTGCGAAGAAGAGAAAGAAAATTGAAAAACGCTAATGGAGGAGCATTGGGATTTTTTTTTTTAAGGAGAATTAGGGTTTCGATGTGGAGGAGGACGTGAAAGAGTGACTTGTGGTGTGGTTCATTTCATTGCCGTTGTAAAAAAAAATTAGGGTTTTTGAATGGCAACGTTGGCAAGTTTGAGAAGACGTGTAGTGTACTGATTACTTAAAGTTAGGCCATTTTAGGGCTGACTCGGCTTAACGGGAAAACTGATTTTTTACCTACTTGCTACCGTTTTTATTTTTACTTAAAAATTGTAAAGAAAATTGCACTTTGTCATTCAAACTATATTCCAGGTTACACTTTGTATTCAAAACTTTTTAAATATACATTTTATACTTTAAACTACAACTCTTATTACACTTTAGGTCTATTTGAATACCACTTATTACTGAAAATTAAAAACACAGTAACAAAATAATTTTTAAATGTGTGAATAGTGCTGTGAGACCCAGTTTTAAAGTTGATTTTGCTGCATTCCATACTTACAGGTCTCATGAATAGTGCACAGAACCCACAGAAATGAAACACAAACGCAAATGTCAGGGCTGTTTACGCTATCCAAACTCACACTTTGTATCCTGACGTTAAGTTTGCCGTTAACTTGAATGAAAAAGTATAACACCACGTAAAAATACATAATTGCCCTCTTCTCAATTTCTTTAAAAGACAAAAGAAAAATTGCACTTTACCACCCTAAACTATACTCTCTGATAGGGAATTAATATTTTAACCACTACGAAATTTGGCTAACACATCTGCATCACCAAGTCCTCACAGGTTATTTAGGAACATAGGAGTCGTCAGGTAGACAAAGACTCTTTAGGACCCCATAAGTTAGACGACCTTTAATTGAGTTCAGCCTACATCTACTCTTCATGTGCCCTAGGGTGACAAACGAGCACCTAGTGATTGATGATGGGTTGTACTTGGCCTTAGTAGCCACCTTGCATATTCTCCGCTCAAGTATCTTTATATGGAAAGAACTTGCACACCATGCCCAAAAATCCTTCTACATAGTCGTATCCTCTAAACATGGGAAGTTAAGCCCGAATATCACGGAGCATTAACTCCATATCTCCCCTATAAGGAAATAACCTACACCCATAGGATGTTGGTCAACTTTACATCACTATATAAAGCACCAATCCCCCTCTTCTCCAAGGTACGTAAAATTTCCTAACTCTCATACTCGAGTTATTGGAGATCATTTATTCGCTAACTTAACCTTCAGAGGGTCTTTAGCCGGCACTCTACCAATGCTCTCTATAAGTTCTTCACCTTTTATTCTTTAGGTACCCCTGTCATTACACATCTGAACGATTGACTCACTAACAATTATGTGCATCATCACTCTTGATTACACTTTGCACCCTAAACTTTGAATTTCTATTCAAATTAACGGCAAATTTAACATCATAATGCAAAGTGTAACATGGATTATAGTTTAGAGTGCATAACATGCATTCAGAAAGTTTATCGTGCAAAGTGTAATATGGGATATAGTTTAAGGTGGTAAAGTGTAATTTTTCCTATTTTTTATAATTTCGATAGTTGCAATGAGATGCAAGATAATTTTTTTATAATTCAATAGTTGGAAGATGGAGATTTTCAAATCGTGCTAACCATTATACTACAAGGCTCTTAGTGATGGAATGGGAGTTTCGAACGGTTGGAAAAGTTACATCTTATAAGGGGTACATAAACTAAGAAGTAGCAAAATAAACAAGTCAAATGAAATGGTTTAATTTCCTTTCGATGAGATAATGAAATGGTTTTTGAGATTGGGGCCTTGAAATTTTTTTTAAAAGAGGGGTCTTGAAATTTGGTTGTGAGAATAGAGTAATTGAGGGAGTGTTTGGGAGGTTACTTAAAATTGTAACTATAGGATATAAAAGTATTGTATACTTTAAATTCTTATTTATAGATGTCAAAATCATTTAATCAGTTTAAAAAATAAAGTCTACTCTTAAAGAGAAAATATTATAATATGTTTATAGCTTTGGGGTGGCAATTCGTGTTTGCATGTCGAGTTCGTGTTGTGTCGTGTCAACTCATGAATATTCAACTATATGGGTTAAGCCTAACCCAACACATTCATTAAACGGGTCAAAATTCTTCAACCCTAATATGACATATTTATTAAACGAGTCAGTTGTGTCAACCCATTTATTAGATTTTATCAAAGCAAAAAAAAAAAAAAAAAACAAGTTTTAACCCAATTGATCTAAACTATGAAAAATTAAACAAATATTTTTTAATATAAAACTCAAAACTAACGATAATTGCATTACAAACAATCATTCAAAATTAAAGCATATATCAATATCACAAATAATCAATCACAATATGTCAAACAAAATAAATCATAACAACTAATAAGTTTATATTTTTGAAAGGTATATTGGTCAAATAACAGGTCAAATAGATTATGTGGGTTGGACACGAAAACGACATGCTTATTAAACCGATCAATCGTGTCAACCTGAATATGACACGAACTCGTTAAACCTCAACTCTTAACCTGCTAACCTTGTGTCGTGTTGTATCATGTCGTATTTTGCCACCCCTATTATAGTTTCCTAGAAATGTTGAAAAACAACACGCTTACAAATTTAGATTAGTAAAGCAATTCCACTCAATATTCAGAAACCAATACTAGGAAATAAAATTATAAATATGAATTAAAAAAATCAAGCTTAAGTATTAAAAAAAAAACATTGTGGGAAAAAGGCAAATATTATACAACAAAATGTGTTATATATAAGTCTTAAAAAAAACTTAAAAATTATTTCAAATGAAATTGCAAAGTATTCATTCATTACACAAGACATTATCTAGTTTGCCAATAAAACAGAGACATCATGACTTCTTTAACAAAGTATTAAAAAAAAATATATATAATATATATATAACAATATAATATAATTGCTCAAATAGGATTTGATGGGAAAATTAATGCAAATTAAAATTTAAACTTGGACATAAGTATGATGCTTGTTAAGTCCATATGTTTTAGTGTTGGCAAATTATAACAAATGTATCTGTGGGTACTTGACTCCACACAAAGGATTTTGTTCGCTTTGGGGAGCCAGGCTTGAGGCAACTTAGTCCCACATCGGAAGGAGAACCCTCCCACTAATGCTTTATATGCTTATGGACATGTATAGGAGGAGTCATATGGACATGTATAGGAGGGAAAATATTGGTGGTGGAGGAGGGGCTGTTTGGGTCGAAGAACATCAGGGAGTGTAAGAAGATTATGGAACAGAGGCGTTATAGAAACTGGTGAACTACATATCCTACTAGAAAAGTATAAAAGATAGTATGGATATAAGGATTAAGACTCAGAACAACATACAATAAAGCAAACGATATTATTAGATTTAAAACTTTTTTACATCAGACTCCTAGNCCATCACAAGGGTAGGGACCGGCTCTAAAGAATCTTCTGGGAGATAAAGATCTGCCGTCTTTTTGTCTTCATATGAGTCTGAAGAAGTGAAGCTTGTCAACAAGTGTCATGCTGTGTACAGGATTGGATTTCTTCAGAGATATGTTTCTGACAAGTAGATAATGAACAGTAACGGGTGAAAGATCTAGGACTTTGTATTGCTTTTTTTTTTTTTTTTTTTTTTTAACAATAAAGCAAACGATATTTTAATAATGCTATTTTAATCCCATCCATCCCTTCCTTGGAACCATTCTTCATCAACTTCATCTGGATCATGGTTGTGATAGTAAGGGTCATCATATCCTATGAGAGGATTAGGCATCTCCCAATGATCTTCATGTGGCCATTGTTGCCTACAGATGTCTGGATCAGTTGGTACTATTTCAGGAAGGATTCCTTTGTTAAGAGATTCAGCCATGGTGAGTGCATGATAACAAGATACCTAATGAACATCTGAATGTGTGTGGAGAGTACCATCTGAATTAGTAACCCAATGCATCTCTGAAGGGTGAAGGATTCCATCTGCTCGGATATCATTTTTAGAATTCAACTTGGCTACCAAACATGCTGAGGTAACTTTGTGACCAAATCTTGGATGTTCTGTTTTTGGATACCTTGTCCATTCACCATTATGGACATCATTTTTCAGGATTTCAGACCAGAATTTGTGAAAATATTTATTTCCATGGGGAAAAATGTATCTGTAGAATTCTGGTTCAAAATGAAGACATAGGTAATACTCATTGAGTAAGTACCACATGTAAAGGTAATGTGCAACATTCCAATTAGTTACCCAAAAGGCAAAAGGGGTTTTCCATGGTTGGTCTACATCAGGAAAAACAGCTAGAAAGTGACACTGGTGTTTTTTAAGGTATTCATGAAGGGTTCTAATGATTCTTTTGGATCTGGCTTGAAGGGTCAAAGTTTTTATCTGGTCCTTTATTTCTGGAGGGAGGGTGTCTATCATGGTAAGGATATCATTAGGTTCTGCAATAGGAGGGTTTGAGGATGTAGATGGATCAGTAATAGGATATACGCACAAGGGTGGAGGAATAATGGTGGTGTTAAGGGCAGGAGGCTTTCTAGAAAGATAATCAGTGATGAGATTATCTTTACCTTTGATGTGTTTTACTTGAAAGGACCATTGTGAGAACCAATTTGACCATCTGAGTAACTGAGGGTGTGGGAGCATTTTCCTTTTGAACTGGAGCATTTTGGGGAAAGAGGACATGTCCATTTCTACTAGAAAATTATGCCCAATAAGATGGAACTGGAATTTTTCAATCCCATGTTTGACTGCTAGAATCTCTTTGAAAGTGGAGTGGTAATGAAGTTCTGAAAGCTTAAATGCACCACTTTTATATCCACAAATGTTTCTTTTGCCATTAAGTTCCTCAAAAAGGGCTGCTGCCCAATATTCATCACTAGCATCTGTCTGCAAAATCCTTTTGCCTGAACCTGGAATCTGCAAAGGAGGAAGCTTTTCTGCTAATTTCTTCAATTGTTGGACTGCTTCTGTATGAACAGAATTCCATTCTGGAGATGATTTCTTCAAGAGCTGAACCAAACAATTCCTGTACTTAGAAATCTTTGGGATGAAATCTGACATATAATTTACAATTCCGAGGAACTGTTGTATTTGCTTAGCACTTGTGAGCTTATCTGGAAATTCACTAAGAGAGACGGCTATATGAGGCTGTAAAGTATACTTCCCTTCTGAAATATTTACTCCCAAAAAGTCTATGGAAGACTGTCCTATGACCATTTTCTTTTCTGAAAGCATTACTCCTTGTGATCTTACCAAATTGTAGAATTTAGTGAGCAACTTTTCATGAGACTCTTCGTCTTCTGAGAACAAAAGGATATCATCTACATAAATTAGTGCATTTGTCAAGAGGGGCTGGAACAGAGTTACCATTGCTTTTTGAAATTGGAATGGAGCATTTTTGAGGCCAAAAGGCATGACTGTCCATTGATAATGATGGTCTGGAATGCAGAATGCTGTCTTGTATCTTTCTTCTGGATGAATTCCTAATTGCCAAAAGCCTGCTTTAAGATCAAACTTTGAGAATATCCTAGCATTTGAAAGATGCTGGAACAGAGCACTCTTGTTTGGCAAGGGAAATTTGTCATCTGCAAGGAAATGGTTGAGATCCTGATAATTGATCACCAATTTGAGTTTTCCACGCACTTGCTCAGCATGTTTGTTAACATAGAAGGCTTCACATGCCCATGGAGAAGTTGTGGGCTCAATAAGTCCTTCAGAAAGGAGGGTAGATAGCTCTTGCTTGGCTAAAGTCAAATGTTCTGGGTCCATACCTCTGTGACTGGCTTTTGTGGGGTTGATATCTTCATTCTTTTTGAAGGGTAGGCTAATGAAGAAATTTGGGTTTTTCCACAAAGGGTTTGGATTTTTAAGGAGAAATTCAGAGTGACTGTTTGCACAGCAATCATTGATAATCTGGAGTCTTATAGGATCAAAAGGATCAACTGTGAATAAATGGGGAACTTGAGTCCAAGTGAGAAGGTATTGTTTATGCATAAGTCCTTTTGAAGACCATCTGAGGCTAGGTATTTGATGAAGAAGGTCAAATCCTATAAGAAGATCTCTTCCTGTAAGAGGGGAGCCAAGGACTTGGTGTCTGATAGTGAGTGTTGGGAAGATTCTGATGAAGATGGGCTTACTTTTCAGGGTAATCAAAAATGTTTCTCCATTTGCTGCTTTGAACATCTGATGATGAGATAACCAGCATTCTTTGGGTAATATCTTAGGATGAAGGATTGTTGTCGCTGCTCCTGTATCAAAAATGCTATTACTGGGATGGGTCTGGCATAGGTATCAAGGAGGATGTTTACTTGGGCTATAGGTGTAGGACTGGTTAGGGGAGCTATAATGGGCTGAGATGTAAAGATAGCTTGAATTTCGGGGTCTGAATCTTCTTCATAATCCGATTCTTCCTCAGAGGTAGAATAAGCCATGATTGCTAAGGCTTGAGGGGAGTATTCATCATCCAATGAAAATAAGGACTCCACATCTGAAAAAGGAGTATCATCTGCATGTATCTGTGCCTGTTCCAAGAGTTTTGCTGATTTCTCTCGTTTTGGACAATTTTTTCAAAGTGGCCTGGCCGTCTGCATATAAAACAGACCTTTGAGGTTTTTCCTTTGAACTGTTTTCTTCTGAGAAATTTCCATTTCTTCTTGCGAAAAGATTTCTTCTTGTGACTTGTATGATGCTTTTTCTTCCAGGAATATTTTTTGAAATAATCTCCCCTTTTTGTTGGACAGGTACAATCTTTGTCATAGCACTTAATTTGCAAATCTTTCTTTTTACAATTATCCTTGAGTTTGCCATGGATCTTGCTGATTTCTGAAAGAAATTTTCTCTGGTTGCAGAGTTTCTCTAAGGCAATGAGCACATGTTGGTAAATTTCTCCCAAAGAAGCTTGCTGCAATGTTATTTTTTGGAGATTCATCATGCGAAGAGTTTCATCTCCCAGTGGTTGTGGAAGAGAATTGAGGAAAGTATATTTGGCATTGACATCATCCATTCCATTGAAAGAATAGTATCTTCTTGACATTCTGTCAAAATGTTTCTCCAAATCTTTTCTTTCAAATGAACAACATTTCATCAATAGAAATTCTTCTCTTGCTACATCAGTGTAGTGAGTCACTGATCCAAGAAACTCATTATGGATTATTGTGAAAAAATCCTCCAAGGTATTGCATTGAGCAGCCTGTCTTTGTCTGTACTCTCCTAGATTAATCCACCATTCTCTTAATCTTCCTGTAATCCTTGCAACAAACTTAGCAATGATCTGAGACATAGTGGCGTTTAGTGCTTGGAGTTCTGCTATACACCAAGAGTACATGTTGAAAAATTCTTCATGCCATTTAGAAGGGGGAATATTATCAAGGGTGAACAGATGTTTGGAGTCAGTGGTTGGTGAATAAGTCAATCTGGTTTGGTAATCTGGGATAATAGGTGGTGGGGGAAATATTGGTGGTGAAGGAGGGGGCTGTTTGGGTCAAAGAACATCATCTTCTTCTTCTACCTTTGGTTTTGTGTTAGTCATGAACACTTCCTCTAGACCAAGATCTGATAGGTCTAATTCAGAATCCTCAATTACAGGGAGCAGAAAGGGTTCTTTTGAATCAGCAAGGGTGAAGGTTCTGAGGAATGATGAAATTGGGTTTGGGGGATCAGGGTCTATTGCTAACATGTTCATATCTGGAAGTTTTGAAGAAGCACCAACAGTTGGATCAGGAGGTTGATACAAAGGTTCTTTGTCTTTCTTGGTCAGACCTGGTACAGTTTATGGTTTGTTTTGAGGTTCAGATTGAGGTGGAATATTGTAGGTTATGGTAGGGAAAATTCCGCTTGGCTTGAAAGGATTATAGTCTGGATGTGTTATGGCTAATGGTTGAAGATTTTGGTAAGGAGAGATTGGGGAAAAAGGAGAGGTCAATGGTACGGTCAGGTCTTTATATAACGATTGGCAAGGCTGAAGGGGCATATAGACATGTATAGGAGGAGTCTGAGGTGTTTCTTTCTGTGATCCGTCCATGGATTGAAGTTGCAGCAACAACTGCCTTTTTTCTTTTTCTTTCTGTCCAATGAGAGGAAAAGAGACAGACAGATCTCTGACTGTAGTTGTGATGGTTGCCAATTCTTGATCAATTGCTTGGATTTTCTTTTTCAGGTCCTCAATAAGGGAGTTTGAGGATGAAAAGGTGTGGGTGACGACCTCAGCCATCTTTTGTTGATTATCCAGAATTTTTGAAAGAACTTGGTTTTGGGCCACAGCATTTTCTATCTGCCAATTTAAAGCAGCTTCGGCTAAGGAAACCTGCTTCTTGGTTCCATCTGGATTAACTCCAACAGGGTTTTTAATTTTTCACACATGTTTGGTATTGGCATGAGGATGATCAAAGCTTTCTAATGGAGGGAAATTCTGTGAATAGGACGGTGAAGCCTGATCAAACATGCAACATGGTAAAGATTTTTGTGTATAATTTTGAGCCATAGGGAGAGGTTGATATTTTGGTATCTGGGGAAGGATCTTTTGGTAATATGGGATCAATGGAGGTTTCTGGTTTTGGTTATGCTTTTCTTTACATGGAGAAGGAGAAGGAAGAGGTTGTTTCTTTGTTGAATACAGAACATAATAGTCAAATTTCCCAGAGGGTTCTCCAAGGAGGTCAACTTCTGGATCTCCTGCTTCATATCTTTCTTTGAGTTTTTGCTGGGAAGTTTTCTTCTTTTTTCTTGAATTATCTTCTTCAAGGTCTTCATCTTCTTGGCAGTCAGTACAATGGCAAACATCCCACCATATGTGGCCAGAGGGTGATTTTCTCTCATAACAAGGCTCTCCATCTTTGCCAAATGCCTTTATTTTAAGACCATTTTCACCAACATATGAAACTGGCTGGAGCATTGCCATTTGAGTCGGGAAGACAGTCACATCTTTCTTTGCTGGGGAGTCCGTTATGAATCTTGTCTCCACTTCACCGTTTGCTTTTCTAATAAAGAAAGGCTCATTTGACTGGATTGGCTTGGTTGCTTGATGAAGCATCTCATATCTTGTAATCCATGATTCTGGAAAAATAGAAGTCATTTGTTCCCTGTTTAGTTGTCTAGGAACAAATGTACACATTGGTGTCATCCCTGGATCAACTTGAATCAGTAAGGCATCATTGGACTGAGCTAGATCTGGAACGGCCATATCAAAAGCATGATTCTGGAGTCTGTATGCCAACTGATAATGAAGTGTGGCTGCAAATGTATCTTGTACCTGAGAAGCTCCTGTAATCTGAACTTGTACTTTAAAAGCATCACAAAGATGAGGATCCTTAAGAGACATGTTGAAGTTGGGAAAAAGGGTGACAAAAACTGTTCCTGCATTGAGAGTGGTTTGAACAGTTCCAATGATTGCATTCTGGTATTCTAGAAATCTAGAATCAAGAAGTGAAATTCTGGAGGCTATAGGAAGCCCCTTTCTCCCGTGGAAAGTTAATGCTAGCCTTACTGCACCAAAATGAAGATGAGTGTATCCTTGTTTTTGCCATGGAATCACAAATTCTCTGGGGAGAGCAAGGGTGATGAAATTTTCTGTTTCACTTGCTGGGATATTAAACTGATCAAACTTAGAGGCTTGGACATATTCTTTTATAGTAGAAGGACGAGAAGGGCCTAGCAACTTTTTTATAGATTGTCTAAAAGAGGTTTGAGGTTTATCAAATACAGTATAAGGATTTACAATAGGGAAATCAGTAATAGGGATTTTGCTATCTTCAGGAACATGAGAAATTTCGTACAGATAGTCTAACCTATTTGCAGTAGATTTGCGAAGGGAAAGATCAAAGGCAGAACTAGTTGTATCAGTGATATCAGAAGATGCTTTTGCCATGAGAGTTTCTTTGAGAAAGAACTATTTTCCAAGGCCTAACAGGACTAGACACCAACTCAGGCTTAAGCGTCCACAAGGTTACTATGGAAAATAAAATTCTTTGAGACTTCTAAGAACAAACCCCTTTGTGTTCTACTTGATTATCAAATCCAGTGTTCTGATGTGAATGATACAGAGGATCCACGTGTTATGGCAACTGTAATTCACAGAGCATACTAATCAGGACAATAATCAAAGTATACTAATCAAAGGAGTGAGAAACTGGTTGTATGGCTCTGATACCAACTATGTAGACAAAACGGAAGAGACACGGAATAAACAACAGGGAGTGTAAGAAGATTATGGAACAGAGGCGTTATAGAAACTGGTGAACCACATATCCTACTAGAAAAGTATAAAAGATAGTATGGATATAAGGATTAAGACTCAGAACAACATACAATAAAACGGAGGGGGCTGTTTGGGTCGAAGAACATCATCTTCTTCTTCTACCTTTGGTTCTGTGTTAGTCATGAACACTTCCTCTAGACCAAGATCTGATACAACTAGTTCTGCCTTTGATCTTTCCCTTTGCAAATCTACTGCAAATAGGTTAGCAATGATCTGAGACAGGCTGGCATTAACTTTCCACGGGAGAAAGGGGCTTCCTATAGCCTCCAGAATTTCATAGCAGAACTCCAAGCACCAAACGCCACTGTGTCTCAGATCATTGCTAAGTTTGTTGCAAGGATTACAGGAGAGCCGGTCCCTTTCCTTGTGATGGACACAATTCCGAGGAACTGTTGTATTTGCTTAGCACTTGTGAGCTTTTATACTTTTCTAGTAGGATATGTGGTTCACCAGAACATAATAGTCAAATTTCCCAGCAAAAACTCAAAGAAAGATATGAAGCAGGAGATCCAGAAGTTGACCTCCTTGGAGAACCCTCTGGGAAATCCTCCAAGGTATTGCAAAGTGGCCTGGCCGTCTGCATACAAAACAGACCTTTGAGGTTTTTCCTTTGAACTGTTTTCTTCTGAGAAATTTCAATTTCTAGTGCAAGCTCCAGAAGCATATAAAGCACTAGTGGGAGGGTTCTCCTTCCGATGTGGGACTAAGTTGCCTCAAGGGGTGAACGCCCATATTCGGTCGAAGAGGACAAATTCGTAAGGGTCTGGCTCTCCAAAGCGAACAAAATCCTTTGTGTGGAGTCAAGTACCCACAGTATCAATTTGTAAGTATTTCTTAGGTACTCTTGGAGCACAGAGAATGGTGTTCTCTCCTCTCACATTCATGGTGGGGTACACTCATTAAATTTATAATGGGGTTCACCATGAATGTGAGAGGGGGGAGCATCATTTCTCCATGCTATAGGAGTACCTAAGAATTTTTTGAGTCAAATTATGTATTTTATTGTGTCTTAAAATGGTAATTGATGGTCAATGAAGACATAAAAAACTGCTCAAGAATAGCTTAAGAAAAGTAGAGTTCCTATAGGCTCAACTCCAGTCTCAATTCTTCTCAATCAATCCAGCCTTGAATGGTACACTTTTTGTCTCCTTAAATCCAGGCTTGATTCAATCTTGATCTATCGAACATTGACTCCAATCTCAACTCCTTTTGACCCCCTTCGACTCCTACCTGACTCCCTCTTGATCTATTAAGATTGCATACATTGACAAAAATCAGCAACGTAAAAAAGCCTATAACTTGTCCATTTCAATCCTTATATGGGCCCTGTTTGTTGCATTATAAAAGGGATATTATAAGGTATCCCCTATAAAGAATTTTTAGAGGGAGGAATAAAACACTATGTTTGTGTGGCTATGGTTATGTAACCAAGATTATCTCAAATTCACCATTCTAGAAAAGTTTCACGTAGATATGAACATTAGTTGGTGAACAAGCTGAAGTCATAACTCCAACCACATATTTGTTTTTGTGAATAAAACCTTCAACAGGTTCTTGAAGTCGGTGGTGTTTCCGATCGCGATCACATATGCATCATCCATGAAGGCAATCTTTATAGTTGAAGAGTCTAGACATTCTAGTGTAGTGATATTTAAACCATTGTAAAACTTCTCTTGCTATAGTGGATTTGCTTCATTGGGAAAAATTTTCCGTTAGTGATATTTACTTTAGGACAAGTTATTCCATTAGTTTTCCCTGAGTTGTCATCTTGTGTGTTTTGTATTTTATGTTGTTTTTACTTTTGCAGAATATTGGTGTTTATATGCACTAACCAGATTGCTTAGTTCATACATCCATTAATAATGCTAAATAAATGAATTTATTTATTTGCACATTTAAATTTTCTATTTTTCAAGCTTTAACATGTGATGATTTCCACAATGTACTCATAACCAACACCACATGGCAAGTCAAACACCATGAATGTGAGAGGGGGGAGCATCATTTCTCCATGCTATAGGAGTACCTAAGAATTTTTTGAGTCAAATTATGTATTTTATTGTGTCTTAAAATGGTAATTGATGGTCAATGAAGACATAAAAAACTGCTCAAGAATAGCTTAAGAAAAGTAGAGTTCCTATAGGCTCAACTCCAGTCTCAATTCTTCTTAATCAATCTAGCCTTGAATGGTACACTTTTTGTCTCCTTAAATCCAGGCTTGATTCAATCTTGATCTATCGAACACTGACTCCAATCTCAACTCCTTTTGACCCCCTTCGACTCCTACCTGACTCCCTCTTGATCTATTAAGATTGCATACATTGACAAAAATCAGCAACGTAAAAAAGCCTATAACTTGTCCATTTCAATCCTTATATGGGCCCTGTTTGTTGCATTATAAAAGGGATATTATAAGGTATCCCCTATAAAGAATTTTTAGAGGGAGGAATAAAACACTATGTTTGTGTGGCTATGGTTATGTAACCAAGATTATCTCAAATTCACCATTCTAGAAAAGTTTCACGTAGATATGAACATTAGTTGGTGAACAAGCTGAAGTCATAACTCCAACCACATATTTGTTTTTGTGAATAAAACCTTCAACAGGTTCTTGAGGTCGGTGGTGTTTCCGATCGCGATCACATATGCATCATCCATGAAGGCAATCTTTATAGTTGAAGAGTCTAGACATTCTAGTGTAGTGATATTTAAACCATTGTAAAACTTCTCTTGCTATAGTGGATTTGCTTCATTTGGAAAAATTTTCCGTTAGTGATATTTACTTTAGGACAAGTTATTCCATTAGTTTTCCCTGAGTTGTCATCTTGTGTGTTTTGTATTTTATGTTGTTTTTACTTTTGCAGAATATTGGTGTTTATATGCACTAACCAGATTGCTTAGTTCATACATCCATTAATAATGCTAAATAAATGAATTTATTTATTTGCACATTTAAATTTTCTATTTTTCAAGCTTTAACATGTGATGATTTCCACAATGTACTCATAACCAACACCACATGGCAAGTCAATAATTGTTTCCACATCAAACTTTATGAGCCTGTGTATGCCATGTGATAAGGAGTTTAAATATGAAATGAAATAAATGCATGTATTTAATTTTGTATTTATGGAGAAAAAGTCCATATTTATGAAAATTAAGTGTTTTGTCATGAATGACAATTTTGCCCTACCCTACTTAACTCGCCCCTCTCCGCTTAACCCTGTACCACCGTACAAGTTTTTCCCACCCCGCAAAGGTGGTGGAGTGAGATTTTAGCCACACAACACGGGGCTGGATGGGGATAGGTTTAGACTTTTTAGATCCAACCCACACTGCCCTACATTGATAAGGGTTATAATTGTAAATTTTTCATATCCCAAAACCTTACTATTTAAACAAACAAATCAATATTAGTTTATTTTTTTCTACCCAACATGACTCTTTACCTCTCTTTTCTCTCTAGTAAGGTTGGAAATAAGGTACCAATCTTGAACTCTTATACATTACTAACCTTTGATTTTTTAACATTTTCTTTTGTTTTTATTAGAAACAAATTTGTATACTATTAAATTATTGATTCCATTCAAAATCAATGTACTTGTCATCATAGATTTTTTCATGAACAGAATTATGTGCTTTCCATTTATAATTCTATGTGGCTGTGCGGTTATTATTGTCTTTTGAAATAGACTTAATGTTCATATGAATATATCATGTTGACAATAGCAAAGAAAAAAAGATATAAAATTTTATTGTTGTGTGTTAGGTGGTCTAAGTACCCAGTAAGATAGATTTCATTTCAACTAAAATTTGAGTGTGATATTGCTTTGAACATTCATTGCCTCAAATATTCGGCTTGAAAGTTTAAAACTCATTAGTTCATTTTATTCATGTGATTTTTTTTTTCTTTTCCATTATTTTATATTATCTTTGTTTGAGATACATAGTTTGTCCATTACTAAGTTGCTAAATTAATATCAGGAAAAAAAAAACCCATTATTACCTCTGTTGGATAGGCCAAGAGATGTCTAGTCTAATAATGAGATAATTGAAGAAGATGGGAAGTGCAAATCAATTTTTTGGAATCATTTTAAGAGAAGGAAAGTTGATGGAAAAGACAAAACTGAGTGCAATTATTGTTTGAAATTGTTAGTATAGGGATCAAATCATGGCACTAAACATTTGCATAACCACATATTGTGTTGGCAAGTATTACAAAACCTACTTATTGTGTTGGCACATAGAACGAAACCATTTTATCACATTGCACACATCAAAATTATTTAATGGGTGTCGATCTTGATGAAAGTCTTGTTGTTGAAGTTGATGAAGAGGTTGTTACATTCCCTTCATGAAAATGTGATCCATACTCTAAGAAAAGATGATGATGATGCTTGGCAAGATATTATAAGAGATTCTATAGCATTAGCCATGTGGCATAGCTATGTCTAAATGTGATAACTTTTGGGTTTATTGTTGTCATGTTGTTTAAGATTATGTTATGTTTCAATCACTTAGACATAAATGTTGTACAAAATTCTCTTTCCAATTTAATATAGATAGAGAGTAATATCTACACATTATTTTATGTGTTTTTTGTCCTATCAATTATAGCACAAGCAAGATATCAAAGAAGAATGGTGGAGATCCAAGCAAAGAAGTACAACAGACTAGTGTTATGAATGATGCTTTAGTGGATGCTTTTTTTTACATCAACTGATCATAGGTTGTAGAGCTAATGTGGAATTGGGTTGGAACGCTAAGTGGCTCTAGATTTAGGGGCTCTCACTATAGCTGAACACAAGGGAAAGATCATTTCTACCAATGTGATAAGATACTTTTATCGGCAAGGTGGATAAGGGGATATTATAAGCATTCCATTAATTATGTATCAATATTCTAACTTTTATCCCTGAGGCATATGATAACATAGTGAAAGAGTTGATTGGCAAATTTCACATAGAGATTAACAAGGATAAGGTGAAAAATTGACAAAAGACACTAAAAAAGAATTTTCATGAATGCCATGACATATTTAAAGATAGATTTGAGTGGCTTTGGATGGAATGATTCTTCACATATATGGACAGCTAAACCAAAAGTTTAGGAGACACTCGTAGTGGTAAATTACAATTTTTTGTTAGTTTAATTTTGTATTACATAATTATATATTTGTTGCATTACCATTTTTCTTAGTTTGTAATAGTCTAAACCTGTGGCCAAGAAGTGGATGACAACACCTATGCCCAACTATTCTAAAATGGCACAACTTTGGGCTAAAGATAAAGTACTAGGTATGTTGCATCGATCACTATTGATGAGGTTGATATTATGGTATCCCAAAATCAAGTTTCTTTGAAGAACTTTGAAGTCGAAGGTGATCAAATGAGGTCATTAGAAAATAATGTTATACGTTCTTAAGTGTCATCACAAGATGCATTGCCTTCTAAAAGCAAGAAAAGAAGAGTGGTAGAAGATGATATACTTGGGAATGTAAGTTCCTAATCATTTGATAGTGTATTAATGACAATTGATAGGCGATTGACTTTATGGCAAAGTGCTTTGCAAAGTCATATAGAGCAAAAGTTCACATAGCTTTGGGCGTATTGGACTTGAATCCAATTTCAAAGACTGAGGCCTAAATATTTTTAATAGAAAATCCAATGTATAAGAAAATGTTCTTTGGTTGCCCCAATCTTGAGCACAAAGGTGTCCTATTGACACTGATGTCTAGGTCTAAGAATTAATAAGTGTGGGATTTCTTAGCCATCTTTAGATTTGTTTTATTTTGTTATTTTGTTTGTTTTGGCAAGATTTATTAGAGCTTTTTTTATGCCATGCATGGACCTTTAAAAAATATTTGTTTGCCTTTTTAGACAAATGTTTATTTTGTTAACGATAAATATGTGAAACATGAATTGCTTTACAACAATCTGTGTGCCCCAAAATTGCATCACTCCAAAGTATTATGATGGGACTCCTGTTAATGATTAACGTTTAAAAAAAAAAATTCCAACAGACAATAAAATATATGACCTTCAAATGCTATTGTAAGGACCAGATTTGAATTCCTTAGTCCAAAAGGTGGATGAACTTAGGCCCCAAAAGCCCAAAATAATGAATTTGTATAGAGTGAGTTTGGAAAACTGGGCTTTAGTTAGTCAGATAACAAGAATAACAGGTCTTGATGACAAAAGATTGAAGCCATACAAGTTTTAATTGAATAAAAAGGTCATCGACAAAGTCCGAAGAGACTGATTCTTATATACTACTCTTAAGTTTGATTACAATTTGATTCATGATTGCTACAATGTTCTTTCTTGATTTTTTCTATCTTCTTCCCTCTAGGGGTCTCTTACATTATATATATCCCTCTAAATAATCTTGACCCTCCATTTGTTGATCATTCAAACTACTACTCGAGTATTTGTCTCATCAGACACCCTCTCTAACTCTCTGTGAGTTGGGATAGCCAAGACAGCATTGTTTAGGGGTCTTCTCTACATAAATGTGACCAAAAAGTTAATTGCAGAACATTTAATGCAGTGATAGTAACTTTTTCTTAGATATTTCTAAGCTTCCATCCCTCTTGTGCATTCACAATACACGTCACTGTCAGTTGAACATTTTGGAAGGTTACCTTGAATGATAAAACATGTATTTGATTTGTGCTTTGCTCATCCGAAGAGGTGAGCCTTCTCGGACTACCTTTCCCATTCTCTCCATTTGTATCTTACTCATGGGATTCTAAACTTGATATTCTCATTACTGTTTATCGGTCCTCGGACCAGTCAACCTCCTCGGACAAAACCTAAGGCCCAATATACAATTTTGGGCTCTATGCAACAAAGATCTGCCTCCGGTGTGGCTTCCACAAATTCTCTCATGTAACTCCTCAAGGAGTAATTCCGTTGCCTCGGGGTGTATGCATAGCAAGTATAGCCCAGAAAATAAGCGTTTATATAACTTTTGGTCATCGGACAGCTAGAACCAATGAGCCTTCCTTCGTACTTTGTCAGTTTCTAATTTCTCCTTGGGCAGGATATCCTCCTTCAAGAATAGTACGATGGGGTCCATCCAGCTAGGCCTTATTCTAACTTAGTGAACATGGACTGCCTCTCAAAGGCCCAATATACAATTTTGGGCTCTATGCAACAAAGATCTGCCTCCGGTGTGGCTTCCACAAATTCTCTCATGTAACTCCTCAAGGAGTAATTCCGTTGCCTCGGGGTGTATGCATAGCAAGTATAGCCCAGAAAATAAGCGTTTATATAACTTTTGGTCATCGGACAGCTAGAACCAATGAGCCTTCCTTCGTACTTTGTCAGTTTCTAATTTCTCCTTGGGCAGGATATCCTCCTTCAAGAATAGTACGATGGGGTCCATCCAGCTAGGCCTTATTCTAACTTAGTGAACATGGACTGCCTCTCTCTTTACCTCTATGGGCCGGTACAAGTCCTCTATAAGGATGACCCGAGGCAAGCTCTGCACTGAGGAGGTTGCAAGTGTGGCTAAGGAATCAGCATGTGTGTTCCCACTTCTAGGGATATGTGATAGATTGAAAGATTCAAACCCTGATTGCAAATGCCTAACTTGACTCAAGTACCCTTACATTTTTTCATCTCTTGCTTCTAACTTTCCTTTCACTTGGCCAACATTTCTACTGCATTTCCGCCTCTTCTTTGAACCATGGTCATTCCCATCAGTAGAACCTTATATTCAACTTCGTTATTTGTGGCTGAGAAGCCCAACATTAACGATTTCTCAATGGTGATTATTTCAAGTGATACCAAGACAAGCTCCACTCCAGATCCCCTTTAGTTCACTGCACCATCAACGTATACCTTACAGAATGAAGACTCTTGCAAGGAGATTGTGCCAACCGATTTTCCATCCATACTCTGCCTCTTTTCCTCATCTCCTTCTAGGAATTCAGCGAACTTGGCCACCAAATCTGTGAGGATTTGACCCTTGACAAAGGTGCAAGGCATATACTTTATGTTAAAAGCTCCTAGAATTGTACCCCATTTGGCAATCCTCCCAGTGAAGTCAGCACTCCGAAGTAATGATCAAAGCGAGAATTGGGTTAAAACATCAACAGTATGGGACTGGAAGTAGTAGGGGAGTCTACGGGTAGTACTACTACCAAAATGGCATTCTCCAATGGTAGATAACGAACTTTTGCCTCGTGCAATGACTTGCTCACATAATAAACTGGCATCTGTATGCCACCATCAACCCGTATCAGAACTAAGCTCACCGTGTAGGAGGCCACTGCAATGTAGGCAAACAAAACCTCATCCACCTCAAGTTTGGATATGATGGGTGGCCGAGAAAGATATTCTTTCAACTGCTGGAAGGCCAAGACAAACTCTTTGATCCACTCAAATTCCTTCCACTTATTCAACAACAGAAAGAGAGGCCTGCACTGGTCTGTTGACTGAGAGATGAATCGGTTTAAGGCAGCAGTCATCCCTGTTAGCTTTTGGAACTCTTTTGTGATTTTGAGGTGGCTATAAATTATTGATTGCCTTGATCTGGCCAAGGTTAACTTCAATTCTGCGGTGTGTGACCATGTAGCCTAAGAACTTCCTTGATCCAACACCAAAATAACACTTGACAGCATTAAGTCGCAGCTTGTGTCTTTTCAAGATTTTGAAGATATTCCCAAGGTCATTAACGTGTTTGAATTCCAACTTACTCTTGACCACCATGTTATCTATATAGATTTCAATGCTTTTCCTTAACTGTGGCTTAAACATCCTAGTCATCATCCTCTAGTAGGTAGCCCCTATGTTCTTTAAACCAAAGGGCATCATCTTATAATGGTAATTCTCGATAGGAGTAACAAAAGCTGTCCTCTCTTGATTGTCTAAAGCCAAAGGTATCTGGTGGTAGCCTTGAAAAAGGTCCAAAAAGCTCATCTAAGGATAACCTATCGTGGCATCCACTAGCTGGTCGATCTGAGGCATGGAGAAAGGGTCCTTTGGGCATGCTTTATTCAGATCTGTGAAGCTTACACATACTCGCCACTTTCTATTTTTCTTCTTCATAACCACAGTGTTGACCAACCATTCAAGGTAGAACACTTCCTTAATAGCTCCAACCTGCTTAAACTTCATTACCTCATCCTTGACAGCGTCAGAATGATCTTTAGATGATCGCTAATGTGGTTACTTCCTAAGGATGACAGATGGATTGACATTCAAATGATGGCAAATGAAGCTCGGATCCACTCCCAGAGCTTTGTAAGCATTCCAGGCGAATACATCAATGTTCCTCCTGAGAAATTCCACTAACTCTTCCTTCTCCTGAGATGATAGCTGGGCTCTAACTTAAAAAAATTTATCCAAATCATCACCTACAACGAACCTCTCTAAATCTTCACATTTAACCTCCTCGGCTGGCCCTTTTACAGGTAATACCGGGGACTTTGATTGCTATAATCCTCCCTCAGCAGAGGCCGAGGACTCAGCTACAAGCTGATGTAAAATTGCAGACACGAGGCATTGCCTAGCTATGGATTGGCTCCCAATCAACTCCTCAATCCAATTCCTCGACGGACACTTCACCTTCTAATGCAATGTTGAAGAAACAGCCCTTAGGGTGTAAAGCTAGGGTCTGGCCACAATGGCCGTGCAGGGGGAGTACACATCCACCAGAATGAAATCTATTTCAACTACCTCTGATCCTACCTGTATAGGCAACCTAATCTGACCCTTTGGGATGACAACTTTCCCATCAAAATTTACTAAAGGTGAATCATAGGCTGTCAAATCTTCAGGCTCTAAGTTCAACTCTCTTTACAAATCAGGGTACATGATCTCTACACAACTGCCCTAGTCTACCATTACTCTCTTTACATCATACCCCCATATTCTGATGGTAACCACCAAAGCGTCATCATATGGTTGGATGGTTCCAATATTGTCTTCGTTCGAGAAACTCAGCGATGGTCGGACCTCCACTCTAGCTTTCTTTGGCTCAGAGGTAGAGTCTTTAGCTGATTGCCTAGCTACATACATCACCATGGAAGGGTAAGAACCGGTTCTCTCGAGTGCAGTAAAGATGACATTGATTGTGCCTATCGGAGGCCTTGAAGGAGCACTCCCCTAAGCCCCTGACCTTGACTGGTTCCATTGTCCATTGGGTTGGTATAGAAATTATTGCAACCTCCCCTCTTTGACCAGTTGCTCTAGATGGTTCCACAGTGTTCTGCAGTTCTTGGTGATATGTTCCCGCTTTTGGTGGTACTAGCAATGAAGGTTTTGGTTGCACCTCAAAGGGTCTTCACTCATCTTATTCGGTCATTTGAAGCATGGTTCATTTTTTATCTTCTCTAAAACTTGATGCATCGTTTCTCTAAACATAGTGTTAACCACTTGAGGAGCTATAGGCTCAGACTGCCCAGCAAAATCCTTTTGGGGTTTGTTGTTATTGTAGCGGTCCGACTTGAAATCTCTCATCTCTTGAAGGATAACCTTGCCCTTTCCCTTGTCTTGTTGCTGGTCCTCTTCAACCCTCTTATACTTGTCAATCCGATCCATGAGCTAGTGTATACTGGCAATAGGTTTGCCAGTCAAAGACTTCCTTAAGCCTTGCTTGACAAGTAGGCTGAGCTTGAAAGTGTTGGTAGCTACATCGTCAAAATCATCATCTATTTCGTTGAACATCTCCCAATATCTGTCCAAATATGTTTTCATGGTTTCTCTTTCTCTCATGGACAAAGACAACAAGGAAGCTAAAGACCGAGGAACCCTGTTACATGTAATAAAGTAAGATCCAAATGCTTGAGTGAGTTCCTTGAAGGAATCAATGGAATCTGTCCTCAGACCATCAAACCATCTCATCGCCACAGGCCCCAAATTGGATGGGAATATCTTGCACATCAAGGCCTCGTTCTTGGAGTGTACGACCATCTTTTTATTGAAGTGGCTAACATGCTCCACAGGGTCTGTTCTACCATTGTACATGGTGAATGTGGGTTGTGTAAACTGCCAAAGGAGTCTCCTTCCCTTAATCCAGCGCGTGAAAGGTGACCTGGAAATTTGGTTGAGTGCTTTACTCATGGCGTCGTTTCCCAGGCCTAGTGAGGGCGAATTTCTGTTTTTGCGCTCATGATGATAGTCCTCATCATCTGAGAAAGACTCGCTAGGAGGAGTCCTTAATCTACGCCTATAGCTATCATCCTCTTCACCATCAGAAGAAAAGTCAGAATTGGATGGAGCTCACTTTCGCTGTTCATGGCGCAAGCTTCTTTTCAAGTGATCAATCTCCTTCTGCATGGCTCTGGCATTCTCCTCATGAGAGAAGTGGCTTTTACCCTGAGATTGGCTCTTACTGGTATGGATAGTATGTACATTTCTCTCCTGGTTCCTTCTCCGTTCAAGATCACAGAAGTGATCTTGGCATTGAGACCCCATAGATTTTGCCTAGTGTGGACTTAAACCTACCATTGTTGAAAGTTGGATTCACTATAACACTAGTAATTCCCACAGACGACGCTAATTGTAAGGACCAAATTTGAATTCCTTAGCCCAAAATGTGGATGGACCTAGACCCAAAAAGTCCAAAACAATGAATTTGTAGAGAGTGGGTTTGGAAAATTGGACTTTAGTTAGTCAGATAACAAGTAAAACAGGTCTTGATGACAAAAGATTGAAACCAGACAAGTTTAAACTGAATAAAAACGTCCTCGGTAGAGTTCGGGGAGACTGATTCTTATATACTTCTCTTAAGTTTGATTACAAATTTGGTTCCTGATTGCTACAATGTTCTTTCTTGATTTTTTCGATCCTCTTCCCTCCAGGGGTCTCTTACATTATATATCTCCCTCTTAATGATCTTGGCCCTCCATTTGTTGATCATCTAAGCCACTACTCGAGTGCTTGTCTCATCGGACACCCTCTCTAGCTCTTTGTGAGTTAGGATAGCCAAGACAGCACTGTTCAGGGGTCTTCTCCACATAAATGCGGCCAGAAAGTTAGCTGCAAAACATTTAATGCAGTGACAGTAGTTTTTCCTTAGATATTTTTGAGCTTCCATCCCTCTTGTGTGTTCACAATACACGTCCCTGTTAGTAGAACATCTGGAAAGTCACCTTGAATGATAGGACATATATTTGATCTGTACTTTACTCATTCGAGGAGGTGAGCCTCCTCGAACTACCTTTTCCATTCTCTTCGTTTACATCTTACTCATGAGATTCTGAACTTGACATTCTCACTACTATTTATTGGTCCTCGAACCAGTCAACCTCCTAGAACAAACAATATACAATTTTGGGCCCTTGTCCCTACAGCTATTATCTAGTGCCTTTTGCAAATAACAAGTCCAAAGTAGTGGCTTTATACTGTTGCAGTGTGACGTCCGCTCCTGATGATAACTCTCTATCATCAAACCAAGACACTAATCAGTTTTTGGTGTAGGCGGGGATTGAACTCCAGATCTTTTATTCAACTATCGGAAAATTTACCAGTTAAGCTAGGTGGAACCCACATTGTTTCTTAAAATTTTGAAAGCAAATAACAAGCAATAAGTTTCCCATGTAGTTTACTATTATTACTTTCACACTAGAAGAGATTACAATAAAGTTGCTCACAGTTTAGCTAGATTGACAATCAATTTTTTGGACTGTATTGTTGAGTGGATGGAGAATGTTTCACCACAAGTTTCCCATATACTTCAAGTTGATATAGCTATTCTGCATTAATAATATTCTACACGATCCTTTCTCTAAAATAAAAAATAACAAGCAACAATATTGTTCACATTTTTTTTTTTTTTGGATGAACACAATATTGTTCACATGGAGTATAAACTAGAACCAGTTTTTTTATGTTCTATAATAATGAGGGGTATAGTAATAAAAATATGACTATAAAATAATTTCATTCTATTCCTTTTAATGTTTACTTCCAAACAATGTTACTTACATTCTATTAATTTTGTAAGTTCCATTTAGCTAAACTAGTAAAGTTTTCGATAGTTGAATAAGAAATTTAAGTTCAATCCTGGCTTACACAAAAAACTAAATAGTATCTTGGTTTGATGAGAAAAAGCACAATCATCATAAGTGAACACCATAGGTTGAAATTCTATAAAAAAGAATATCATTCCATTATTTTCTATTTCTTTATTTTAAAACATCAAAACAAAATTACTTAATTCAATTTTTTTTCCATTCATTTCTTTTAAATATGTTCCATTCCATTCAATTTTTTATTTTTTATTTTTTTATGATAATTTCTTCCCGTTCCATTTAATTTCTTGAATCAAACCTAAATCGAATGAAAGCGAAGTTAGATTACTTAATTAAAATTTAGGCAAAAGTAAGAGTTTAATTTGGAATTTAGCATAAAAAGAAAAAAAGGATAATTACACTTTGCCCACCTGTGGTTTGTCTTTAATTCTATGTGCTCACCCATGGTTTAAATTTTGACACTTTGCCCACCTGTGATTCTGACCGTGAGTGCTCTGTAACCTACCTCAATGTTTTCCGTTACTCTAACACCAAATAAGTAAAAAACACATCCCAAAACGAATCAAAACTCATTCTCACTCCCAAAACTCACTCAAAAAAATGGAGGGGTTACTGTCTTACTGAAACTCTTCGAAGTAGAGCACAAGAACCCATCGGAAGAGCCTTTGAGACGATGGAGATCAGCCATCTCCCCTTGCCGGGCTTCCGCGTGGTAGTCAATCTCGGCAAGTTTCAAATTAGCGCTTAGATTTTAGTTTAGGGCCTGTTTGTTGTTCCTAAAAAAACAAAATGCAAAATTGTTTTCTATGTCTCAACCAACTAACTCAAATTGCACCGAGTACAGATTTAGAAAACTATTTTTTGAAAGATATGATTAATCGTGCTTGTTCTATTAGATTCAGATTTGTTTATCTAGGAATAGGGGTTTCATAATCTATTTTCCTTTGGTTCTTGTTTGGCCGCTGAGAAAAAATTTTGCGAAATGGCCATTACATTAAAAAATTCTGCTATATATATTATAGTAACCTAGGTTCAATACCCACAATCAAAACCTAGAAGCATGCACAATCAAAACCAGGAGCATGCACGAATCGAAGCCGATTGTAGGATTTGCCACAGCTGAACAGAGGAGCAATTGTGTCTTTCTTCCTCGGCTCGGATCTACCTCAATTGTCTCAAGCGAGTGGGAGTGAGTGAGTTTTGGGAGTGAGAGTGAGTTTTGATCCATTTTGGAATGTATTTTTTACTTATTTGGTGTTAGAGTAATGAAAAATATTGAGATGAGTTATGAAATACACAAAATCACACAGGCGAACAAAATGTCAAAATTTAAACCACCGGCGTCCGCATAGAATTAGGGGCAATCCAGAGCGGGCAAAGCATAATTATCCTAGAGAAAAAAGAAAAACAGGGATGGGAAGAAATATCTGATTTCAGATTACAAGATTATGTTCATTCTTCAGACACTCATTTCTTCATACAATTAACGCTGCTCAGTGTTCCCGCGCTCCCTTCTCTCACTCCTGGAGACTATCTTCTTCTTCTTCTCTTTAAAGTCTAAACCTTCAAATTACACAAAACCAAAAAAAAAAAAAAATTCAATTTTCTCTGTAACCAAACGCAATGAGTGAGACCGAGAGTCCCAAGGCTGAGCCTAGCGCTAACTCTAACCCTAACCACAAGCGCGGAAGCAATTCTTCCGAGGACCAGACCGATGGCGGCGGCGTTGTGAAAAAGTTGAAAACAGAGCGATTTTTCGAGATCGAAGCTGATGCGGCGGAGGACAAGGGCTCGAGGCACACCATGGAGGATACTTCGGTTGTGCTTCTGGACGCCGCCGCCGATTCTCCTTCGAACTTGAGGTCCATCCCTTCTTACATTCGCTGTGTTCGGTTTCTGATTTGTGTCTGTAGTTTGAATTTGGAGCTTAATAAATATATAGTTGTTGTTGATTAAAATCACTTCAAAGTTTAATTTTTGACTGTGTGTAAGTACTTTTGAGTTGCGTTGTCACCGAGCTACTTTTGCTCATGATTCAATTTTAGTCTCAGTAATTTGCTTATGGTCTTCTTTGAGCTATTAGTTGTATATGGATTTATGGTTTATGCGACGACTAGTGAAGATTGTTCTGAGGCCTTCGTGATCATTTGTTTGATTAAGGAAAAATGCACCATATAGAGAGGCCTGTAAAGATCTAGAGAAAGCGCATGATAGGTCCCTATAGAGGTAATGTGGTGGGTTTTGAAAAAGGAAAACGTTCCTCTAGAGTATATTAAGGATCTGTGACTAGTGTCAGAACACGTGGAAGGCATCAAAAGTGACTTTCGTATCACTATAGGTTTGCATCAAGGATCAGCACGAAGTCCATATCTCTCTTTGTACTAGTGATGCATGAGCTCATTAAAGCAATACAAGAGGAAGTCCCTTGCTGTATGCTCTCTGCAGATGATGCTTTTTGCAGATAATATAGTGTTGGTGGATTTAACTAGAAGTGGAGTTAATATTAAGTTAGAAATTTGGGAAGACGCTCTATAATATAAAGGCTTTCAATTAAGCAGGACTAAACTAGAGTACGTAAAATGTTAGTTTAGTAAAATTAGAAACAGAGGTGTGGTAAAACTCGATGGTCAAGAGATGCTAATGAGTTGAGAGAACCAAAAAGGGTAAAGGAAAACAAAAAATAGCAGTAGTAGAGGTAGTCAAAAAGGACATGTCAATTAAGGAAGTTACAGAGAGTATGACTTTAGATAAAATAGAATGTAGGAAAAGAATACATGTTGCTGGCCTTGACTTATATGTTGATGTTCAGGATCCATAGCCAACCCCAAATAATTTGGGTCTAAGGCCCTGTTGCTGTTGTTATTATATTTTTGTATGAAGTTTCAAAAAGTTAAGAGCTTTGTTGCTCAATTGGCAACTCCTAGTGTTTCCAATGGAAATGACTAGGGTTCAAATTTCCCCACCCCAAACTATTGAATTGCCAAAAAAATTACAGAGAAATAAATTGTTTATATGAAGTTTCAAAAGAAGTTTGTTAGTTTGATATATGGGTTTTCTATTTTTTGGGGGACAGGTGTGCACATTTTGCAATCTATGATGGACATGGAGGTCGATTAGCTGCAGAGTATGCTCAAAGGCATTTACATGCAAATGTTCTTTCGGCTGGCTTACCACGTGAGTTGGTGTGTTAGCTTGGTCTGATTTCATAGATTTTTGTTTAGTGAGGCAATTAGAGAATAGTTGATATATATTACAGTTGATTGATTTTGTTGGCATTCATTCACGTATCTCAAGCGGATACTACTACTACTACTACTACTACTATGGTGATGCTGAAAATTTGGTTTTTCATATTTTATGTTCAGGATTTATTATGAAATCTTTGTCTGCACTTTGCCCTCACCGTCTTTAATTTACTTTGAGTCTTTTATAAGTGTTTTGAGGGAGATGAGCTCAGTGTGGTTTAGTTGAAAATTGTCTTCTTGAAGACTTTGTACGAGTGGACTTCACCAACCTCCTTGTTTTCTGCTGCTGGGTTTCTTGATTTTCTGGATTCCATGTGTTCTCAGTTCTCATTAGCTGATTAGCTGTCATTTTTTTTGTTCATTTTGTCTGTGTTGCCTCTTGTATGCAGCCCGTATACTTGCGCATCATTCTTTTCTTTTCCATTTTTTTATTGAATTTTATTTACTTATCCAAAAAAAGTGCTTTCTTTCACTTATACATGAGCTTAAATATGATTATTTATTTTTATAAACTAAAAAGTTTATTATATGGAGACATTTCAGGACTTTACTTATTTTGTTGGATTTCTGAATATTTTGCCAACAAGAATTTTTGAAGTAACTTGTTACACAAAAAAAAGGAATTTTGAAGTATATGCCTATATGGCAATAATATCCTGCAATTGCTTATGATTTTATCACTTTTTCATGGCTATTTTATCGAGGAGTGTGTAACGAACCTACCAAAATCGACTTGATCCAACCCAATTGCTGGGTTGGGTCGTTTTTTAAGGGTTGGTGGGTTGGATTGGGTTATAAATTTTTTTCAACAATGGGTCGAGTTGGGTTCAGGTCATAAGATTCACAAATCTGTCTAACTCGACCCGACTCACCTATATTTAATATATATTTAAAATTTTAAAAATATATTATACAATTTTATTATTTACTGTTTTTTTGCCCATTTTCCTAAATAAAACCCAAACCATAATGGTCTGTTTGGATTGAGGGGAGGAAGGGGGAGTAGAATAGAGTAGAGTATATTTGACCCAAAATTAGCTTATTTTTAGCCAACTTTACTCTACTCTCCTCCATTCCCCCTCTTTCCCCCCCAATCCAAACAGGGCCTAAGTTCTCCTCATTTAGTTTGTTTTTGTTTAGAGTTATGCTCAAAAATCATGATTATTTGGTTATGAATTTGCATTTATTTGTGGTGGTGTTGTTCTAATGCTCAATTTAATAATAATAATAGTAATTTAAAAAAAATTGTCCAATCCATAGGTCCAACCTGACCCAACCCAATCCATGTGGATTGGGTTGGACCCCTGTGATAGGTTGGGTTGGGTGGCTTTTTTTTTTTAACCCATCATAGTGGGTTAGGTTGAAAAAACTCCTTAACCTGATCCAACTTGACCCATGCACACCCCTGATTCTTGTGTATTTAATTAATATATATATATATATATAAAGAAAGAAAGAAAGGAAATAGGAAGATAAGAAAAGATATGCTATGTAATTATCTTCTCTATTTGCATCCTAATAATATTCCTAGATGTTTGATTTACCTTACCTAACTGTATTTGCATTTGAATTTTTTGTACTCTTTACTCTTTGATTCATATCTCTGCATTCTGTGGTATTGCAGTTGGATGTAAAAGCAGCAAAAAGAGCTATACTTGATGGTATGAAATCATTTGCTCATCTCTTTTTGATCAACAATCTCTCAGTAAAATCTTTGAAATTCCTTGTCTGTTATTAGGGGTTTTAATTGGATTTTCCCCTGATTTAGGTTTTCGGAAAACTGATGAATATCTTCTTCAAGAAAGTGCTGTAGGTACAGATATTTGCTTTAAAGTTAAGCACTTAAATTTTCTTTCTTTGGATGCATGAAATAAATCTGTACATTATACCATTTTAATTCTTTTGAATCAATTTGTCCTTAAATTGAAAGGGTTTTGAGAAAGAAGTTGAAGTGAGAATTTTGCACGATTAGATTTAGCTTGCTATATCTATATTGCATTTCAGTCTCTGAATGATACATAGAAACAGTAGTATTTTCAAAAGGCAAGGGGCCTAGCTAGTACCCTTTAAATTCAAGTGGCTATGAAGTATAGAATCTGGTGTAAATTAATGTTGGACAACCTTTATAGCATTTTTGCCTGGAGTTGTGTCTAAAAGTTTCAATAGCTACACTCTTTTATCTTTTCATTTCATATTAGCTAAATCCATTTGGTTAAATAATGCCTTCAACACTATGGGATTCTTTTCTTTTGTCTTGATTGCCCTGCCCACTACTATGGATGGTATTAAAGGCTGCATTTCTTTTAAGTCATATATCATTTCTAGTCTCTTAGATAACTTACGCACTATTTGCTTCAATGATAAGTGACTAGAGTTTTGGAAAAGTGACTCTTTTTTATGTGTTTGGTTATGACCTTGAACATGAGTTGGAAAAATATTTTCTTGTGTTTGACAGGCATGTAAAATTAGTAATATTTCAAGTAATTCCAGATAGTTGTATGAATCAAAATTTTAATTTATAACGTAAATATAATTTTGAACAAATACAAAATAAACTAAAAATAATTTGCAACCATTAAAAAAATCCCAGCTAATATAAGGGACAATATCCAGTCTAACAAGAAACCATGCAACAACGTTATATTTTTTGATAGATAAGGTATTTTATTCAAAATAAGGAGAGCTCAGTATGGTGATCTTGCTAAAGAATTACAAATGAACATCCATATGATCCAAAAGTTCAACTATAGAGAAACAAGAAATTCCCCCAATTGTAGTACAATATTCATAGAGTTCTCACAAAATTGTTCTTGATATCCTGTGCCGACTGCTCTTCACCTTCTTAAGTCTTCCAATTTCACTCTCTCCAAATGGTCCACATGATGCAATGAGTATCCTGCCACATTACCCGATTATGAAGACGATGCCAAAACACTCCCTTCTATGAAAGCATCAAATCCATCACCTGCCTTGGCATCACCCACACCACACCAAAAGCTATAAGTGCAAAGGATCACCATTCTTGGGTCATAGGGCAATGAAGAAGCAGGTGCTTTATGATTCACCACTGCACTTGCTCATGATACATCCATTGACAATCACCTATTTCCTTTTAATGAGGATATCCAAGGCAGTGTTGGTAAAAGTGAGGGGTGCACTTAAGCTTAAAGGCCTCTTGGAGCCTAGGTGCAAAGCGCAAAGCACAAGCACGCACTTGTATGAAGTGAAGTGCACATTTTTAAAAAATAATTTAAAAAATTTAAAAATTATTATTAATGAGAAATGCAACAATCAAATGATCAAATTATCATATAAATTGAAATAAAAATATTTATTTAATTCATATAACATTTAGATATGCCTTGCTTTTGCAATTTTAACACAAAAATTACAAGTCAAGTCATTTTATTTTTTTGGATAAGCTAGATATGAGTACTTCCATGTAATATCCTTTCTTAAATCTCCTATATCCATAATGCCCTATGACTAATTAGTAATATTAGTTAATAATTTAATCACTTAATGAATTTAACTCTATAAGAATTAGTTTGCTATGTTCAACATCAACCACTAAAGTAGCTAAACAATTACCACATATATTATATCATACGTTTGTTTGTTTGTTTTTTTTTGTTTTTCATGAATGAGCTAAGAAATGAGGACATTGTGACATGGTAATTGGTACCAAGGAGCTAGGTGGGTTACTGTTTCAAGGAGAAAAAATAAAAATAGAGAAGAATTGGGAGGTTGAGGGTTGGGTTTTAGGACAAGTTATACTCAAAATAAATTTTTTTTTTGGTAAGTAAGTTACAATAAAAATATGCAAAATCAATGGTTTATATCAATAATGTCAAGATCTTATAGTTTTAATTCAGTTTTGGTTTATTTTTTTGAAAAATATAAAAAAGCTCCAAAAAGCACACTTGAGCTTTTTGAAAAAGCGTGCCTAAAGTGCGCTTCTTTGAATGAGCCTAGCTTTTGAGGCAAAAAGCACTGGAGCCTTGGGGCTTCGAGTTTTGAGCTTAAGTGCGCTTTCAACAACACTGCTCACAACGCCTGATTAACAGTGGGAACCTTTTGAACCCCCTAATTCTCCATAACTTATGAGACAACATACCTTATCCAACTCACTAAATAAAATTTAACCATACCAACCATCTCTCCCCACAAGAAATTGTGTTGAATTCTCTCATTCCAGTTAGCCACAGTAGAAGGAATAGTGAACAAAGACAAGTGGGTGAACCGGACAACATACTTTCAAGAAGCGTAAGGTGGATTCCAAGGTTAGCTTTCAAAGCTGCTGCCCAAACAAAATGAGCCACCTTACGTGGTAGCGGTGGTACCTTGCTACCCAAAACACCTTTCCAAGTGAACAAAGATGTGGCACACATATCGAAAACTCAATAGGATTTTACACTAAACAGCACTTTCCCATCTGAATTCCATATTAGGCATCCTCAATTTCTTCTATAGGGGTGCCTGGAATAAATCAAATCCATTAATTTGTTCACCCCTTCCACTTCCCAATCATGAAGGCCCCTTAGGAATCTGAGATTCCAACACAAACTTCTTGTGTCCCTTCTATGGGAGTTCAAGGATTGCACTAAAGCATCCTTTTTTGCCGCAATCAAATATAAATCTGGGTACATATCCGTCAAAGAAGATCCCATGAGGTCCTTGCACTACAACTGTAGACTATTCAACCCACACCTCATATTTTGTCTTAATGACCTCACACCAAAATTATCTTTGTTTCGCTCCAAATCTCCATTACCACTTACCTCACAACCCCTGATTAGATACATCTTCCATCCAGCCAACTGTTACTCTAATCTTTCCAACACAACTTTCCAAACTGCGGTGGATTTGCACGAAGACTTCTGAGGCATCCACCATAGGGAAGGACCCCACCTTGCAACAAAGCAATTCTGCCAAATATGTGATATTTTCCATTGCTCCTGCCAGAATTAAATTACTCTTACTTAGGTTCTCTCTAATATTTGTCACTGCTGCCAAGCACATAAGAACAAGGCGGATATGTAACACATTTCCATAGAGGCCTCACAAAATAATATATTATCATCCGCAAATAGAAAATGGGGAGATATCTCTTTTGGGGAGCCCCCATTCACCATCCCACCCTCAATCGTCCTTACCAGCATAGAACTTAATATATCCATTACTAGAATGAATAGTGACGGAGTTAGAGGATCCCCTGCCTTAAAACCATCAAGCTACTAAAAAACTTCAAAGGGGAATCATTAACCACGCAGCAACATTATCACAAACAAGCCAAAGGCTTTCATGGATGTATCACATATATGAAACAATAATTATAACTGTCTCAAAATTTCATTTCAAGTGGTACATTTTAAAAATGATGCTACCTATCACTGAGCAACAACCAGCTCCCTCCACAACAACCAATTTTACATAGTTCTACAGTCCATCATCTGACTAAAACCCTCTTGCCCCTGCCTGTTTACAAACTGGAAAAAAAAAACCCATACTTAACTGAATTCAACAAACAGAATAAAAATATTCACATATCTATGAACAAAAATTAGATCAGAGCCAAAACAAGGAGGATTGCAATTGGTTGACAGGTAGTGTAAAATTTAGTCACTTTATTATGAATTGATCCCAAAAGAAAAACCTGTCTGTGTAGGAGAGAGAGAGAGAGAGAGAGAGAGGGTTGAGGAAGCCGATGATGAGACCCAATGTTGAGGGAATGAGAGAGATTGGGAAGAAGATGTTGCTGGCAAGGGATGACGAGATCCTGAGGGGGAGGAGTTGCTGGTGAGAGAGAGGGTGCAAGATTTGGGGGGGTGGGGGAGGTCAAGATAGTTGGGGGTTGTGGTGAAAATTTTTATTTTTTATTTTTAAAATAAACCTTTGAAACGTGTGTATTTCCTTATTGATAAAAAATGGAAAACATTTTCCTCTGAAAACACTCACTTTTCCGTTGATCAAGCTCCCAATTTTCTTTTGACTTTGCTTTTTCAGACAATGTTTTCTGTTGAAAGTTAAAACAAACACAGCGATAAGGGCTCAAAATTTTCTTAAACTTGATTTACTTAATAATTTATTTTTATTTCTTGCATGTTGAACATTTTTATCAGGGGGATGGCAGGATGGTGCAACTGCTGTGTGTGTTTGGGTATTAGGAGAAACAGTAAGTGTGCAATTGTTATCTTTTTTACCATGTTCCTATAATTTAATTATTTAAATATCAAAACTTCATTCAGAAGGTGCTTAGCAAGTTGTCTTTATTTTTGTAAGATAAGTCCTTTGAGAATTGGTAAATTAAATTTACCAGCCGAAATGGTTGAAACAGACAGAAAATGCGGGTACAGGCCAAAACAGGCTAGAATTAAAACTGGTACATTTTAGGGGATTTACCTGTATCGGTTGGTGACCAGTATGTAATTTTTCGGCCATACTGTTTGTTATAGTTCTAAAATTCACTACTTTGGTCTTACACCCAATTTTGAAAGGCTGATTTTTGGCCTCAAATCTGTGTCACATTGCTTCAGAGGGCACTTACCATTGCATCAAGGTCCAATCTCTATCATAAAGATCTCCTAAATGAAGACGATAAAAAAATTTGTAAATATGTGTATCAAGGCACATGTAATGCAAAAAATTTATGCTGATTTCATAGAGGTCCTACAAACCTAGCCAGTTTTTTGCGCAGAGGATGATTTGGATATAAATGCCCACAGCTTCTTGCAAATGGATTCACTTTCATATTTTACCAGAGGGTTTTCCAAGAGGGAAGTGGTGAACAATATCTATCAAAAAAAAGAGGGAAGTGGTCAACACTGCCCATGACATACTTTATCCCCACTGTAATTTGTGCTAATTTTGCTTTTGATTATTATTTGTATTGTTTTCCTTGTGTATGCCATGAACTTCTAATTGATTCTACTGGATATTTTCTAGGTTTTTGTTGCTAATGTTGGGGATGCAAAAGCGGTGGTCGCACGATCATCTACTGTTGATGGATTGCAGAATCAGTCAGATGGAGAAAGTCAGCTGAAGGCCATTGTTTTGACTAGGGAACACAAAGCCATCTATCCACAGGAGCGTGCTCGCATTCAGAAGGTCAGGACTGCACATGCACATATATGTGCACATGTATATACTATTGTTACCAAAAACTAGGATCACGGTGGCAATGAGATTTAGCTCAAATGGTATCTCCTCCTCTCATAAGAGTGAGCTGGAGGGTGTGCAATGGGTTCAAGGGCCTCAAGGTGAGTGTATAATTGCCAATAAAGGGGGGAAAAGGCATCACAGCATAGGCTAATTGGAAGCAAGCAGCAGAACATTAGCAATAAAGTTGCAATGAATTAGATGCAAAATGCTTTTATATCTGTTTGTACACGTAGTTTTAATGCTTTCCGAAATCCAACACTTTCAGTTTCAGTCCTCCCCTCCCCCATGTCCTCTTTCCTATTCTTTTCCAAATTTATGCCTATCTCTAATATTGAAGGTAATAATAGAGTTAGGGATGCTTTACTCTTTGCTACTTTGGTTGCATGAGCATGACATTTTTCCCCAACATTCACATGAGATATACTATCATAGTATCATATTTTCAGCATTTGAATTAAAAATCAAAGTACCATATGGGTCTGGTTCCTGGTCAGAGCTAGAAACTAGGAATGGGTGATGGGTCCGGTTCCTGGCCAGGCCTAGAAACTAGGAATGGCTGGAGGGTGGGGGGTGTGTAACTTACCAATCAATGAACTATTCTTATTAGTTATAGGTTTTCTTGGCTTGGCTAGTGGAGAAGCTTTTCAGCTATTATGAATGGATCCACTACAGTTATACTATGACTAGTGAAGGATGAAAAGCTTAACCCAAGCCAAGCAGCTGGATTTAATAAAAATTAATTATGAAGGAAGGATATGATATTCTTGCTTAATTGCCACTCTAATATTTGTTGCATGTCGATCACATACTTATTCTTTTATATTTATTGGTTAGTAAACAAATTGGCATATACACTTATAAAAAGAAAAAAGAAAAAATTGGCATACAAATTTTTTGACTTTCTTATGGCAGTGTATGATATACTATTCCTTTTCTTCTGTCATATGGGGAATATGAAATACTAAAGGACCAACAAAAGTTGACAACAAAGGGTCCCTTTGGGAACATCTTATTTAGCTAAAACTGAATACTTATGGTTGAAAGTGTAGAAAAAAAAGTTAAAAGTTAACTGAATAGTACAATGGGACCCATGAATAGTATCAAAAAGAAGTTAAAAACTCAAATAAGCTGAAGAAAATAAGCACATCTCAAATACAGCCAAAGAGTAATGTTACAGACACAACAATTTTCACATTAGTTGTTCGCAGTTTTTATTGGTTCTCATCTAGGTCCATCATTGATATCACTTTATCATCTACTATTCACGGCTTGCCACCAGGGTAGTTGTGAAAATATTTGTGGCTCTAGTCATATACTCATATTGGTGGACAAAAGGGAGATCTTCTAGTTCAACAGTCCAGATGATAGTATGGTATTTCTAGAGATGGCTGGTTCTGGTCATTGCATTATGAACTTGATAAATATTTATATATTTGTTTATGTATGAATCTACTTTGAACCCCTATCTTCTTTCCTTGCAATAACAATTATGCTTTGCTACTCCAGGCAGGTGGTACAGTAAGTTCAAATGGACGATTGCAAGGGCGCCTTGAAGTTTCTCGGGCCTTTGGAGATCGCCAGTTCAAAAAGGTCTTTAATCTCTCTTTTTGGACAATTTATTTTGTAGTTTCGTGTCCCGCAAAAGGTTTAAGCCCTGACACTTCTTCCTCTTGTTAAGATGTAGGGTTTGTCTTTTCTTCCTCAATTGTTTCTTTTTGAAAATTTTCCAATGAATGATGCACATAGGCATTGCCTCCCCCCTTCCCTTTGCTCTTGATAGTCATGATTTGCGCCATGTTTAGGGTATATAACTGATTACACATGGTTATATATAGTGAAGCATTACTTGGTATCAAAAGATTGGTGTAAAAAGATAGCATGAATACATTCTTTCGGAAAGGTAGGTTTGCGATGTTATTCCCTGAACCTAGGTTGAATGAGAACTTGCCTTGGAAAGAAGTGGCAAGCAACTCCTCTTTGTATCATGTGGACCATTTGGCGAGAGAGAAACCGAAGGACATTTGAAGATGAAGTGGCAACACTTTTTGAAGCCTGAAGAAATGTTGAAGTGCACCTCAATTTAGTTTCACCGCGAATCAAAATATTCTTATTAAAATAATCTACTGCACGTAGATTGTTGTTTACATATATCAAATGGATGACAATACACACACACACATTTATTTATCTATTTTTTTTTTTGTTGGGGGGGGAGGGGGGGTGGTTGGGGGGGGAGTGGTGGGGGTCACAATATGGAAGAGCAATAAATGCCTGTCCAGACACCTTGGTCATGGATTTGAACGGAATTTTTTCCTTTAGGTTCTTCATAAGTTGAAATACTTCTTTCTCTGGCCCAATCTTTCAACTCCCTACCATTTCTCTTCCTTGGGCCTAGGAAACATGCATTACATAAGTTCTTGCAAATTTGAGTCCATCTCTCTCCGCTAAACTCCATAGGAATGCACTTAAAAATGTACAGTTAATTGTTGTCCTGAAAACTATGTGAATTGCAGGTGGGCGTTGTTGCAACCCCAGAAATTCATTCTTTTGACCTCACAAATAGAGAGCACTTCATCATTCTTGGTTGTGATGGCCTCTGGGGGGTATGTGTTTCCTTTATAGTTCTTCATCAGCACACATGCCTTCACTATTAATAACTGGATCTTCTTTGAATTCTATTGTTATTACAGAAATAATGTTATCAATTGTTTTAGGTATTTGGACCAAGTGATGCTGTTGATTTTGTTCATAAATTATTGAAGGTAAGATCACATCTTTCACTTTCTTTCTGACAAGTCATTGGCAGAGGGGCGTTTGACTTAGAAATAGTTTGTTGTGTAATTGGTTTCCCATTATTGAGTTGACATGTTTTAATTAATGGCTTGTTAGTTCCTATTTACTTTCTTCATTTAGTCTATTGAACTTTTTTACCAACAAATAAAAAAATGGTCAGTCATTGTCTGAGTCATTTGGCTGAAAGTTGTATTCAATGAAAAAGATTGAAAATAGTTTGTTTCTGAAAATTATTTGAAAGCTTTTGCACATCTAAAAACGTGAGTTGAACTCATGATATTTAAGATCTGAAATCGCGAGTTCAACTTATGATTTTACTTGAAATTGTACATTGAATTCACAATTTTAGGCTGAATGCTGCAGTCGTGACTCATGGGATGAACTCACAATTTCAAATTCACTGTTGTCTTTTTATCTTGAAATCAGGAATTGAACTTGCAATTGCAGATGTTGGAAGTGTGAGTTTAACTCTTATTTTTAAAAGCGTCACCAATTTTAGATAAGCTTTAGAAACACCATATTTTTGATATCTTCTCTCTTTTTGTAAAAAAAATAAAATAAAATACAAATTTCAGCCAAATCACTCATCATTGTCTTCTTGTTACACAATTATTCTTCAACTGCCATGTTATAGGGGAAGATGGGGTAAATTCAATCTGCATTAGTAATTGAGGCATATATGCGAGTTTATCTTGTGGGAACTCCATAGTGAATTTCATCATAGGCTTCTCCTTCTCAAAATTGCATAATATGGTTTTGACTGGTGGACCACCCCTTCATCTTTAAAACTATGATGATGTCAAGGGAATAGATTTTGAATCAGATCTGGAATTCCTGGACAGTTTGGAATGGGAATTAGGATTTGGGTTTGGTGGGAAAATAGATTGGAAAATAGTAAAGAATATAGTCTTTAATGGTGAAAATGAAGGGAAAAACCAAGGTTTGGGTAATTGGGTTGCTGTTCCAGGGATGTGAATAGTAACTGGGCTGTTTGAAGGTTATTTGGGGCTATTTGATGGATGAGTGGTTTAGAGTTTTAAGTTTTAGATTTTAGGGTTTTAAAGGTGACAATTAAATGTGTACTTAATAGATTTCAAGTTACTGAAAACCTATGAGCAATAAACAAAAAAATATAGCTTTCTAAGCATCACATCTAGGATCACAAACCTCAAACAGAAATTTTTATATTCTGAAAATTAAGAAAACTTATTCTTCTTCTAGAACATTTTATCCATATAATTGGATGACTAATACCTATTCCTTATAAAACTTGGACGTCTTGATCCCTAATAAGAATTGGACTCCTTGGGCATTTACTAGCGAGTCCATGCTAAATAACTAAACTTAAATATAACCAAAATTCTTTCCAATGTATATATACATACATATATATATATATATATATATCATATAATATAAACTATTAGAAAAATCCATCCCCATAAACCTCAAAATTACCCTTTACACTTAAAAATAAATGTATATGAATTGTGAATGGAGCTGTTTAATGCCTAAAAATATAATAAAAATGAAACTCATAATCTACTAGAAAGCTTATTCAACTTCCCAACTTCCCAAATAGCCTTGGTATCATCCAACATGTGCCAAATTAATACTTGGGTGTCAGAGTTTGTTTTGGGATGCCTTTTATGTCTTTTGCATGGTTGTCAAAATCGCGATCCGGATCGTAAAATTGCGATTTTACGATCCCATCTCACCAAAAAGTTTAAAATCGTAGGAAAATCGCAAAAATTGTAGGATCGTATATAGGATCGTGTAGGATTGCATAGGATCGTAGGATCGTATGGGATCCTACTGATCCTACCATTTGGCTTGATATATATATATATATATAGATTTTAAGTGGGATTCATTTGGGTAAGATAATCTACCTAAACCCATAAGTCTAACGGGTTATCAGAAGCCTAATAATGAATTGAAGTCCCAAATTTACCCTTATGTCAACATAAAATCTCAAAAAAACCTATAGTACTTAAGTTTAACGTTTTTAAAAACAAAAGCTAAAATATTTAGATGATGAAATGGGATATGATAGTGACAGTGATTAGATTAGAAGAACCTTAAAATGAGAATTCTCTTTTGGATTTTATATTTGTAATTTGCTAGTTTACCTTAGATTGAGAAATCTCTTTTGGATTACATATTGTAACTTTGTAGTTAGCTAGTTTTTATATACTAACTAGCCTAACTTATTTTGGATTTGGAACATAGAATTTGGAAAACATTTTCCATATGTGTAGATAATATTTTGGTACTTAGTTGCTAATTAAACATGTACTGAACTATTTAGATACATTATGTCAAAAGTTAAATATATTTTATTTCATTAGAATGACATAAGAACGATGTAGTGTGTGCAACTAAGTCACTATCAATAGGTTTTTTGCTTAAAATATGAAAATAGGTAGGATCTTACGATCCACGATTCGATCTTACGATCCACGATCCGATCTTACGATCCACGATCCTACCTACCTCTCACGATCCTACGTAGGATCCCGATTTTGACAACCTTGGTCTTTTGTGGTTTCTTGCATGCTTCTCCATCTGAGAACCTTGGAGGTAGATGGGGTGGTTTTTGAGGAGGAATCTGAGGTTACTAATCAGGTAGTCCAATTTTATAAAAATTTGTACAAGGAGTCTGAGGGGTGGAGGCTTTTTGTGGAGGGTTTGGAGTTTGATCGTATTGGGGATATGGAGAGCGTTTGGCTTGAAAGGAAGTTTGAGAGAGAGGAGATACTTCAAGTTGTAAGTGATTTGGAGGGGGACAAAGCTCCAAGTCCGGATGGGTTTACTATGGCGTTTTATCAACTTTGTTGGAGAGTAGTTGAGAAAGACGTGTTAGTGGTCTTTGATGAGTTTTTTCAACATTGTAAGTTTGAAAAGTCTCTCAATGCTACCTTCATTGCTTTGATTCCTAAAAAGAATGACGCCTCTAATATTAGAGATTTCCGACCTATTAGCTTGGTAGGGAGTGTGTATAAAATCTTGGCAAAGGTTTTGGCAAATCGTTTAAGAGTAGTTTTAGATCAATTGATCTTTGAGACTCAGAATAGCTTTGTGGGTAGGAGACAAATCCTTGACTCGGTTCTTATTGCGAATGAGTGTGTGGATAACCGAGGGAAGAGTAGGGTTCCTGGAGTCATTTGTAAACTTGATATTGAGAAAGTTTACGATCATGTGAATTAGGAGGCTTTGCTGTATTTGTTGAATAGAATGGGCTTTAGAGTGAAGTGGTGTAAGTGGATCCGCACTTGTATTTCCACAGTTCAGTTTTCTATTTTGATTAACGGGTCTCCAGCTGATTTTTTTGGTAGTTCAAGGGGTTTAAGACAAGGGGATCCGCTATCTCCTATGCTGTTTTTGATTTTGATGGAGGTGTTTAGTAGGATGTTGAGAAGAGTGGAGGGAGCTGGCTTGATCCACGGTTTTAAAGTTGAGGGTAGGAGGGGTGGTGGGGAATGTGTTTCACATCTTTTGTTTGCAGACGATACTATCCTATTTTGTGATGCAGATGTGGAGCAAATTCTTCATATTCGGTTGTTATTACTTAGTTTTCAGGCGGTAACAGGTTTGAAGGTAAATGTACACAAGAGTGAAATGGTTCCTATAGGGGAGGTTGGTGATGTGCATGCCCTGGCGGAAATTTTGGGCTGTAGAGTTGGAACTTTGCCTATGTCTTACCTCGGCATGCCGTTGGGGGCTTCACATAACTTCTCTTAAATTTGGAATCCTATTTTAAAAAAAATTGAGCGGAAATTAGCCGGGTGGAAGAGGTTGTATTTGTCTAAAGGGGGTCGATTGATGCTACTCAAGAGTACGTTATCTAGTCTTCCTACCTATTTTCTATCTCTTTTCACCATTCCTACTTATGTGGCTAATAAGATTGAAAAGTTGCAAAGGGACTTTTTATGGGGTGATAGCAAGATTCATTTGGTAGGATGGGATAAAGTATGTGTGCCTATAGCTACTGGTGGGTTGGGGATAAGGAAAATTACTACTTTCAATAGGGCTTTATTGGGGAAATGGTTGTGGCAGTTTGGGAAGGAAGAGGGTCGGTTATGGAGGAGGGTGGTAGCGTCTAAATATGGGGAAGAATGGGGGGGATGGACCTCAAAGCTAGGTAGGGGAGTTCATGGGTGTGGTTTGTGGAGAGGTATTCGCATGGGATGGGAGGATTTTAGCAAGAATTGTCATTTTGGCAGGATGGGTGGTATGGGGATCAACCTTTCCAAGTGGCTTTCCCAAGGTTGTATGGTATTGCCATTAATAAGGAGGCATCTGTAGAAGCTTCTTTGTCAAGGCAGGGGGCGGATGATAGAAGATTTTGAGATGTTCGTTTTATTCGAGAATTTAATGATTGAGAGATGGATGAAGGGCTGCATTTTCTTCGTATATTGGGAGCTAATTCTCCTCCAATGGATGTTAGAGACCGGATGAGATGGAAGTTGAAACCTAACGGGGAGTTTGACATCCGGTCGTATTATAACAAATTGCGAGATTCTCTCTCAATTGTCTTTCCTTGGAAAGGAATATGGAAAGTCAAAGCCCCTAGGCGAGTTTCTTTTTTTGTTTGGTGTGCAGCTTGGAATAAGATCCTAACGGGTGATAACTTGAGAAGATTGAGAGGATTGGATTATGTAGATTGGTGCATTATGTGCCGGCATTGTGTAGAGACGGTAGACCACTTACTTTTTCATTGTGAGATGACTTATCGGTTGTGGAGCTTTATCTTAATAACTTTTGGTTTGTCTTGGGTTATGCCTAGATCGATCCTAGATTTGCTTTTTGGCTGGTGGAATTGGTTAGGGAAGCATTCATCTCAGATTTGGAACTTAGTTCTGTTGTGCATTCTATGGTGTATTTGGAAGGAACGGAATCGGAGGACTTTTGAGGATTTGGATAGTTTCGGTGTTCAGATGATTGCCTTTTTTAGTGGGACTCTTTGATTGGTCTCGGGCATGGGGACTCACGACTAGTGATTCTCTCCCCTCTTTTCTTAGCTCTCTTTCTCTTTTGTAATTATTCTGTTGTTTGGTTTTCTTTTTTTGTTTTTTTAGTTTTCTTCTTCTTGTATTTTCTAGGTCTGTTCTATGTTTTTCATGCATGGAGTAGCCTTTCGTATATATAATATTCTAACTTATCAAAAAAAAAAAAAATGATAGTACACAGTTTTCGATGATTCTAGTGGACTACATTTTGTTAGAAAGTGGTTTAGTGTTTGCATTGTTTGTCCCACAAAGGATCTGGCTCACCATAAGTTTATTTCACTATCAGTATAATGAAACTAGGAGCCATATTATTTATATCTTTTCTTTGGTGGAGGGATTGAAAAAGTGTTACCAGGACTGCCTTCTGTAGGTTGTTTCATATTTATAATTCACTTTGGTAACCTTTACTTCTACATGTTCTTTATGTTAAGGCTTACACGTGTTTAATAGGAGGGTTTACCTGTCACCACTGTGAGCCGTCGTCTTGTGAAGGAAGCTGTTCGTGAGCGGCGCTGTAAAGACAACTGCACTGCAATTGTCATCGCTTTCAGGCACAAGTAATTGCAAGGGCACCAACTTCGTTCTAGAAGTATTTCACTATTGGATCACATTGAGGTTTTGTTAAGTTGTTAAGCTCCGTAGTTTTCTCATGTATTGTCATATTGTCAAATATTTTGATGAGTTGCTCAGTTTTGCATGCCAAGTTGGTAGAATTAGACTCTGGACGCTGTTGTGAAGCCAACACCTGACTATTCACAAGTTGAAATATGCATTGGGTGTGTATCAGTTTAAATGGGTTTGTGGTTGTATAACAATTGCAATGTCTTCTAAGAATTTGTTGCTCTAAACATGGTATCCTGAATGTTGGTATCTAATATGCCTTTCTTCCTATGTGCAAAATTTTGCTGGATAAGTGGATAACGCATGGCATAATTCTCAATTTCCAAGTCATCACAGGCACAACCTTCTCTTTCCAGGGGAGAGAAATAATATAATTCTTTATTTTCCTAGGAAAGCGATTGCTTATTTATGGGATTGTAAGGTGAGAAGTAATATTCAATACTTCACAAGTACAATGTGGTACTTCACCCACAACATAATAATAGGCTCTCATAAATTACGTTTATGGTGAGTTTCACCATTCATGTAAGAGGAAAAGGAGTACCGTATTGTTGGCTCTAGGAATAACCAATAATTTTTCCAAAGGGGATAACGTTCATAAGAAATTTTTTGAGTTTATTTACTTCCTTTTCATTTTGTATTGATGGTCGGTTTTATGCATAGTTTTAAAAACTGAACTTTTGAAAGAAATGAAATAGAAAGAGATTCAAGGTTTTGAAGTTTGATCAGGGTTTGCTCACGGTCAAATTGAAATGATATAATTATTAATTAAAATATAAATTTAACATATTGAAATATATTATTGGTTCCTAAAGCTTACTAGTTGAACACTTTTAGTCTTTGAAGTTTTAGTTGAGTGTTATTGGTTTTTTAAAGTATAAATAATGAGCACTTTTTGTCCATAAAGTTTCAAGTGACTGCTATAAGTTTATTAAGTTTAAAAAATGAGTACTAATGGCTCACTTGGTAATTTTCATAATTATGTGCATTTCGGAATAATGAAGTAAGATGAATTTATTTAATTAAAATTAAAACTATTATATATACAAATGCATATGCGTAAGTTGCAGCTTGAAACAAAAACATGGGGTCCAAGAAGGATTCTATGGAAAAATCATTGCTAAATACATATAAGTAGAGGTGTTCACCAAACTGCACAAATCGCACCAAAACTACCTACAAAATAGCATAATTGCATTGCACTGCAAGTAATAGTGCACCGCACCATATTGTGCAGTGTGGTTTGCAGTTTTATAATGAGAAAACTGCACAAACTGTACCGCCCTGCACCCTTTCTATATATTAATATATTTATTTAATTTTAATGTTAAATATATTATTAATGGTTTAATAACCTTAGTTTTCAAAAAAAAAAAAAAAGGTTTGATAACTCTAGCAAGTGTTGACTAAGAAAGCCAGCCCAAAATAAAGAAAAATTAGCTCAATAGTTTAAAACTTGGTGAAAAATAAAGGGAAAAATTAGTTTTGGGCTGGGTAGGAAAAGCCTAAAATTTGAAAATTATACTGAATTTAAATCGTTTAAACTACATTTTATATACTACATTGCACATGTGACTGCAAAAATGAGATGCGCTACGGTTATGGTTTTGGCTAAACTCTAAACTGCATAGCATCGCACATGTGACGACAAAACTAAGGTGCGATACAATTATGGTTTTGGCTAAATCGCACTGCAAAGTGCAGTGCTAAAAATGGCCCAAAACCACACCGTACCGCACTACGAACACCCCTACATATAAGTTTTGAAAATTTGACAATAGATTTTTAGTTGGAGTACGATTTAAATTTTTGAAACTAAGATGCCTATTAGCTAAATTAAATTATAAATAAATCTTATCTCTTGATTTGAGGAAATATATCCTAACATTTAATAAAATAATTTTTTAAAAATAATTAATAAAACTGTGCGTGCCAAAATTGGGAGAAATTCCTAGTTTGGGTCACTAACTAATCTGTATTATGGCCTAATAATAATCTATGGTAGGAAATTTGAATAGGAACAAGTGTCTACGTAAAAACTACATAAAAAGGTATATTATTCAAGTGTCAAGCGTTAAAAACAATATTACATAACTCATTCTCATGAACAAACTTTCTCAAGTGTTCTAGGAACTCTCTTTTTCTCTCTACAATTCTCTCTCTAAGTCTGTATCCGTTTTTCTGTCTTCCCCCCCACCCCCCTTTTTCTTCTTTCTCTTATATTCGCCCTACTTCTAGCTCAAGGATGTGCTATCCTTATACAGCTAGAGATTTTTTTGTCCCATCAAGCTCTTTCTTACTTTCATGATAAATGGAGACTTTTGGGACTCTTTGCACCTGTTTAGGCCAGTCATTTAGTAATAAATGCGACTATGCCAGGCAGTTGAGCCTTATTAATGCGGAGGAGATTGTAGATTCATTAGGAAGCTTTAGCAAGCTTCCTCGGACAATCCCATTCATTCTAGGATCCTTCCTCGTAAGCTCGGTAGATATTTTGTCCATGTCAGCTTGGCATGGATCTTGTCTTTAGATGGAGTCCTTGGTGAGTTTATCCTCAGATCCAAGGGTTTTTTAATAAAATAACTACAAAATCCAAACAATATTATTAGTTAGACAACGTTTCAAACATATTGCATTTTTAACAATTCGATTTCAGAAGAGTCGATTTTACTGTTCATATGGCCTATTTTTTGGGCCACGTAGATAGAGAAATCGAGTCTTTTATACTCACATTTTATACATAGAAATCGACTTCAGAGAAGTCGGTTTCATTGCAAAGAAAACGACTCCACTGGAGTCGTTTTCTTTGCAATGAAATCGACTTCTCTGAAGTCGATTTGCCTACAAACCCAGCTACGCTTCAGTTATCACAGGCGCCGACGAGTTGCCTACAAACCCAGCTACGATTTGCCTACAAACCCAGCTACGCTTCAGTTGTCAAACGAACCACCAGTTGTCAACACAGAAGAAGCAAACGAAACAAGCAAGCAGGCGCCGCGCCGACTAACCCATGCGCCGACGAACCCAGGCGCCGACGAACCCAGGCGCGACTAACCCATGCGCCGACGAACCCAGGCGCGACGAACCCAGGCGTCGACGAACCCAGGCGCGACGAACCTGACACCGACGGCAAGGCGCGACGAACCCAGCAACACCGACGGCGAGGCGCGACGAATCCAGGCGCCGATTCTGACCAACACGCTTGGGTTCGTCGTGTTTGATTCTTTGAAGGTCTGATTCTTTGAAGATTTGAAGGTCCGATTGTTGGGATTCTACAGACTGAAATCGACTTCAGTGAAGTCGTTTTCAGTACGAAGAAAACGACTCCACTGGAGTCGTTTTCTTTGAACTGAAACCGACTCCTCTGAAGTCGATTTCTATATATTAAAAATGACTATAAAAGACTCGATTTCTTTATCTACGTGGCCCAAAAAATAGGCCATATGAACAGTAAAATCGACTCCTCTGAAGTCGAATTGTTAGAAATGCAATATGTTTGAAACGTTGCCTAACTAATAATATTGTTTGGGTTTTGTAGTTATTTTATTAAAAAACCCCAGATCCAAAGTGATGCATTGTCTGATTCTTGGTCTGAGGTTCTTTTAGGGAGGCTCATCCTTAAAACGGGCTAACTTGTATTGGGCTTATTTTTGCCCATGGCCTAGTATTATTTGGGCCCCATGAAAACCATCTCCCTATAAAAACGTAAGATGCAACTTGAAGGGGAAAAAATCGTTGGGTGTTGTGTGGGGGATTCCGAAGTTCAGTTTTAAATTTGTTAATTTATTATTTTTTTAGGGAAGGAAGTTAAAAAAATTCATAATAAACTTTTAGTTTCAATAGAATTTAAATGATAATTTTTTACGTAAATTAAACTATTTTTAATATTATCTCTTAATTTGAGGAAATATGTCCTAATGATTAATTTTAAAAAATTTAATAATTAATGAGAGTAGTTGTTTTTTAGGAAAAAAAATTGAGAGAGAGAGAGAGTATCATATAACTTTATCAACTCCTATGAATCTGTACAACATATATATCCTTCCAATACAAATTACTATATATGTGAAAGTTGCAACTCGAAAAAAAAAAAAGTGGTAGTAAGAGAGATTTTAAAGAAAGATCCTTAAAACACTTATTGATACTATATCTAAAAGAAATTGATAAGAATAAATAAGTTGTTGTCTTTATCAACTGAAACTTAGATGTATGTTGCATGTTTTGTTAAAATACTTATTGTTACTTTATTTAAAGAAATTGATAAGAATAAATAAGCTGTTGTCTTTATCAATTGAAATTTAGTTGCATGTTGTATATTTTGTTAAAACACTTATTGTTGTTTTATCTAAAATGCATGTTGCATACTTTTATTAAAACACTTATTGTTACTTTATCTAAAGATATTGATAAGAACAATTAATTTGTTGTCTATTCTTACAAAAAGAGAGAGAATAAGTTGTTGTCTCTATAAGTTGAAACTTAGATGCATGTTGCATGTTCTGTTTAAAGAAATTGATAAGAACAAATAAATTGTTATCTCTATTAACTAAAACATAGATGTATGTTGAATGTTTTGTTATAACATTTATTGAGTTATTGTCATTTTATCTAAAGAAATTGATAAGAACTAATAAGTGTAGCCACTTGGGACAACCATAGTTTAGAAAAAATTGCTGTAATTTAGTAAAACCACTTGGCTCAACAACGACTTTTAAACCCAACTTTTATTATATAGTATATGATATGATATGATTTATATATAACAAAAAAAAAAAAAAAAACTATTACAAATGATTACATCATTAAAATGAAAAGCCTTGTATTTTTTTTTTCTTTCTAAAATTTTAGTTTCAAAACCAAATTTATACTTGGTTTTTAAATTTAAATTTATTATATTAGTTGATTTTCACGATATACATATTATAGATGTTTCAAATTATACAAAAGATGTTAATATTTTTTTACGCATACCAAACACAAAAAAATATTTTTTAACTCATTTTCTATGTTCCTATCAAACACTAAAAAGTGAGCTAGTTTTCGAAAAAAAAAAAAAAACTTTTATAAAATAATTTATTTTCTTGAAAATGTTAAGTGGAAACAAACGAAGATTACAATCATTTAAAATAAAACATTTTTTTTTTTGCCAAATTCTAAAATTCTGAATCTTGATAGATTGGGAGGTATTGAGGTGGGTTTCAAGATTTAATAAAACTTGATCGGTCAACTTGTAGTCAAGCCTGGTATTGAGGTGGCAAATTTAGTAGTTCTTGAGCAGTTTTTTTGTGTCTTTTATTGATACCACTTAAATACAATTATAGACACCCAAACTAAGACTCAAGTCTACAACTACAAAGGTTAGACCCTTTTGTAGTTATACTCTAGTTATGTAATGTATTATAAATCCGGTTTAAAACACTATTATTACTATTTTCGTGTGTGTTCTAATAAACATTACTGTTTACTAAAAAAAAAAAGTGTTTCTCAAAAAAAAAAAAAAAAAACACAGACTCAAGTATATAAAAAAAAAGGGTGTTTTGAATAGAATATGACAATATCTAAAAATATAACTCAAACACAAGTTACTGTAATCTACTAGTGGGAGAAGAAGATTTTTTTTTTTTTTTGGGTGTGGATAAACCAAAATTTTTATCACATTTTACAACACTTTGGTAGATTGTAATAAACACTGTAATATAATAGTTATTTTTAAGGTTTAGCTATTTGGTAGTTTGGTTATGTGTTTATTATAGGGAATAGTCATTTCTTATGAATAGATATTCTTTAAAATGAGAAATAACTATTTCTTTTTAAAAGAATTGCAATAATTATTCTTTTCTAAGTGTAATAATTTCTAAAATTAATATATTTCCAAATAAATAACGAACCCCATATGCACATAACAATTATGAAAATAAAAATCATCAAAATATAACTCATCTCTCTTTCAAATTTAATATATATTAGTTCTTAGGAAATATAATTGTATGAGTAAAATATTTCCGAATATAGATCTTAAGTTTTATTCTAATACTAAAAATCACAACTAAACTTATGAATATGTTTTTTTTTTTTTTTGAGAGAAACTTATGAATATATTTAGTTATTCAATTATGATACATTTTATTCCCTGTAATAGAGATTTCTATTTTTGTTGCAATTCTCATTCAATGTAATGTTGGTGCAAACACAATGATAATGGAAATAACATAAAGAGAAACTGAATAATACTTCTGAATTTTATTAATTTAAAGAGAGAAATTACACAACACTATTTGGACTGAGGCGCAACACTTGCTCTCTTTAAGGAGATTCAAGCCCTTGGTTGGCTAAACTTTGTAACCGATGCAGACCGTCTTTAACTTGTCTCCCCCATGATATAACAACCCAACAAGTGTCGTATGGCTAGAACAACTTCTGTACAAAGTATTTAAGCCTAAAGCTCCACCAGAAAGAACACCCTTCCTTGCTAAGAACTTCTCTATTTTAAAATTTTTTTTTTGTGTATTTTACAGTAACTTGGATTGGGTCTGAATGAGTCTATTTATAAGCTTGATGGGTTTCACGAAATTACTACCCAAATTGATCTGATTAATTAGGTCCATTATTATGATGTAGTGGGTGTTACAAAATTAATTGTTGATACCTCCACTCTTCACCTCCCCCTTGCACACGTATCTAACCTAATATCTAAGATTATCCATGTCAGCCTATTAATCACCTCAATTAAAAAGAATAAAACAGTCTCTCTCCTTTTCAATGTGGGATTAAACATTTTCACTAACTCCTCATTTTCTATATTCACTCCCATATCTTTACATTTATATTATAACATTTATTCATTTTAATTATTTAATATTAAAATGCTCCAACAATCCCCACTCATTTTAATATTAAATTTTTTAGTTAAAGAGAGATTACCAGGCAAAGACGGGTCACTATGCATCATGAAGGTCTGCTCTGCATTGAACCTTCACTTAGTAAAACAGCGATCTCAACTCCAGAGTCGTAGTGGTCTCTGACTTGAACTAGGGCTGCTATAGGGAAATTAAGCGTCGTTGCTTACACATAACAACCTGGGTGTTGACATGAACTTTTATAGCTAGAACTTTACGGCCGTGTGCTGATCCCAGTTTCGTGAGTGTATTTGAGATTAAGTCCAAATCTCATAGGGAGCGGCCCTACCCCTACACTCACATAGGTGAAATTTTGTCAAGGGTGCTCCTGTAATTCTGACACGCCACTCATAAGAGCTACAAATTTCACTAAGAATTTTTTACTCAACCTCTCCACATTACAGGATAAATGCATTGACATCATAGGGATGAACAATTAAAAAATTATTTACAAAATAAATAATTAAAAAAAATAAATAGTGCATTTCTTACGACCATCGTATGATTCGTTTTTCCTATTGAACCAATTCTCAAGATCTCTGGTCCTTGGGTTGGATATCCTCATACATGGCTCATGATTCTATGAATTTTAGTCTCATCTGATGTCGCGGAAGCCTGAAGAGAAACACACACGATGCTCTCTTGATGGAACAGAAACTAAACTGTTAGTTTCTGGTAGTAAACCTCGAATCCATGAGGGGTTTCCCTGAATCCACAAGGAGATAAAACTGGAATCCACCAGAAGAAAATTTGACAAAAGTCTGTGTTTATTGATAATAGTCTAATTTGCCTCTGACGGCTACAAAACATATAAATACTAAGAAAAAACGTTTAAAACCCTAATTCGCGCTAATTAAGCGATTATGGGACAAAATTACCGAATTTTACCAAAAATGGCAAAATTGAGTTAACTGCAGAATCATAAACTACTGACCTTAAGGGTCGTCCCAAAACAGACGGGACCTTATTCTGACTTTTAAACTAAAAGTTATTAAGGAAAAACAAATATTACTATAAATAGCAAAAACACTGTTATCGGGGCCTTAATGAAGGAATTCGCCTAAATTTTGGCGACGTTCATGGTGTCATGAATCTGGATCAGAACGTCGTTTCCCTTCAACCTGCCAAATTTCATGCAATTCCGACACTGTTACCCCGATGCCCCCTACTGGCACCCCCCTTTGATCTTGCGTTGTGACTTCCTGCGCCCCTGCTGTTCAAGGAAGGCATGTGCTGTCTGTTCTACATCAGTCCCCCCCACTTGAAAAGAACTCGACCCCGAGTTCCCACTATCTGGTTCATCAGGAGGATGATAATCATACAAGTCTGCAACATTGAAGGTAGAAGAAATGCTCATGTCTGGAGGAAGAGCAACCACATAAGCATTGTTGTTGATCTTCTTAGTAATCTGAAATGGTCCATACTTCTTGTCCTTCAATTTGTTGTAAGTACCAACAGGAAATCTCTCCTTTTTGAGATAGACCAGCACTAAATCCCCAACATTGAAGATCTTCTCGCGCCTCTTCTTATCAGCAGCTTCCTTGTACTTGGCATTTGTAGCTTCAAGTTTCTGCCTCACCTCCTCTTGCATGGCTTGAATACGATTAGCCATATTTTCTGCTGCTTGACTCACTCCTGGAAGCTTAGGTAAAGGTACCAAGTCCAAAGCGTGTTTTGGGGGCACGCAGTAGACGATGGCAAATGGAGACTTACCAGTGCTTCTACTGACTGAGCTATTATATGCAAACTCTGCTTGGGACAATGCAAGATCCCACTGCTTGGGCTTCTCGCCTGAGATACACCGGATCAGATTCCCCAAAGTGCGATTAACCACTTCTGTCTGGCCATCAGTCTGTGGATGACTGGTGCTGCTGTAATTCAAGGAAGTGTCAAAACGCTTCCACAAAGTCCGCCAGAAGTGACTAATGAACTTGGTATCCCGGTCAGAGGTGATGGACTTTGGCACTCCATGCAAACGCACAACTTCTTTAAAGACAAGATTGGCCACTCGAGTAGCATTTGAAGTTTTTTTGCATGCTATGAAATGGGACATCTTCGAGTACCTGTCAACCACAACAAAAACAGAATCCATACCTCGCTGGGTTCGAGGAAGACCCAGTATAAAGTCCATAGACAGATCCTCCCATGGGGCTTGTGGAACTGGCAAAGGCATGTATAAACCAGTATTCTGAGATTGACCTTTAGCAGTTTGGCAGATTGGACACTTCCTCACATGATTTCCAACATCCCTCTTGAGTTGTGGCCAATAATACTGATGTTTTCAACTGATACTTCCAGAAATTCTGATAGATTTAAAGGAATTCTAAGGAGTCAGTGGGCTGGAATGTCTTCGGATGTTCTTGATCTAGTAAGATGAGTCCTGAGAAAACAAAGAAAGTCAGCAGAGAAGACCGGTTGTGGCCGGCCTTTGATTCTCCGATGGTAAAGTTAGAAAACTGGAGGATAGGAAAACTGTGTTTTTATGTTTCTCAAGTTCTTTCCGGAGAAAGAATAGAAAAGAAGAAGATCCCCTTACCTTTGCAGAGACAGGCCTTTATATAGCAGTAGAAATCAGTTACCTTTACCAATCGTTGTAGAGTTTGGAGGATTCAGTGTATAACTTCCATAACTGCCACAAGGGTTACCTCTTCAGAAACTGTGTTGAGACTTAAGCGATGCAGCTTTTGGCTGAAAGGGTGCTTAGTCCGTCTGTGAATTGACCTCGTCCGTCATTAATGATGGACGAGGTCTAGCTCTCTATTATCCATCTCGTCCGTCATTACTGAAGGACGAGATATGCAGCCCGCTCGTCCTACACTGGACGAGCTTAAACGGGCATTGGTGGTAACGGAGGGACGAGGTATTAAGCACAGCTGAGCATTGAGGTGGACGACCAGATCGTCCGTGCAGGATATTACTGGCCTAGCATGCAAGCTGATGCTAAGGCCTACGTCAAAGTTTGCGACCAATGCCAAAGATTCAGCAATGTCCCTAGACAACCATCAGAATATTTAACTCCAATGACGGCCCCCTGGCCATTTGCACAATGGGGATTGGATATTCTGGGACCATTCCCACTAGGCGTGAGACAAATGAAGTTCCTCGTGGTTGGTATTGACTATTTTACCAAGTGGGTAGAGGCAGAATCCTTGGCTAACATTACACAACAGAATGTCAAAAACTTTGTGTGGAAGAATATTATATGCAGGTTTGGAGTGCCCAGGGTGCTGATATCAGACAATGGACGACAATTTGATAACTCACTTTTTAGAGATTTTTGTCTGCATTTCGGAATTCGAAACCACTATTCCTCACCAGCCCACCCACAAGCTAATGGCCAAGCAGAGGTTGCCAACCGATCCTTGCTAAAGTTAATCAAGACTCGGCTTGAGGGGGCTAAGGGGGCATGGCCAGATGAGTTACCAGGTGTTTTGTGGGCGTACAGGACGACAGCAAGAACTCCTACAGGGGAGACTCCTTTCAAATTAGCCTACGGAACAGAAGCAGTTATACCAGCAGAAGTTCACATGGCTAATCATAGAGTGGCAGCGTATCAAGACAAAGACAACGAGGAACAACTCCGTTTGAATCTTGATCTCATAGACGAGATAAGGATGGATGCTGAACAAAGGGTGGCAAGGTACAAGAACCTCATGGCTAGACAGTATGATGCAATGGTGAAGCCTAGGCGTTTCAACGTTGGAGATCTCGTTCTGAAAAGAGTCTCCTTGGCAACAAAGAACCCGGCTCATGGAAAGTTGGGACCAAATTGGGAAGGCCCCTACAGAGTCGTCAACTGCAAAAGACAGGGGACCTACTACTTGGAAGCACTGGATGGGAGGAAGTTAGAGCATCCTTGGAATGTGGAGCACCTGAGGAAGTACTATCAATAAAACGCAAGCGAAGATGAACATGACTTCGAACGCGTCTAAATACTACAAACTATTCTACATAAAAGGCTGTTTATTTATTTTGTCTTGTTGTTATGATTAAAGACAATTTATGGTTTAGTCTATGGTTTGGTTTGTGTTTGTTTTTTCTTCAAGGCAGGCATTAGTTTCATGGAACATGTCTCGTCTGTAAATAATGTATTGTGAACAATATTTGTGGAATGTACATAGTATTGTATAAATCCATGATTCAAGCATTGCTTTTGTTCATGACGACTTGGAAAAAGAAATGGATCAACTGAGAAGGGTAATGGACGAAATGAGGGAAAACATGAGGAAAACCAACCCTGTGGAAGACTTGGTCCACAGAACTGATTCCCCTTCGTGGCGTCCGTCAATGCCCATCCTTACCGCTCAAGTTCAAGATGCCTCCTTTAGATTCTTATGATGGGACAAGAGATCCTTTTGACCATATTGCCACCTTTAAAACTACTATGCATCTCCAAGGAGTTCCAGACGAAATAATGTGCAGAGCTTTTCCTACTACTTTGAAAGGACCAGCGCGGGTGTGGTTTAGCAAAATACCTCCTAATACAGTGGCGTCCTTTGAGGAGCTGAGCAAATTGTTTGTTAACAATTTCATTGGAGGGCAAAGGCACAAACGTTCTTCGTCCAGTTTGCTGACCATAGAACAAGGGGAGAATGAGAGTTTGCGGTCTTTCATCACGCGTTTCAACAGGGATGCCTTGGCGGTGGACGAGGTGGATGACAAACTTCTCCTGGCAGCATTTTATAATGGCGTTCATTCTGATCTATTTATACATAAGTTGTATGAGCAAGCACCTCAAACTATGGCCGAGCTAGTTCATTCGGCCCAGAACTTCATGAATGCAGAGGACGCTATCATAGCCAAGAAGAAGATCCCTTACCTTTGCAGAGACAGGCCTTTATATAGCAGTAGAAATCAGTTACCTTTACCAATCGTTGTAGAGTTTGGAGGATTCAGTGTATAACTTCCATAACTGCCACAAGGGTTACCTCTTCAGAAACTGTGTTGAGACTTAAGCGATGCAGCTTTTGGCTGAAAGGGTGCTTAGTCCGTCTGTGAATTGACCTCGTCCGTCATTAATGATGGACGAGGTCTAGCTCTCTATTATCCATCTCGTCCGTCATTACTGAAGGACGAGATATGCAGCCCGCTCGTCCTACACTGGACGAGCTTAAACGGGCATTGGTGGTAACGGAGGGACGAGGGTATTAAGCACAGCTGAGCATTGAGGTGGACGACCATACGGACGAGTGTTTGGACTTGATGTTTTCTGGCACCATCAGTTGCCCCCCTTGTCCATGCGTCGTCCACAGGTGTATAACTCATTCTGAACGTATGATCTTATCANGCTCCTCCCTTCAATTTGTAGGCCACCAAACACACCTGTTATTCATCTGCTGTACCCATATAATCGAAAAACTTTTCCACTTCACTGACCCAATCCAGATACTCTTCAATGGAGACATTACCATTAAAGGATGGTAATTCTACTTTCATTCGATAGTCCCTCTGCTCCTGATAATCTCGGCCATTATCCCTTGCGGGACCACGATGATTTCCAAGGACTCTCTCTGCATACTCCTCGTCTTCACTATTTTCTTCGTAGTAGTCCTGCTGCCTGTTCCGGTTTGGACCACGATAGGGAGGACCACGCGCTCGGTTATCACGTCGCTCTCCGTTATCGCGATTAGGGTTTCGGTTAAGCAAGGTGGCAAGTGCTTCTTGAATCTGGTCCAGAGTTTGCTGGGTGGAATCACGAAATTGTTGATGTTCATCACGAAATTGTTGATTTTCATCACGAAAATCAAGGAACTCAGCCCTAGTGAGGACTGGGTTGTTGACGTCGTCACCGCCGTCATTGTTGTGGTGGTTACCGTCTCGCCGGTTAGCCATCAGACCAGGGTAAGTCAAGGCTCTGATACCAACTGATGTCGCGGAAGCCTGAAGAGAAACACACACGATGCTCTCTTGATGGAACAGAAACTAAACTGTTAGTTTCTGGTAGTAAACCTCGAATCCAGAGGGGTTTCCCTGAATCCACAAGGAGATAAAACTGGAATCCACCAGAAGAAAATTTGACAAAAGTCTGTGTTTATTGATAATAGTCTAATTTGCCTCTGACGGCTACAAAACATATAAATACTAAGAAAAAAACGTTTAAAACCCTAATTCGCGCTAATTAAGCGATTATGGGACAAAATTACCGAATTTTACCAAAAATGGCAAAATTGAGTTAACTGCAGAATCATAAACTACTGACCTTAAGGGTCGTCCCAAAACAGACGGGACCTTATTCTGACTTTTAAACTAAAAGTTATTAAGGAAAAACAAATATTACTATAAATAGCAAAAACACTGTTATCGGGGCCTTAATGAAGGAATTCGCCTAAATTTTGGCGACGTTCATGGTGTCATGAATCTGGATCAGAACGTCGTTTCTCTTCAACCTGCCAAATTTCATGCAATTCCGACACTGTTACCCCGATGCCCCCTACTGGCACCCCCCTTTGATCTTGCGTTGTGACTTCCTGCGCCCCTGCTGTTCAAGGAAGGCATGTGCTGTCTGTTCTACATCACCATCCCTCTCGATGTATTCCAGACTCTATCTTTCGCCAAGGCCTTGGTAAATGAATCTGCAAGATTATCATTAGATTTAATATAATCCACAGTTATGATGCCACTACTCAAGTAAGATCGCATGGTACTGTGTTTTCTTCTTATAGGTCTAGATTTATCGTTGTAGTAATAGTTTTTAACTCTACCAATTGTGGCAGTGCTATCACAATGAATTAATATAGGTGGAATTGGATTTTCCCAAAGTGGAATTTCATATAACAAATCTCTAAGCTAATTTGCCTTTTCACTAGTTAAAGCTAATGCTATTAATTCAGCTTCCATTGTTGAATTAGCAATTATTGTTTGCTTTTTAGATTTCCAAAAAATAGCACAACTACCTAAGGTAAAAATATAACCAGTGGTAGAAAGAGAATCACCTGACAAAATATTCTAATTGGCATCACTAAAAGCTTCAATCACAGCAGGGTACTTTTTATAAAATAAGTCATAGCTTTTGGTACCAATTAAATATCTCATGACTCGCTCAATAGCTAGCCAATGATCTTTACTAGGCTTGTTAGTAAATTTGCTAAGCACTTCTACTACATATACAATGTCAAGTCTAGTACAATAAGTAGCATAATGCAAACTAACAATGATACTAGCATAATCCTTTTGATTAAAAATCTCATTATCATTATTCACAGGAAATAAATGAATACTAGAATCAAAAGGAGTAGCTACACTTTTGTGATCATGAAAATTATATTTTCTCACATAATGTGATTGATCAAGAAATATTCCATCACATGTTTTTTGTAATTTTCATGCTCAAAATAAAATTAGCCTCACCAAGATCTTTCATATCAAAATGGCTTTTAAGCATATTTTTTTGTCTCATTTATAACATGCATATTTGAGCCAAAAATCAACATATCATCCACATAGAGGCTAATAATAACATGTAAATTATTCCATGATTTAGAATAAATATATTTATCACATTCATTTGATTTATAACCATTCTCAATCATGCAGGAATCAAACTTTTCATGCCACTGTTTAAGTGCTTGTTTTAAGCCATATAGGGATTTAGTTAGTTTACATACCTTGCTTTCTTGTCCAGGCTCTACAAAGCCTTCGGGTTGATTCATATAAATCTCTTTCTCTAGGTCCCCATTTAGAAAAGCAGTTTTTACATCCATTTGATGAATTTTTAAATAAAAAATTGCAGCAATAGCAATTGACAATCTAATAGATGTAATTCTTGTTACCGGAGAAAATGTATCAAAGAAATCAAGATCAGCTTTTTGTTTAAAGCCTTTTGTAACAAGTCTAGCTTTAAACTTATCTATTAATCCATCCGGTTTCAACTTTTTTCTAAGGACCCATTTATAGCGTATAGTCTTACAACCCGGTGGAAGATCTACCAATTTCCAAGTTCTATTAGAAATTAGAGATTCCATCTCATCATTTACAGCCTCTTTCCAAAATATAGAATCAAGTGACGTTAAAGCCTCTTTTAAATTTTGGGGATTTTCCTCAATGTTAAAAACATAATAATCAGAACCAAATCCTTTTCAACTTTAGTTCTTTTACTCCTTCTAGGTTTCATTTCAAAATTTTCTTAATTTTGTAAATGTGAAGTAGAAGAACTAGGTTGTGACAAAATATTTTCTTCACCCCCACTACTTTTCAATTTAAGAGGAAATTTTTCATCATAAAAAATTGCATTACCAAATTCAAAAATTGTTTTGTTTTCAAGATAAAAAAATCTATAGGCTGCACTATTAATCACATAACCAAGAAAAGCACATGTAGTAGCTCTTATACCCAATTTAGGCATTTTAGGGTCAGTAAGCCTTATATAAGCAATACAACCCCATACTTTCAAATATCCCAAATTTGGCTTATGTCCTTTCCACATCTCAAAATGTGTGGTGTGTGACTTTTTATGTGGCACCCTATTCAAAACATGACATGTAGTTAAAATAACTTCATCCCAAAAATGTAAAGGTGCACCAAATTCGATTAACATGGCATTTATTAACTCAATTAAAGTTCTATTTTTTCTTTCAACCACACCATTAGAAGTAGGAGAATATGATGCAGTAGTTTTATGGATAATTCCCAAAGACTGAACAAATGAGTTAAATGCACCTGATTCATACTCATGGCCTTTATCACTTCTTATTCTTTTTATTTTTTTACTGAATTGATTTTCAACTTCTTTTAAAAAATCTTGAAATTTTTCAAAAGCATCACTTTTATTTTTCAACAAATAAATAGTTGTATATTTTGAGAAATCATCAATAAAAGTGATAATATATCTATTTCCTCCACGAGTTAAAATTCCCACAAATTCACATAAATCGGAGTGAATTAACTCAAGAAATTCGGTATTTCTTACCAACTTTTATGAGGCTTTTTTGTAATTTTAGCTTGACTACAAGTTTCATATTTTTCAAAATCTTTTGATAGTCTTGGAATGAATCCTAAACTACTTATGATTCCCACATATCTACTATTTATAAGACACAAACAAGCATGCCAAAAATTAATAGAAGAAAGCGTATAAACTGAACTGGTAGATGCTTTGTTATTATCAAAATTCAATTTACAAATTCCATCAAGCATAACCCTTGCCCACAAATAATCATTTTTTAGTGATTACATAATTATTAGATTTCATAGTTTGCTTGAAGCCAGCCTTGTTAAGCAAAAAACTTGACATCAAATTCTTCCTCATGGACGGATTGTAAATTACATCTTTCAATGTTAGCACATGTTCAGAAGTGAATTTCAATTTAACCTTACCACTCCCAAGAACCTTGGTTTTGCTAGAGTCACCAAGCATAACAATTTTTTTTTCTTCAAAAGGAGTGTACAACTTGAACTAATTTTTGTCATAGCAGACGTGCCTATTAGTACCAAAATCTACCCACCATCTTTTAACATATTGCACTATATTGATGTCTGTAATCATAGCCACTATAGGCTCTTCGGTTACGTTAGTCTGCATGACAGATTCACGTTTCCGAAATTTGCAAAATTGAGCAATATGCCTACTCTTGTCACAGACAAATAGGATTTATTAAATTGAGCTTGAGAAGGGAGTCCTTGGTTCTTGTAATTTTTATTCAAGTTTCCCCTTCCTTGAGGTCTATTATTATTTTTAAAGGCTCTCTTTTTAGGCTTCAATTGACCATTTCTAGGAAAATGATTTTTGGGCATATTATTATTGGATGAAATAAGATTTACCTTTGTGGTGGAATTACTATTGCTCTCTTGTGTCATGAGTGCATCTTGTCCTCTAGCCTCCTCCTCCACACTGATGCGTGTAATCAAAGTCTCCAAGGATGTCTTCTTTTGTTTGTGCTGCAAAGTCTTTTGGAACTCCCTCCAAGATTGTGATAGTTTGTCAATTATGCTAGCTACCACTAAATTGTCTCTAATTTTTATGCCTTCGGATCTCAATTCTGCCACAATCATTTGGAAGTTTTGTGCTTGATCCACCATTGATTTTCCATCCACCATTTGGTAACGGAAAAATCTACTAGCAGCATACTTCTTTGCACCTGCCTCCTCAAATTTTCTTAGTAGAATTATAAGTTGTATCATAATAATCATAGAAATGATTAGCAAGACAATTCAAAAGATAAGAATAAAATAGTCTTTCTCCCTTTGGGATTAAACATTTTCACTAACTCCTTATCTTCTATATTCACTCCCATATCTTTAGTTCTTTACATTTATGTTGTAACATTTATTCATTTTAATTATTTAATATTATAATGCTCCAACATGTAACAAACATACCCTAAAGGTATGTTTGATAATCTATAATAAGCACCGTAATATTGTTGTGAATTTCCTTATATTCCTGCCGGAACGGCCAGAATATTCCATTTCAGTCATGAAACTGGTAGGTCTGGCCCAAACATCCTTGTTCCACCTTGGCTTCAATTCTAATGAATTTTGGTACATTCTAGCCATTATGGGCCGTATGTTTGATAATCTATAATAAGCACCGTAATATTGTTGTGAATTCCATTATATTCCTGCTGGAATGGCTAGAATATTCCATTTCAGTCATGAAATTGGTAGGTCTAGCACACCAAACACCCTTGTTCCACCTTGGCTTCAATTCTAATGAATTTCGGTACATTCTAGCCATTCTAGACCGTATGTTTGATAATCTATAATAAGCATCGTAATATTGTTGTGAATTCCGTTATATTCCTGCCGGAATGGCCAGAATATTCCATTTTAGTCATGAAATTGGTAGGTCCGGCACACCAAACACCCTTGTTTCACCTTGGCTTCAATTCTAATGAATTTCGGTACATTCTAGCCATTCTGTACCATGTGTTTGATAATCTATAATAAGCACTGTAATATTGTTGTGAATTCCGTTATATTCCTGTCGGAACGGCTAGAATATTCCATTTTAGTCATGAAACTAACAGGTCCGGCACACCAAACACCCTTGTTCCACCTTGGCTTCAATTCTAATGAATTTTGGTACATTCTAGCCATTCTAGACCATATGTTTGATAATCTATAATAAGCACCGTAATATTGTTGTGAATTCCATTATATTCCTGCCGGAATGGCCAGAATATTCCATTTCAACCATGAAACTGGCAGGTCCGGCACACCAAACACCCTTGTTCCACCTTGGCTTCAATTCTAATGGATTTTGGTACATTCTAGCCATTCTAGACCGTTTCAGCCAATTTTGGCCTAAACTTGAATTTCGGACAGAACAATATTTTGCTGCCAATTTACTTTTTTAACTTTGTTTTCACTTCATTCTCAAAAAGAAAAAAAAAAAAAACTTTGTTTTTACTTTTACTTGTTTCTCCCTTGCCCATGCACATGCAGGTACCACTAGTTTTACTTTTCTTCCTCTCTTTTTATTGCATTTTCTTTGCTTCTCTCTCTCTCTCTCTCTCTCTCTCTCTCTCTCTCTCTTGTAGCAATGTTCTATTTTTTTTTTATATTTGTTTTATTCTCTCTCTAAAAAAATTAAAAGCTTAAGAACTTATCAGGTCATCATTCATTTTCCTATTTAGCACTATAATTTATTGTATTATATTATTTTATTTTAAAATATATTTTGAGTGTAAAATATATAAGATATTTTACTCTCTCTCTCTCTCTCTCTCGTACGTAGTAATGTTCTATTTTTTATATTTGTTTTTTTCTTTCTCTAAAAAATTAAAAGCTTAAGAACTTACCAAGTTATCATTCATTTTCCTCTCCAGCACTATAATTTAAATATATTTTGAGTGTAAAATATATAAGATATTCTATTAATTGATATATATATATATATATATATAATATAATATGGTATATATATATATATATATATTTTTTTTTAAAGAAATGGTATACATTTGATAAATTAGATGTCATTTTTTATACATTTATATAGCGATAATTTTGAAACGATACATTAAAACCGAAGTATTCCATTCCAATAGACAAACCAAATAAAGTTCAAAATGATATTTATTAGTTTAAAGTAATGTAATAGCTATTTTTATAATTTAACTATTTTATAATTTAGTTATGTTTTTATTCCTATCCATTCCATTAGAATGAACTGAAGTTAGTAACTTTCAATTTCATACCCAGGGACGAAACCAAGATTCGAACATGGGGGTGGGGGTGCCAAAGCTTAAAACATTTTTTTTTTTGTTTTTTTTTTATGAAAATAAAAACTAACAACTATACACCAACTAAAAAAAGGGACTTCTCAACCAAAAAAAAAAATCTAAAACCAAAACAATCACAAACAGACAAGCACAAGTTTATATATATTACTAATATTAGCCACATCACACAAAGTGACAAAGACAAAATTCACAAGTTCATATATATTACTAATATTAGCTACATCACACAAAGTGACAAAAAGTTTTTAATAAAACCAAAACAATCAAACCAAAGACTTTGGTCTCACAAAAAAGTCACTTACCAAAGTCTATCACAAATTCACAATTACAGTTCAATACTCACGTCCTACTATCCTAATGGTCCCACTTTATGTCTTTATAGATAAAACCAAAAAAAAAAAAAAAAAGTTAAAACACAGCTGACCAATCCACACTAAAAGCCGCAATTACACAGTAGTTAATACAAAGCCACAAACTAGTTTATGGTCCACACAACATACAACCTCACTTTCTTCTCAAACACACACGGCCTCACGCCTCTCTCTCATCTCCTCCACCTTTGTTTTTTGAGCAAACTCAGACCGGCAAGATCTTGTGAGGTAGAATCGACGATGGCCACGTGCAATAGCCGCCGATCTCACCAGAAAACTAGACAACCCCTCTCTCTCTCTCTTTCCTCAAACTCCTCAAACCCGCATCTCAACCTGAGGTTCTGAGGTTCTGTCTGGCAAGAGCTTTTGAGGCAGAATGGATGGCGGCCACATGCAGCAGCTGCCAATCTCACCGGACCATATCTCCATTCCTCCTCTTCACCCACTTCCCCCTTTGTTGATTCCGCCCCATTTAGTTTCTCACTCAGTTAATGCCGCTCCCATAAATTCGCCACCAAGGACCAACGCTCCCACTGCTCCTACCGCTCCATCGTGTCTCGGCATTTTTCCTAACAGTGACAAATGCAATGGTTCTCAATTTGTTCAGGTCTGATTTTTTTTTTTAAATAACATTGTTTTTTTTTTTTAAAGATAATTATTTCCTCAAATTGCATTATATTTGAAGTTTGAATATTTGTCCTTATGATTATGGACATAGCTGAGTTCTATAGCTTAAGAGCTTATGGTTTTGTTGGTTTTGAATGGATATTTATTGTTGGTGGCATTTTTGTTGTTGTTGATTGTGACTGTTTGTAAGACTATAAGCAACTACGGTTTTTTTTTGCTGGGTTTATTAAAAAAATTGAATATTATTTTTCATATTGAATATTCTTAACACTATTGCTTTTTATTGGTTTTTGGATTTACGAAGAAGCTCAAGTAAAACCTATTGATGGCAGTCCAAACACCCCCAGTAAAAACAATAAGGAAATTAAGGCACCAATGATTGGAATGAAATTTGATTGTGATGATAGTGCGTATGAATTTTACAAACAATATGCTCATAGAATGGGCTTCAGTGTAAGGAAACAGTATGTTAGGCGAGGAAGTGCTGGACATGTTAAGAGGAGAACATTTTGTTGTTCAAAAGAAGGTGAACGAGCTATTGACAAACGTCATGAATAGGTATCTTTTCATCACCCAATTTCACGAAATGGTTGTTTAGCACAAATGACTTGTCAACTTCAAAAGGATGGTATGTTAGAATTTGCTTCTTTTCACGAACAACATAATCATGAGTTTGCTCCTTCTCCAATGAAACATATGTTAAGATCAAATAGGAAAATTACACCTGCCCAACAAGCTTTTGCGGATGATGCAGAAAAATCTGGGGTATCAATAAAATAAACTATAGATTTGTTGAGCACGCAAGTTGGTGGTTATGAAAATCTTGGGTTTTTGAATGTTGACTATAAAAATCATGTAAATTCCAAGAGGAGAGAGGCTTTAAAGAGAGGAGATGGTCATGCTGTGATGGATCACTTTAGAAAGATGCAATTAGAATATCTATCTTATTTTTATTCTATACAACTTGATGATGATAATCAAATTTTAAATATTTTTTGTGCTGATTCTAGATCTATAGTTGATTATGCTAGAAGTTCCTACTAATATTTATTTGTTTATTTGTTTGGATGGATAAGGGGAACTGGTCTAATATGACTTTTCGATCTATGACCTATTTCACTAGTCTAATTTGTTTGTTTATTTATTTGTTTTGTTTGGATGTATGATGACATGTTTCAATTTGAGAATAGACTAGAATAGAAAGATTTAATATAAGATATAACTATAGTTAGAGTTAATGGAGTTGAATTTATAGGCTTTTTTGTTATATGTAACTTATACCAAGATGGGTCATGAAATCCTTTTGGCCTGGCATGTGCCGTCATGAGTGAATTCGCTTATTGATTGCACATTACATGCATTAGGAGTACAACTCTATCACACTGCTTTTTTTGCATTTGAAGATAAATGCTTTGCTCCACTTGATGTTAAAAACTTAAAAACATTTGTTGACGAAGGAGCATGATTTTCCAATGAGGTCTAGCTCAAATTTTGTGGTTTAGTTAGTTATTTATTTTTTGGTTTGTCTCTGTTTTATGGTTTAGTTAGTTATTTGGTTCACTAAAAGTTATCTTTCTTTTATCTCCAGCTCTCTATCTCTTTGGTGACTGAAGAAATTGTAAGGAACAAGGTGAGGAACACAAGTTAACTTTGGATTTTTTTTGAAATTTGTAAACTTAGCTTGAGCAAAGTAAGTATATTCTAGTTAAAAACTTATAAAACTCTATATATACTTGTGATGTTAGAAATTTGTTTTGTAGTGGGTTGTTGTGTTGGAGCAAGCAGGTGGCTTGCATGGTGTTATAAAGTGATTTAAATTCATATTGGGAGTGTTTTTAATTTCTTGCAAATGTGAATGAAACTTGTTGATTAGTAGCAAATGTGTTTCTTTATTCAATTTCAATGCTTGTAAGCATTATACTTGTGATGTTGGAAATTTATTTTGTGGTGGGTTGTTGTGTTGGATCAAGCGGGTGGCTTGCATGGTGTTATAAGATGATTTAAATTCATATTGGGAGTGTTTTTAATTTCTTACAAATGTAAATGAAATTTGTTGATTAGTAGCAATTGTGTTTCTTTATTTAATTTCAATGCTTGTAAGCATTATACTTGTGATGTTGGAAATTTGTTTTGTGGTGGGTTATTGTGTTGGAGAAAGCGGGTGGCTTGCATGGTGTTATAAGGTGGTTTAAATTCTTATTGGGAGTGTTTTTAATTTCTTACAAATGTGAATGAAACTTGTTGATTAGTAGCAATTATGTGTTCCTTTATTTAATTTCAATACTTGTAAGCATTATAAGGTCGTTTAAATTCATATTGGGAGTGTATATTTGTATGTGCAATGTATATTTATTTAAGTATTAATATAGACTTGTGCATTCATGAATAGGATAGAACTTTATCTAAGTAGCTTATAGACTTAGATGTTATCATACATTATGCATGAGTTGTCCTTATATTACTAAAGTAGCATTCGTCTTGTAATTGTAGTCAAACATGGATAAAAGTTGGATGACAATGGGTAAGACACCCGATGGCAGATTAAGTCATCCATATATTGAAGGGGTCAATGCATTTATTAATTTTGCAAAAGTAGTCATGGACTTGAGTGGTAATATTCCGTGCCCATGTATTCATTATGGGAATTGCGATCGACAATCTTCTAGTACTATGCGTATTCATTTGCTTCATCGTGGGATTATGCAATCTTACATTAATTGGTATAATCGTGGAGAACCTCATGTATTGAACAAGAACATTCATGATAATGAAATGTCGGATGGTGATCATATGGATGGTATCGATGCCTTGGTAGGTGATCGAATTAAAGGGGAATCAAGAAATGCAGCTGAAGATGAGGAGGTGTGTCATTTTGACAAACTTGAGGAAGATGCAAAACATGAGTTGTATCCGGGTTGCACTGATTATAGTATCTTGAAGTTTGTTATTGAGATATTGAATGTAAAGGTAATGACCAACTTGAGTAATAAAGGACTTGATATGATGCTAGAATTGCTAACAAAGGTTTTACTGAAAGGTAACTTGGTTCCAAGGTCAACTTATGAAGCATAGAAGATATTACGTGACTTGGGTATATCATACGAGCATATAGATGCATGCAAAAATGATTGGGCACTATTTTGGAAGGAAAATGAAAACCTTGATAAATGTCCGATGTGTGAAGCGCCTAGATACAAGGATACACGTGCCCAAGGTAAGATGATTCCTCATAAGGTATTGCGTTACTTCTTGTTGACATCGAGACTGAAGAGATTGTATATGTCAGGCCAAAGAGTTAAGGACATGAGATAGTATATAGACAACCGTGTGGACGATGAGATAATGAGGCATCCAGCTGATAGTGAGGAGTGGAAGGAGTTTGATTTGCAATATCCTGATTTTGCCATTGAACCTCGTAATGTAAGGCTGGGGTTGGCTACAGATGGATTTAACCCTTTTGGAAATATGAATAACAACTATAGTATGTGGCCTGTCATACTTATCCCCTATAACCTACCGCCTTGATTGGTTATGAAAGAGACATATTTTATGTTGTCCTTGCTTATTCTTGGTCCCCATTAACCGGGAAATGAGATTGATATTTACTTGAAACCATTGGTTGACGAGTTGAAGGAGTTGTGGGAAGAAGGTGTAGAAACTTATGATGCTTATAACAAAGAGCATTTTCAGATGCGTGCAACTCTGTTGTGGACAATACATGACTACCTTGGATTTGATAATGTGTCTGGGTGGAGGACAAAGGGTTATCATTCTTGTTACGCTTGTAACGATGAACTATATTCAGAAGTTTTGAAAAGTAAAATTGGATTCATTAACCATCGAGCTTATTTGCCTATGGAACATTGTTGGAGACATAGTTGGTTGCATAATGGTTTATTAGAGAAACAAAAGAGACCTTTAGAGTTACAAGTGAGAAAAATACAAGAGCAGCTAGGTAGAATGCCAAATATAATTTTAGGAAAGCATCCAAGTAATAAGAAGAGACAACTCGTTGGGGAGCCAAATTGGTCAAAGGTAAGTATTTTGTACAAGCTTCCATATTGGAAGAATAAGAAGCTTAAGCACAACATTGATGTCATGCATGTGGAGAAGAACATTAGTGAGAGTACTTATGGTACTTTGTTGGGTATTGAGGGGAGAAATAAGGATACTGACAAGGCACGGATAGACTTGCAAAATATGAACTTTAGGCACACGTTGCATTTGAAACAACGTCCTGATGGATCATATCACAAGCCTCGGACTTTCTTTTCATTAAGCCCAAATGAAAGGGATGGTTTCTATGACTTTTTAAAATCAGTCAAGTATCTGGATGGCTATGCAGCCAACATATCAAGGTCAGTAAATGCAAAAAATGGTAGATTATCTGGTTTGAAAAGCCACGACTATCATGTGCTACTACAACGACTGTCATGAGTAACACATGGTATAGCAATACAGGCACTTGTTGAAAAAAGTGGTAAACTGCCAGTACGTATAGCTGCAGAGTATGATGCTCCTGTTGGAATGAATGTGTGCAAGTTTGTCAATCACGTTGGCGTAAAAGTGCAAAGTAATTTGTCCAGTTACAATGTGAAAAATTGGAAAAGTGTTGATGCTGCTACTAGAGATGTGGTGCTTCAAAATATCGCGGTAAATTTACATTGATAACGTCTAACTCATCTAATTCATATAATAATATTTTTATAATACATATACACTTCATTTTACAGGATCAGTTTGAGCTAGAAGGAGATTCCAACTTGGTAACGAAAACATTAAATACAAAATGTGGAAGATTATTGAGTTCCAACTCCCACAAGTTGCATTAGGCTTATAAAAAGTTCAAACAATCTCATGGTGCTGACTATGCAAGAAGCCACCCACAAATGAATGCCACGGAGAAGCAATGGATTGAACTCATTGATGGGAGATGGACCAATGAGGATTGGCTGGTAAATTATTTATGTGTATATTATTATTATCCAATGTTCACTATATTATGTTGTCAACTGATTAGATTAATATTTAGATGAAGTAAATGTATACTGTTTTATTCATGATCTAATAAATTTCTTGAATGTTGTTTATTAGAAAAAATTAAGAAAGAACTCTGAAAATAGGAATAAAACTAAAGGCAAACATAGATGCCGGACAAAAGCACTTGTTGTTAGGGTTGATGAGGAGGTGCGTATTTTTTTTTTTTCATTTTCTTAAACCTTAGTATATTGCATGTTGTGATTAATTAAGTATATCTATCTAACACTTGAATGTTAATTAATCAGACAAATAATAATGATGGTCAAGTTCCTAAATTGACAAAAATCTTCAAAGATGTTCATTTCAATCCAAATACAAATATGTGGATACACCTTGAGGATGAAGCGACATATGTATGTGTATCATTCCATCCCTATCATGTTTGTAAAGCTATAACATATGTAGTATTAATGTTGTGATTGTTTGTTTTTTTCTCTCTTTCAAATGATATGAAAATAATCTCAAAGTGCAAGCAGATCATTGTCAAGATCCTAATGCTATTCCCCTTACACAAGAGGAGATCTCAAACTTGGTGTTTAAGAAGAAGTCTGGTATTGTGAAAGGACTTGGCATGAGACCTTCCTCTTCTCTAGTAACCACCGGCTCCTCTAATTCATTGGTGGAGTATATCCAACGGTTAAAAAATGAGATAATTGAGCTCAAAGAGGCTAGAGCCAGAGATTAAGAGGAGTGAGCTAAGGACCAAGATGCACGAACTAAGCAAGATGAGGTCCAAAAGAATATTCTTATCTTTTTGAGGAGCAAAGGTTATGATAATGCTCTTACTTATGGGGGTGGTTCAACTTCAAGTTAAAACACTTTTTGGTTAGTACTTTATTTGCTTTCTATAACTTATACATTAGGAGTTGTGAGTCTAATTTATTGGTGTGGTTACTCTTAATGCATTGTTAGAAATGTTTCTTATAAAATAGTTAATATTTTTACTTTACGATTTTAACGAATTATTGTTTTCATATTTGTGCAGATTTCTTATTGGTGGCTTATAGGGGATTTACATTTGGCATTACTTGAAGACATATGAGAACATCTTCCATTTGTTCTAAAATAGGGTTTAGGTAGAGTTATTGTATGTATTGCAAACAATTATTGTATGGAAGGAGTTTGAATTGGATACTTGTTTTATTTTTTACTTGTGGAATGTATGGATCTTTTTTTTTTTTTTTTTTTTTATAAATGTGTTGTTGAAATAAATGTGTTATTCAAATGTGAGGTTTTAATAATGTAATGACAGATTACAAGTTAATATCAAAGCCATGAAAAAAATAAAAACAGAAAATAAGTTTTAGTGACGAATTTTTTCGTCACAAATATAGCAACAAAAAATTGTTTTAGTGATTAAAATTTCGTCACTAAATATAGCAAAATTTTGTAAGAAACGGTTTTAGTGACGAAAATTTTCGTCACTATATGTGCTTGAATTTTCTTAAAAATAGTTTTAATTTAAAAATTTGTCACTATATGTACCCGAACATAGTTTTAGTGACGAAATTATTCGTTACTAAATATGATTTAGTAAACTAAAGTGTTTTTAGTGATGAAATATTTTCGTCGCTGAATAGTGTTTTTAGTGAAGAAAACATTTAGTGACGAAACGTTTTCGTCACTAAAAGTTAAAAAAAAAAAAAAATCAAATCGGACTTTTAGTGATGAAATTTTTCGTCACCAGGACTTTTAGTGACAGGGCTACAGTGACGAAATGAGTTTCGTTACTAAAAGTCCAATTTTGTCACTAAAAGTCCTTAGTGACGAAAAACTGGACTTTTAGTGATGAATTTTTTCGTTACTAAAAATACATTTTGTTGTAGTGAAAGCGGCATTAACTAAGTGAGAAACTGAATGGGGCGGAATTAGTGAAGGGGGAAGCGGGTGAACAGGAGGAATGGAGATATGGTCCGGTGAGATCGGCAACTGCTGCATGCGACCGCCGTCCATTCTGCCTGAAAAGCTCTTTCCGTTTAGAACCTCAGAACCTCAGGTTGAGATGCGGGTTTGAGGAGGGAGAGAGAGAGAAGGGCTGTCCAGTTGTTCGGTGAGATCGGCGACTGTTGCACGTGGCCATCATCGATTCTGCCTCACAAGATCTTGCTGTTCTGAGTTTGCTTAGAAAACAAAAGTGGAGGAGATGAGAGAGAGGTGTGAGGCTGTGTGTGTTTGAGAAGAAAGTGTGGCTAACGCTATTAAGGTTAACAGCTCCACACCTAAATGGGTCATGTGCGTTGCACATAACCCCAAGCTTAAGTGTCTCATTCTTTAAGTGATAGGTGTCCTTGCAAGATTTCCTCCAAACCTATTTGGAGGAAATCCGTATCTATACGGGAATGACTTGTATCCAGTGGTCAATTGCCATTGAACACATTTAGAGTACGGACACGTGAATGCAGCTTGTTGAAGTTGATTCGCACGAATAGCTGGCACCTATTCCGTCTGTTTTATATCAGGGATGGTCTCCTATAAATTATTTCACTTTAGGAAACATAATCCGTACCCTTGTCAACAGGCTGTGCCCCCCACTCATGAATACGAATAGGCCCTGAATAAACACGTGTGTTTAATATCAGGGATTTTCTCCCTGAAGTTTCCTTATATTAATCATCATTCTAAGCTTCAAACTCAAACTTAAGCCAACCTAAATCTATTTCTTATCTGGAAAATCACCAACAGTTTCCATCTCGATCGACTTGTGTTCAAGAAAGCAACATTTTCCTGATGGAGCTAATAATTTCTTACTCCTCTCCCTCGTGCCTCACTACATCTACGTTATATTACCATAGAAATACACTTGTATTAGCAAGGAAACAATGTAAAAGATGCAAGAAAGGCCAATCAGTATTACCCTCCTTCATGATCATCTCAAAGTTCAGTGACAAACAAGTGATTCCGCGACGATCAGCTAATTATCGCCCAAGTATTTGGGACCAGAAACTCATTGAGTCCTTAAGCACTCCTTACTCAGTAAGTCCAGTTATTATAACACTCCTTTTCCCCATTTATTACCACACCCTAACCATTCGTCTTTACTGTATGGTTGTGTTGCAGTATGAGTTCCATGCCACACGACTTGAGGGGCTGAAGCAAGACGTTAAAAATTTGCTAACATCCACAAAAGACCCTAGTGTCTTAATGAAGCTTATAGATTCAATGCAGCGTTTAGGAGTTGATTACCACTTTGAAAAAGAGATCGAAGAGGTTCTTGGTATTCAACATCCAGATGTCACTAGTGATCTTTACACGACAGCATTGCACTTTCGAATTCTAAGAGAACGTGGTTTCCCAATTAGCCCAGGTATACCACTTTGGTACATAAAAAACTTGATCTTAAACATTAAACACTAAAAATAAATTAGGATTGGCTGAGGAATCTTTGACCTCAACAGATTTCTCTGCATAAAATAATTTTTCTGATCATTTTATTCAAATAAACTAGCTCAGCCGTTACAACCCAAACACTTAACTAACAGATTCCCTTAGCCTATTAAAATGCAAATACAAATGCAATTAATCCAAACATTATGCAACAACTTATTCTGAATTCTGATCCTAAGATTATGAAAAACATCCAAATATTTTGCAGCAAACACAACGTTAACATCCGCATGCAACAGAAGCTCTACTTCTTTTGCACGTAACAACAACACATGCAGTTATTAATGTATATATACGGTCTTTTTGTTCGAAGTAGCTTTAATTAAACAATTTCTTTTTGGGTGATGGTGGTGAACAGATGTGTTTGACAAATTCAGAAGTAGTGATGGGAGATTCATGGACAGCTTAAGCAGGGATGTAAACGGACTTTTGAGTTTGTATGAAGCCACACACCTCGGAATGCATAGAGAAAATATTTTGGAAGAAGCCAGGGATTTTAGTATGAAAAACCTGGATTCTTTAATGAAAGTATTGGACAATTATTCAGCTAAGAAAGTGAAACAGTCACTTGAAATGCCCCTATATTGGAGGATTCCAAGAGTTGAAGCTCTAAACTTCATTGATGTCTATCAAAAGGATAGTATAAAGAACATAAATTAGCTGGCTAAGTTAGATTACAATTTAGTGCAATCAGTATATCAGCAAGAACTCAAGGAGTTAGAACGGTAACAATTGCTTTGATCTGTCTATTTTTCGAGAAGTGATATGTACATAATATTTTCACAATAAATTATAAGTGATAAGTAGACATTAAGTTGCTATTGGTTATAATTTGAATTCACAACTTACATTATTTTTTTGTCCACTCAAAACAACTAATAACAACTTATCACTTAAAATTTGTTGTGAAAATGTTGTGAATATAGCATTTCTCTATACTTTAATAGAATACTTGTAATGGGATTAACTTGTTTGAAATTTGATTCAGTAGGTGGTGGAGAGATTTGGGCTTCAAAGAAAATTTAAAATTTTCAAGGGACCGGTTGGTGGAGAATTATTTGTGGGCTATGGGGACAATTTCTGAGCCCCACTTGTCCAAGTGCAGGATAGGCCTCACCAAATATGTATGCATAATAACAGCTATTGATGACATGTATGATGTATATGGATTGGTAGATGAGCTTGAATGCTTCACTGCTTCTGTGAATCGGTACAAAATAAACATGAATATCAAGGATACTATTTTCCTTTTATCTTGTCCAAACCACTTGGATGATAAATTTTATTCCTTTTTATCTTGTCCATTTCTAATATTTTGAGCAGATGGGAAATGGAGAACCTTCCCGAGTACATGAAGATTTGCTATGTTGCCATTCTTAACTTTGTTAATGAAATGGTATGTGATGTCAGCAAACATCAAGACTTGAATATTTTGCCCTACATTAAGGAAGAGGTAAGCTTTTTGCATAATACCATGAAACTTTAATTGAAAAAAATTGAAATTATTGATTATTAAGTACAAAGTTTGGCAACCTAATTGGAAGAAGCCACTAAAAAATTAATATCATTACATATTCTGAAAATCTAACTATTAGATTGTATATTTTTCATATTCTTAACACGCTCGTCAAATTTCATGTCATTCGAATGTTATATACCATGTGATCAATAAAACTATTTTTAATGCATAATTTAAGACTAACAAAATTTGAAATTTAAATATTTGATTGATAACATAGTTATTAATTTTTTATTTTTTTGAAAATTTTGCAAGTATGGAAGATATAAGAAGAAAATGTAATCTCAAAATTGACATACATTAAAAATATATGAAGTAGAGTTGTAAGTTGTAACCATTAGCTAGAACTAAATTTGAATCCAATTTGTTTTTTGATAACAACTAAATCTGTATCCAAATTTTGTCCATTATTTGACTATATTATACATGTACATATGATAAATGCAATTTGACCTCATTGTGTGACACTACCAGCACAAAATTTTTACCAGTGCAATTAATTAACAAAACCGCATTTCTCAATTTCATGATTGGCGTGCATTATGTTTTCATGGCAGTGGGCAAATCTTTGTAGATTACATCTAATAGAGGCACGGTGGTTTCGCAGTGCATACATTCCAACAGTAAACGAGTATCTAGAAAATTCATGTATATCAATAGGTGCTTATGCAGCGGCTATCCATGCATATATTCTGCAAGGGTTCACGTTGACAGAAAGTTCGCTTCATTGTTTAAAGAATGGTTCAGAACTATTATATTGGTCATCCCTCATAGCTCGTCTTAGTGACGATTTGGCAACTTGGGAGGTATGCCTGGTGCAATATGTTTACAATATTAGCATTTACATCAGTGCTTGTATAATAGAAAAAAAAAATACTACATTTACAATATTGATAGTAATTGTTGAGTGTGAAGAAAGAAAAACAAAATAAATAAAAAAAATCAGCGAAATTAATATTTTAATAAAATGTAGTATCAAAAAAATAGTCTGATGTGAGGTATTTTGAAAAATAAATATGTAAAATAGAAAGAAAAAAAAAGATTCTCTTGCTAAAATAAATAGAAATTTTTGCACGAATTTATACGAATGTTTAAGAAGTAGTAAACTCAGATCAATTCCTAAAGTATACTAAATTTTGTGTTTCTTTAATTCAAAGGTCGAGAGCAAGAGAGGTGATGTGGCAAAATCGATCCAGTGCTACATGGTACATGAAGGCTTATCTGAAGTAGAAGCAAGACCCCGCATAAAGGAATTAATCAACCATTCATGGAAAAAACTGAACGAAGAGAGTGCCAAAAGTTCCCTACCAATGTCCATAATAAAGATGACACTAAACATGGTGCGAACTTCTCAATGCATCTACCAGTATGGAGATGGTATTAATACATCTACTGGGGCGTTCAAAGAGCTCTTAACCTCGTTAATTGTCAAACCTATCCTTATTGAATAAACTTAAGGTTCGTTTGGTACACTAAATAGAGATTATAATAAGAATAGTAATCTTTATTATTGAGAATAAAATTTATTGTAATGGAATGACTAAATCTATTTATAAATTTGGTTGTGAGTTGTAAGAGTAATTCGATAGTACCCAAACAAAAAAAGGGGGGCTATGGTACCCACAAATAGCTAACCTGCTATATAATTATATTTCCTATGAAGTAATTTTTTTTTTTTAATTTTATAATTTGAGAGAGGTAAGTTATGTTTTTTATATTTATATTTTTATAATTGTTATGTGCATATAGAAAGTTTGTTTATTTGAAAATATATTTATTTTAGAAATTATTATACTTATTAAAGAATATTTATTACAACCCTTTTAGAGATGTATTATTATTTCTTATTTTAGGCTTCGTTTGAGAGTTCATTAAATTTGAGTCTCTTATTGAATGAAATGGAATATTACAAACTGTGCTTGCTCTGTTTTTTATATCGTACTTCATTTAAATGAGACTAAAAAACACGTTGTCATTTCCAGTCTTTAGCTTCTTTTGTATTGCCAAACTGTTTCGTTTCACTCTTCTTCTTAACACTCGTCCTCAAGGGAGCCGTTGCTGCTCTTGCATCTGAACAATTAGTACCATTGTTTTGTACTGAATTGTCTTGACAAGAAGAGTTGTAAATGTTCAAGAGATCCATTGTATCAAGCAACCTTGAGAATGTAGGAACCCCCAAAGCTTTTGTGAACGCGTCTGCAATCTGATGAGTTCATGATCTGTGAAAGGTCTTGATCACTCCTTGCTATATCTTTTCACAAATGAGATCACAATCAATTTCAATGCGCTTAGATCTTTCATGAAATACAGGGTTTGCTCCAATGTGAAGAGCAACTTCATTGTCACAATAGAGTAAGGTTGGTTTTGAGTGAGTAAAGCACAAACCTTTCATCAATTGAATTAGCCAAATCAGTTCACATGCTGAACTATTGAAAATTGTACTTTGCTTCTTAGACCTCTACGTGATCAAAGATTCACCTAAATACAAACAATATCCAGTTAAAGACCTTCTGGTATTTTGACAACTTACCTAATCTGCATCACAAAAAGCCTTTAATGTATTGAAAAATTCTTAAGAGTTGCCTTCATGTGTGGTTCACGAGGTTCACTGAGAAATTGACTTTGGTGATGCACAACATATGTGATAGGCCTAGTCAATGTGAGATACATTAAGCTACCAATCAATCTCCTATATTGAATAACATCTGTAAGTAGTACCCCTTTAGCTTTGGAAAATTTGAGATTTTGTTCCATGGGAGTTTTAGTTAGTTTGTATACTAGCAGACCAGTGTCTTGGAGAATTTCAAGTGAGTGTTTTCTCTGATTCAAAACTACCCCATATACCAGTGTTTCTAGCCACCTTAATTCCAAGAAAATAATGAAAAGACCCCAAGTCCTTCAGCTTGAATTTGGCATCTAACATACCCTTCAACTAATTGATATAATTCTGATCATTCCCAGTGAGCAGCAAGTCATTAACATAAACAAGCAAAGCCATAAAAGAAGAACCTGTGTTCAAGGTGAATAGAGAGTAATCTGCCTGTGATTATGTAAATTCCAACTCAAGAATGGCATTTGAAAGCTTGTCAAACCATTTCCTTGAAGCTTGTTTTAGACCATAAAAGGGATTTATTCAATTTGCAGACTAAAGGCCTTAAACTTGAGGAAGAAGAACCAGTACCACTCTCCCCCTTGTTGTGAAAGACAGGTGGCAATTGCATGTACACATCTTCCTCCAAATAACCATGGAGGAAGGCATTGTTCACATCAAGTTGTAAGATGTGCCACTCTTGCACAACATCCAAGCCAAGAACAAGCCTGACAATGGTGAACTTAATGATAGGAGAGAATGTTTCATTGAAATCCGAACCATTTACTTGTGTGAACTCGTTGGCCACATGCCTAGCCTTGTATATATTTATGGATCGATTTGAATTGTTTTTGATCTTATAAACCCATTTGCAGCCAACTGCATTTTTACCAAGAGGAAGATGAGTGACAGACCGAGTGTGATTATTTTCAAGAGCTGCAATCTCAGTATCCATAGCAATTTTCCATTTTGGTGATTGGACAACCTCATGAAAAAAGGTAGGTTTAGAAGCCGCATGGGTGATATTAGAAACAAACAACTTGAAGGGATTGAAAAAGGAGAATAGGAGAGACAATAAGATAAGGGGAACCAGCAGAATGACATTTATAGTCGTGAAGATAAGAAGGTGGGTGATGAGATCTAGAAGATTTTCTTATAGTAGGTGGAGGTGTAGGTGTAGGTATTGTAGTAGGGATCGAATTATCAGATTCAATGGAATCATCAATATCCATGAAAGAATCATCAAATGCCATAGGAACATCTTGATAGGCAAGATCAATGTCCATAGATAGAGGCTCAAGGTTAGTGTTTATGGAGATTGGTGGAACAAAAATAGGTAAAATGGGAGGACTTTGTTCAGAATGAAAGACACCAGACTGAGAAAAAATGAAGGGATCAGGGAGAGCAGTTGCAATTGGACTTGAAGAGAGAAAAGGAAAAGATGACTCATGAAAAACATCCCTAGAGATGAAAAATTGACTAGTGGAAAGATCCATGACCTTATATCCTTTGATGCCAATAAGATAGCCTAAGAAAACCCATTTTTTGGCTCTAGGATCAAACTTGTTTCTGTTGAGCAAGAGTGGAAGCAAAACACAAACACCCAAATACTCTAAGATGATCATAGGATGTAGTATGATTAAACATCATCTCAAAAGAGGTTTTATTGTGAAAAGGAAAGGAAGTCTATTAAGCAAATAGACAGAAGTAAGAACAAAATCTCCCCAAAATTTCAAAGGCAAACAAGACTGAAATCTAAGTGATCTAGCAATGTTTAAATGTCTTGATGTTTCCTTTCAACAATAGAATTTTGTTAGGGTGTCTGGGTACAACTTAGTTAATAAGTGATGCTCTTATTTTGGAAAAATAATCATCATGAACTCCGCTGCATTGTCAGTTCTTATACATTTAACTTTAGTGTTGAATTGTGTCTCAACCATTGCACAAAAATTAATTAACACAGCTGGAGCTTTGGACTGAAATTAATTATAAACATCATTAGTAGCAGTAAATTAGGGTCCCCAAATATCATCATGTATCAAAGCAAAACAAGAAGTAACAGAATGAAAACTAGTAGGAAAGTGTAATTTTTTTATAATTTTTTTTGAAACTAGCCGTAAACTCACCCGATGCGTGAGAATATTATTACTAATCATTTTGTGGTTAAACTTATTTCATAGTAACAATTTTATAAAAATAATTCTTTAAGAATCATTTTGTGAATTGTCTAAAGAAAATTCTTACCACACAAGTTAATAAACTACCATTACTAAAAAAAAAATCAAAGATATATAACACAACTTATCAAATTATTCAAAAATTTTTTTTCCAAAAAATCATTTAATTCAACTATCAAATATATGGAAAACCATAGAAACTTTTTAATTAAATATAGTGTAGAGTAAACATGGATGTTACAAAAGCAAAGAATTCAAATTGACATAATAAAAAAAAAAAAAGTAGAAAAATGAATAGAAGACAAATCTTGGTGTAAATTTTTGTTCCATTGAATATTATTCTTGATGGTGAGTTGAATCAAGCTCGTTTTGTCCATGTGGTCGTCCATGACTAGGCCACATCCAAGTCAATTCATGAGAAAGGAAATCAAGTGGAAAGTATCACAAAGAATGAATAGGCTATGTCTAGAGGCTCAATGGTCGTCCAGGGTAATTTGTGATATGGACGATCACTCAACACTTAGCAAATTTCAGAGAATTTCCTACAAATGCATAGTAATCAGATCACGTTCTATTATTTCGAGACATGGGGGTGAGTTCCCCGAAATCCGCTCTAACTTCCCCCACTAAGCCCATACATCTCTCACGATGGTAATGGAGCCTAACAAGTAGACCCACTCAAAAACTCACTATAAAAAGGGACCTAATCCCATCAACCCAAGGTACGCTTTCACTGTTCATATACTTAGAATACTTGAGTTCAAAAGAGAGAACCGACTTAATCATCGGAGGGTCTTTGGCCAGCTCACCTTGGTCACCTTCGATAGTTCACTTGTTTCTTTTCAAGTCTTTTAATCGCCATTAAAGCCCAGAGCGTCCAACCTACTGATTTTTCAAACATTATCAATTCTCATACTTGTGGACTCCATGTTATGGTCTATTCATATATATATATATATATGAGTATGAATATAATTATTTTGAATGATTATTGTGATTTATTGATAATAATTAATAAAAAAAAATTAAAGCATAAAAGATTTTTTCTTCTTCTAATATAATAGAGGAGGAGGCAATTAATTATGATTTAAAGTAATTAAAACAATAGAGAACTTACTTATATAGTCATACGCTTATATTATTACCTAAGAGTGAACCCCACCATAAATATGAGATGAAAAAGTACCATTATTTGTTGGGAATACTTAAGAATTACTCTATTGATACTACTTAACTGTAGCTATGTTGCTAAAATTTTTAGCTTTACCACTATTGATATTGCATGTTTTTTGGTGTGGTGGGTGCTAAAATAGTTTTTTTTAGTAATTTTAGCACCGCCAATGTGAGTGTAGTTTTTTTTTTTTTTTTGGAAAGGGGGGGGGGGGGGGGGGGGGAATCTACATGTTAGATTAGGTCAGTTGATCTGTGCTTTTGAGGTATTTAGCTGTGGGTTATAGAAGTCAATGATATTTCTTCCATTGTTATCTTAAGGATGGTGGTTTCTGGTAGACTCTTGCTTTGGACCTCTAAATGAAAGGGGAAGTTTGTTCATAGGATTCAGATTTATGAGAGCAAGAGCTATCATTGTGTTCTGTCATGGTTATGGTATTTGGTGGTTTAATTCTGTTAATTTTGGTTCAATGTAAAACTAGGTGTTTCCTTTTAGGACTTTTTAGTTTAATGATAAACTACCTATAAAAAAAATAAAAGTTCAATAATAAACTTTTGCAACTTTGCTTGAGAGAATTCTGTTGCTTGCCAAATGTTTGCTGCACATTTTATAGTTTAAATTGGCAGTACAGAGGATGTGGTTGACAAGATTGCTATCATATAGTTAATATGATAGCCATAACCTCCAGGACACACTGTTTCAAAAGATATGGACATCACCCATTCAAAGAGTGAAAAGCACACCTTTTAAAGAAATATCGACTATGATGACAAGCTATTTTGGTACTTTATTTACGTTTTATAGATATGATCACACATTTGGATGGTGGATCAGTTTTGTTACATTGTTGTTCAACTGGAGAAACAGTATGCAGTGATTTGTAGGGATGGCAATTTTTGCCCGATCTGCGGGTACCCGGTCTGGCCCGACCCTAATGGGCCGGATTTTACCCGGTCCGATTAGAAATAGGGTCGGGTATGGGTTTTAAAAAAAACCCGAAGCGGGTCCGGGTCGGGTCCGGGTTTTTAAAAAAATCCGAGACCCGACCCGAAACCCAACCCGGATAAAAACCCGGTACTCAGAAATTACAAAAGTACCCTCTCTATATATATACCTATAATCTAACCCTAAATCCCTAATCCCTCATTTCTATTTTCTTCAGCACTCACGCCTCTCTCCCTCAGCTCAGTCACTCCGAAACTGCCTCACGCCTCTCTCCCTCAGCTCAGTCACTACCTCTCCCTCAGCTCAGTCACTCCGAGTCTCCGACACACCCTCAGTCCGACACGGCCTCACACTCTCACAGCCCTCACTCACTCTCAGTCACTAACACACTCTCTTTAATCTCGCCTCTCTCTTATCTCAATTTCTCTTCTCACAAATTGAACGGTGGTTTATGGAGTGAAGGTTGTGATACTCACGGACTGAATGGTGTTTTTGGGTTTGTATTGTTGTATGGTGTTTGGATTTGTGTGTTTGTTTCCCAAGAAATTTTGGGTTTATTCAAAGATATTTCTGGGTTTGCTAGAGACGGTTTGGGTTTATTCAAAGATATTTTGGGTTATAATTCTGGGTTATTCAATTTTAGTTGGATAATTAATTTGGGTTTTTCTGGGTTTGCTAGAGACGGTTTAATGTTAGGTTCTTGTTAATGTTTTGGGTTGTGTTCTTGTGTTTGAATTTTTTGGGTTTGTGTTCATGCGTGTTCTTGTGTTTTAATTCTGTTTTATGTTTTGTGTGTTTTTTTTTTTTTTTTTTTTTTAATTTTTCAAAATTGAAGAATTAATTAAAAAAAAATTTGGTTGGGCCACGAATTGGGCCAATCCTTTAACGGGGCCCGCGGGCCCCGCGGGCTCCGGTAGGGGCGGGTTCGGGCCCCGAAAAAAAACCCGCTTAATAAACGGGCCGGGTTCGGACCACGGGTTTTGGCCCGCGGGTCGGGTCCGGGTATGAAAAACCCGGCCCGAACCCGACCCGTTGCCATTCCTAGTGATTTGACAATATTCTTTTGGAACTTAATGTTTATTAATTGTGCTTCAAAAGATTTTAGATGATTTTACTCACTATTTTAGGATCACAACCAATTTTACATCCAATTTCACAACTATCCTATGTGGCAAACCATGACTGGTTGTTTGTCACTTTCACGTGAACTAACAACTTTTTTTTTCCCAACATTCACAGTTAGCCATATCGAATAATTGTGAAAATGAGTGTTGTTGTGGTCCTAGAATTTTTCTTTTACTCACTCTCGAGTACTCTAGGTATCCTGTTACCCACTAAGCAAGTCACAACCATGTAATGACTGGCATCAATTGCAATTGTGACTTGTGAGCATATTTCGGCCTCCAATGATGTTAAAATTTTTAGATTCCCTATAATGATGAGTAGTTTTTTTATTTTATTTTTTTTAGGCTGAAAGCTGAAATAGATATCTTAGTTTTTGAAATTTAGGTATTAATTGTTAATGAGTTGGTCTGCTGTCAAAATGATTGAAGGATGAATTTTGATCTTGGGTTTGTTTTCAATTTTCATCGTGATAAGCTTCAGTTTCATTGCTATTTTTTTATATCAAGAAAAGAAAGAAAAACCACTTTCATTGTGCCACCCTATAGGTTCAATTTCAAAGAAACAAAAATAATGGGCCTGGAAGGAAAACAAATGTTTGCCTCATGTGATAGAATGCTGTGGATCTTGACTCTTTTTTTCTTTCTTTCATTTTTTAAATGGTTAGAAATGTCATCTCTACTACCCGAACTCTTCCCCATCCCCCAACCCCTAGGTACTAACTAAGGTGCCATCAGACCAATTGGGTCATTGGCAGTGATCTTGATGCTTAGGTATCAGAATAGTTTATGGGTCACGGAGACTGAATGTACAGACTACAGAGTATAATGGTAGCTCGCGAGGAGATGGATTTTGTCCCTAAAACCCTAGTGTATTACCATAGAAACCCAGGTAGCTTTTCATTATTATAGGTAAACTTCTAGGCAAAAGAAAAATATATGTCAAGCAGTACATAAGACAGAGCAACATTGAAAATGAGGAAACTAATTAGAGGTTTAATAATATTCTTCTTTTTTGAGGAGAAGGTTTAATAATATATATTCGTCGAAATAGAAAGACATTTTTTTGATACATACTATAGAATTAAAGCCCTTAATTGCTACCAATGTTCTCAATATTGAATGGTCAAATCGTAAGTGCTCCATTCTGAGACAGACTTTCAATATATGATTGACTAACTGGTTATACAAGTTTCACGCAACATTAGCAATAACAAAATTCAATCATAGTGAATTCTAAATTTACAAAGGCTAAAACGCTCTCTCAATTTTCAAAATAGAACACCAAAACATTATGCAAAAGATGAATTATTTGCTTTTTGTACACAATGGAAAGCATTGTGTGCTTTTTATATATGGAGATTCTCTAAAAGAGGAAACGATATATTGTTTCCTTTTAAATCATTAGCTTCAAAGACGGAAATTTTGATTCTTTTTTTAATAGTATCCTAGAGCATGTCTATGGTAATGTTGTAATGGCATTCTTCGTGATGTACCACCATGTATAATATTCGAATGATATTTTGCATAGTTGCAAATTTAGTATATTATTAATGTTATCTCTTGCCAACAAGCATTTCATGTATGATAATTGAAGGTATCACTATCTCCTCCCCCCCCCCCCCCCCCCCCCCCCCCCCCCCCCCCCCCCCCCCCCCCCCCCCCCCCCCCCCCCCCCCCCCCCCCCCCCCCCCCCCCCCCCCCCCCCCCCCCCCCCCCCCCCCCCCCCCCCCCCCCCCCCCCCCCCCCCCCCCCC
>NW_027069611.1:971869-1027675 GCF_002906115.3 Quercus suber
TTGACAATTCAAGAATGAAAATGTAATAGGTTTAAAAAAATTAATATATAAACATCCAAAATAGCATAGTGCGATATAAACATAATTTTAATACTTTTTATGCTTTTTTTTTCCCTAATAATCTTATAAAATTTTGAAAATAATTTGAAATTTTTTAAAATTTCTTTGGATTTTTTTAGTCACTTTGCCAATTTTTACAAATTTAATACTTTTATTTTTATTTAAATTATTTATTTATTTAATTAGGACATCATCATGATTAGAGCTTAATTAAAACCTAATATTACCTCAAAAAAACTTAAATCTCTTTCTTTTTCAGTTCTTTGAATCGTTTAGTTTTTAAAACTATAACTTTAACAATATTAATAATTGAAAATAGCATAGCATTGTGAGTTTTCTCCTATCATGTATAACTTAAATAAAAATCATATTTATTATCTTAAAATTTAGATTATACAAACAAATCTAGTGCCCTAAAACACTAGAACCTTTTTCCCTTAGCTTACACGAAAAACATAGAAATATCCACTTCCCCAAAGTCCACATTATTACATTGCTCCAAAAAAGTACGAATGCCAGCCTATAAATCCGTTGGGACATAGATATTGTGGAGCAATGTGGATAGAAAGTCATCGAGGTTTCTTTGTCACTAAGAAAGTTTTGGCTCTATCCACCTTCTTTTAGGGGGTAGAATAGGTTGGTCCCTTCCTTGTGAAGGTTTATTGTCCTCTTTAGGTAACAAGTTTACCTTCGGAGCTTGTTGGTTTTTTATTGTGGGGTTTTTTGGGAAACACAACTACCATGGAGGATATTACCAAGTCTTGGAATAACCTTTCCCTCAACGAGAGAGAAGTTTTAGACCTTACACTGCAAAATAAACTAAGGTCCTCTGAGTTCATCATAGCTACAAAATTCCTAACTAGGCGAGCCTTGAATATGGAAGCAATGGCGCGAACATTCAGGCAACTATGGTGATCTACTAGTGGTTTTAAAATTAGGAACCTTGAAGATCACATAGTTCTCTTTGTTTTTAGTACTCAGATGGATGTTACTCATATCATTCAAAGCGAGCCTTGGTGTTTTGACAAACACCTTGTTGTGTTGGAATCGTTTGACGATGATGTTCCTGCTCGTGAGCTGCAGTTTTGAAAGGCCACGTTTTAGGTCCAAGTGCACAATATTCCAATCCGTTTCATGATGGAGTGGCTGAAAGCATTTGTGATATTATTGGCGAGGTGGGTAGGTCAATTGGCGGAGTAGAGGAAGATGGTGGTAGTTTTATTCGAGTAAAGGTGACTCTGGATATTTCACTACCTTTATGTAGAGACTGATTAGTTTCATTTGAGAATGGAAATAAATTCTGGGTCAAGTTCAAATATGAAAGACAACCCAATATCTGCTATTGGTGTGGTCGCTTGGATCACGGTGATAAGGATTGTAAGTTGTGGATTGAAAGTAAAGGTGATAGGCCACAAGCTGAATGACCCCTTGTAATTTAAACCAATTAATTAATTAGCCAAGTTGTTAATTAATCAATTAATCATGCAAACGCGTGGAAGCACAAACAAATCACCAATAAACTAAATAAGCAACTGAAAATAAATAACACGGTGATTTGTTTACGAATGGGGAAAACCCTTGCGGCAAAAACCCCACCGGGTGATTTTCAGGTCACCACTCCCGAAACTCCACTATTATCAAATCAAGCGGTTACAAGTAAAGGAATCCCAAGTATCTTACCAACCTACAGTTGAACCCTTACCCCAATACCCAATTGGACTTGATCTATAGTGACAGTTCTCACCTTCGATGCACGGCTCTCAAGTACTTGACTAACTAATGCACGAATCCCAGTACGCAACTCCAAACACCAACTTAGAAGGAGAAGTTGGCTGCAAAGTTCTTCAGTTCATCCTACATGATAAAGATTAGGAAGATGCTTGGTCACAAAACCCTTTGGTGTAAAATACACAGCAACTTCTTCAGAGAAGATGAACTAGGTCAAGAACTTCGCCTTTGATCACAATTTGCTTGAACAGAGATTGCTCAATGCTTTTGCAACTTGTGTACAATTTGACGGCTCTTAAAACAATCATTTTATATGTTTAGGGTTTGGAAAAAAGAAGGCCCAAAAGCATATTCATGGATCCCAAGAAATCAGATTTGAAAATCTGATTTTATAATTCTCGACAGATAGCAAATGTCGAGGAGCTATCAAGCAAGTGTCGAGATTTAATGATTTTGCACTTCAGGTTTTTTTTCTTGGACAGACTTGATGACTTTAACACTTAATCTTGAAACCTTATTTCTTGAAATATTAAAAACACCTAGAACTACCCAATTACAAGTAGAGTGCGTTTTGTCAAAGGATTAGCCAATTTACATAAATAAGTAACATATGTTCTTAACAAGTGAAAACACATATATCTTAACAATCTCCCTATTTGGCAATTCGTGACAAAACCACAACAAACAAATGAACATATGAGAGAAGTCATAAATCACTCAATCTATACTCACTTGTTGAATAAATTAAAATCTATCCTAACACAAACTCTTGAAAAACTTTGCAAGAAGAGAGTTTATGGCAAGTAGACTTTGACAACCTATATTTCTGAAACACTTTAAACAAAACTCATCAAGGTATCTTGTGTGAAACAGAAATAATAGATTGCATACAAGTATAATGAACATATGTATAAAGATAGAGAAGAAATAATACATGAAGAGAAAGGTGAAAGAAACAAACATCCACATATAGAGAAAATAAGTACAATGTATGTAAAACTGGTCACAAGACCTCATATATAAGATCAATGTATCTATAAAGAATAGAAAAGAAAAAGGTACATCAAAACCTCATTACATCCCTCAAAATATCAACACTCCCCCTATCACAAATGTCCTATACTAACTTTCCCCCTCAGATGACTACTCTCATAACCCAAAACTACTTCCCCTTTTTGTCTCGAGTGACAAAGGGTAGAGTGTCATGTAAACATTTCATCAGTAGAGCTAGCATCTTTATCATCATCATCCGAAGTGTCATTGTCATCACCATCACCATCACCATCATCATCCTTAGAGTTTGAAGCCGCTGGAGAAGGTGGTGAAGGAGTAGCCTCAGGAGCAAAACTACCCATGGTCGTCTGCCGTCGTGCAATACGACCAACATGAACATTCACCTGATACAACTCAGAGGAGAGTGTATCGAGGCGAACATCCATGCACTGTAGCTGCACCATGATGTCTCCAAGAGATACATCGCTCGTAGAGGAAGAAGGAGCAGATGTAAATGGAGCAGATCTGAATGGAGCTGAACGGGAGGGAGGAGTGGAATCCGTCTGTCGCGACCTAAACTGAGACTTACTACATTTTACGGTAGCGGCATCTATGGCACAGATGTGTGTGAAGTGGTCGGACACAGGAAAAGGGATAGAAAAATGACGTAAGATCCTCGTGATAGCGAAAGGAAAGATGAGCTTATCACGGGACGTCGAATCTAGATGAACATCTATGATAGAAAGGATAAAATGAGAAGGAAAATCTATAGTAAGATGCTCAAGAAGAGATAACAAAAATCGAGCACGAGGCTCTGTGATGGAGTTGTAGTGAGAGAGTGGATAGAGTACAAAAGTCATCACCATGTTTAGGAATCTAGGACCTTTAGTAAAAGGTCTACATGATGTGTATTGATGCTCACCCCAATCAGCTGGGCGCTGACAAAAAGCAGAAATGAGCTCATCTTTTGACAAAGTCCTCAAACGCTCACAAGAAGGATAGTCAGGAAACTCTATCCTAGGAACCCTAAGCACATCTGCAACTAGCTGCGGTGTGACAGGAATGCACGTACCTCGAACGTGAGTGAAAAAGAGAGGTACTGAACGATCAATCTCGTGCATGTTGGAGTAAAACTCCTGAATAAGCACGAGAGGACAAGTGACCGGGATGGCACACAGTGACTCTCATCCCCTACTGTAAATGACAGAGGGAAGGTCAGTATCGACGAAGTCCGCCAAAATGACTTGGCATTCCGAATGAACACCTCGTCTAGAAAGGTTCTCCAAAAATGCCTTGTAAGCATCTCCATCATGGAACCGAAGATTTAGAGGAGCAGAATCAGAAAATGAAAAAGCTCCAGAACGTAGAGGGTTCCGAGCTGGAATGGATTTACGTTTGGGTGCCATAGACATTACTAACGTAAACATAATGAGAAAGAGATAGAGAATGAGACAATCAGAAAAGTCCCAAAACAGTTCACATATATCAAATATATTGAACAATAAGTACGTATGCATAGGGAATGCATGGACATGTGACATGCAAATTAAAAAGCATCATGGGCTCAGCCCAATCCAATCCTACCAGCACATAAACATAGAACACACATCTAAATACATGTAAGTATCATTCTAATGCACATGAAATGCAATGTATGACATTTTGAACACATTTAAGTGAAAACCCAACCCAAAATTTCAAGAAAAACTCATTAATTTTTAAAAACTCCAAAAATTTTCAAAAACCCCAAAACCTAAGCTTCAAAACATGAAATGCATGAAAAAGGAAGGAAAATGAGATCTTACCAAGTGATTAAAAGCAAGGAAGGGCCGAAAATCAAGTGGGTTGAAGATTTTGAGTGAGAAAATCAAGTTTGGGAGAGGAACAGTCGTGGACAGATCGAGAGAGATCAAGAGAAATAAGATCAGAATTGCGACTGAGGCTTAAATAGGAACCTCAGTAATTCTCGACAGCTGAGGTGTCGAGAGGTATCGAGGAAGCTGTCGAGGTAGGTGTCAAGGAAAAGGCCTTCGACAGCTGAAGGTGTCGAGAGGTATCGAGGTACAAGAACCAATTTCAAAGAACGGAAGCTCGATCGATCGACAAGGTATCGAGAAGAAATCGAGGAGACATGAACTTTCTCGATCAATCCACCAGGTGTCGAAGAGGTGTCGATATTGCAATAAGAAAAGGCTTGAGAAGCTTGACAGATAACAAGGTATTGAGGAGGTGTCGAGGAGGTGTCAAGACAGCAGTTAAAAGCAGTTTTTCGAGAAGTGAAAAACACAGACATGAATGCAATCCAACATACACCTCAACTATTGATCCAATCAACATATAAACCTCTCAAAATCATCTCTCAACAAAGAATTGAGCACATGGATCCTCAAAAACACACACACACACTAAACAAGTTTAACCAATTTTATTTTTCAAAAACAAGTCAAGACAATTTAGTGAGCATACATTAGCACATGTAAACACTTGTGATGGCCAAATCACATTGTACCTGCACATGTATCAAAAGTAGCAAAGAATATTACGTATTATGTGTGAAAAATATCGTAAGATTGCATATGTGTATACATGTTATGACGATCTGAGATATGAGAAAATAACTTTAACTCACACACAATCATAACTGTTTGATGGAGATTATCACCTTCGAGGTACATCCTATAACTCCCATATCTCCTATAATACATGCTTGCAACCATATTTAAAGTATTTTTAATCTTTTTTCTTTTTATTTTCTTTGCATATTTTCTTTTAAGCATATCATGCATGGGCATAAAAAGAGAGAAAAGAAATACCCAAGATGTTAAGCAATTGACATCGCACTTTTACTATGTCGAAGCATACGAATGTCTTTGACACTGCACTTTTACTACGCCAAAGCATACAGGTATCTTATTATGATTGGCGGGCAACAGTGGTGAGATGATTATTTATGCCTTTTTCTTAAGATTTTCTAGTCCTACCCGTCAAAAAGAGTGATATGAGTGTTAAGTTCAAGAGATAACTTAATCTTACTCATCACAAATAAGAGCCACAAAGCTCACTTGCTTAGTTGTGCATAGAGATGCTCATCTAAGTTACAAGAGATACAAAGTTTAGAAAACTCTGTTTCATTAGCTATCCAAGGTACACAAGTACCAAAGTACACAAAACACACACTGTTTTTGTATTTTTTTTTTATTTTTCAATTTTTTTTTTAATTTTTATATTAAAAAAAAAAAACAAAACTAAAAGTAAACACACAAAAACATGTTAGACAAAGCAAAGTATAAAACTAGACTGACTCAACAAAAATGCAAAACACAAAAACAATGCAACAAACAAAAACAAGAAGATAGAAGAAAGTGATAAAATCACTTAGAATCATTTTTCTTCCACACCTTGGAAGAACCTTTCCTTTGATTGAACCCTTAAACTGGTAGTGAGGGGGAAGAATTAAAACCGTTCAAGTTCGAAAGGAACATGAGGGCTTTCAGAAGATCTCCAAGAGGAGCAAGAGAGGATTGAAGCTGATTTTGGCTTCCTAATACTATTATGCCGTTGCTCTGTTGAGTGGCTAGCCACTTATAGCAATTTGGTAGAGTATGACCGGCAGCTCCACAATGATGACATAGATGCTGCTTCTTTTATTTAGACTTTTGAGAGTTAGCCTTCTTAGCCTTAGGATTATTAGCATCTTTCTTATCTTACTTAGGGGGTGCTCCTAAGATAGATTTACCCTTGTCTAAGTTCTCACTAGCTAATTCAGTTTTAACATCAATGTTCTCAATTTCAGTGTTATTAGCAGGAGAAACAAAAACAGTATTACTAGTAGAAGTAGTATTAGAGAAAGAAAGACCATACCCTAAGCCTGTTTGATCCGAAGCAGATTTCTGATTGTTGAGCATCTCATCAAGCTTTGCACTTGAAGTCCTCTCCAATTGAGTTCTGATTTGAAACAGCTCTGCTTCAAGCTTCTTGATCTTCTCAGCCAAAAAGTTGTTCTCAAATCTCAGTGCTCCAATAGTTTGATTCGCCTCATCAAACTTTGTGAACAACTCTTCACAATCAAGTTCTACATCACTGAGCTTCTTAGTGGCCAGCCTATACAATTTCTCATGCTTCTCAGAGAGCTTGTAAAGCTTCTCATAGGCTGAATGGATATCATCTTGATCATCCATCTTCTCAAATTTTGACTCCCCCAGTTCTTCTTCTTCATCCACTTCTTCAATAATCCCTTCAGTAGGATTGACTGTGGCAGTGAAGGCATTTAAGATTTCGTCATCCTCATTATCGAAATCATCTTCAGGCTCAGTGTCACTCAAGGTTGCCGCAAGTGCTTTACTCTTCCCAATACTCTTGAGATACGTAGGGCATTCATGCTTCATGTGACCAAAACCATGACATCCAAAACATTTTAGTCCTGCCGGAACAGTGTAATGACCGCCATCCTTAGTATGCTTCTTCCCTTTGTCTTGGCTCTTAAACTGAGAAGAGCTGGACTGCCTGCGGTCCTTGTCGAAGTTCCTCCTATTGGCATTCTTCATAAACTTCTTGAACTGCCTTGTAATGTAGGACTTCATCTTGGAATCTTCATCATCGGAAGACTCCTCTATATCACAGCTCTTTGCCTTTAAGGCCATGCTCTTGCTTTTACCCATTTTGTCAATCCTAGATAGTCCTAGCTCGTAGGTCTGCAAGTTTCCAACCAGCTCAGTCAAAGAAATTTTGTCAATATCCTTTGATTCTTCTACTGCCGTAATCTTGGCATAGAATCTCTCAAGTAGAGATCTGAGCACCTTCCTTACAACTTGGGTTTAGGAATGGTTTCCCCAAGATTGAAGGCTGAGTTCACTATGTCCTTGAGCTTGGCATAGAACTCATCAAACAACTCATCCTCCTCCATCTTAATCTCTTCAAAGCTTGTAGTGAGCCTTTGAAACTTTGAATCTTTGACAGCCTTTGTTCCTTCATAGGTTGTTAGGAGGATAGTCCACACCTCCTTAGCAGTTTCAGTTGAGGATATCTTTTTGAACTCTTCATTGGTGACCGTGCTAAATAGGGCATTTAACGCTCTGCTGTTGAAGTTTGCCGTCTTGATCTTGGCGTCATCCCAATTGGTTGGTTCTTCTTTTGGCTTGGTCCAGCCAATCTCTATAGCATGTCACACCTTCTCATCTAAAGACTGTAAGAAAGCTCTCATGCGTACTTTCCAGTATGCATAGTTAGTGCCATCAAATAAAGGAGGTATGATTAATGACTATCCTCTATCTATGACAAACAGGGGTCAATGGATCAACACAGTAAAGATTAAACCTAATCAGAGTATGCCTGCTCTGATACCACTTGATAGGCCATAAACTAAATGACCTCTTGTGATTTAAACCAATTAATTAATTAGCCAAGTTGTTAATTAATCAATTAATCATGCAAACGTGTGGAAGCACAAACAAATCACCAATAAACTAAATAAGCAGCGAAAAATAAATAACACGGTAATTTGTTTACGAATGGGGAAAACCCTTACGGCAAAAACCCCACCGGGTGATTTTTAGGTCACCACTCCCAAAACTCCACTATTATTAAATCAAGTAGTTACAAGTAAAGGAATCCCAAGTACCTTATCAACCTACAGTTGAACCTTTACCCCAATACCCAATTAGACTTAATCTGTAGTGACAGTTTCCACCTTTGATGCACGGCTCCCAAGTACGTGACTAACTAATAAACGGATCCCAGTACGCAACTTCAAACACCAACTTAGAAGGAGAGGTTGGCTGCAAAGTTCTTCAGTTCATCCTACATGATGAAGATCAGGAAGATGTTTGGTCACAAAACCCTTTGGTGCAAAATACACAGCAACTTCTTCAGAGAAGATGAACTAGGTCAAGAACTTCATCTTTGATCACAATTTGCTCGAACAGAGATTGCTCAATGCTTTTGCAACTTGTGTACAATTTGACGGCTCTTAAAACAATCCTTTTATATGTTTAGGGTTTGGAGAAAAGAAGGCCCAAAAGCGTATTCACGAATCCCAAGAAATCATATCAGAAAATCTAATTTTATAATTCTCGACAGATAGCAGGTGTCGAGGAGCTATCGAGCAGGAGTCGAGATTTAATGATTTTGCACTTCAGCTTGTTTTTTTTAGACAGACTTGATGACTTCAACACTTGATCTTGAAACCTTGTTTCTTGAAGAATTAAAAACACCTAGAACTACCCAATTACAAGTAGAGTGCGTTTTGTCAAAGGATTAGCCAATTTACATAAATAAGTGACATATGTTCTTAACAAGTGAAAACACATATGTCCTAACAAAAGGTACTCTTGCCCCTAATTAGAAGCAATTCGATCAGTGCCTAAGAGCTGCCTCATTCAGGTCCTATAACAAACCGGTGGTTTTTGTTCCTAGCTTTTATGATGGTGCCAAGTTTTTTAAGGGAAAAACTCGATCTGACAATGAAGAGAATAGTTCAAGCACGGTGGAGGAGAATGTCTAGGGAGATTTTCTGAATCCACTCCCGATATGGAATTGGACATGGATGGGGGAATTGAAAAGGAAGGCATTAATATATCTCTGCCTTTTCAGCCCAAGTAGACGGGTATTCCAGCTAAATGTAATTTGAAAATGCAGAAGTCTTGGATTAGTAATGACTGTAGTGTGACTGATAAGGAAGGTTGTACTAGGCGAATCATATCATTAGGCGAGAATCTAGGTCTAGAACTAGTACAACAGGGTCAACGTGAGAGTGAGGACTCTTTTAAGGCTAAACTTCAAGAGATTGATAGGGATATTGGCAAGTTTGAAGGCGAAAGAAGGGGAACATATCCTATGGATAGTGAGTTACACAATAACATGCCCTTAAATCCAATTGTATTCAGCTCAGGTTTTTCAAATTTGGAGGGTAAGGCGGGAGGAATGGAGAGCAGTCATGAATTCCAGAGTATGTTGGACTTGATGGAATTAATGTCAAAGTATCTAGGCCATCCACTATTGGGCCGAGGTTAGGTAAAAAACTTTATCTCTAAATGGTTTGGATGTGGGACAGTTTGAATCACTTTATCAAGACCCAATAACTAAGTCCATTCATCTTAGGGCTTCTCAAGAGTTGCAAGGGAGGAAGCGGACCAGGCTTGATAGGTTGGCTCATGTTACAACAAATCAGAACATAAGTCTAGCTAAACTCGTGAAAGACCTTCACTTGAAACTTCAGAAACTCAACCCATGAAGAGGAGAGTGGTTAGCAACAATGAGTCTTCTACTCCATTTGTATCATCGATGGTGGCTGTATCCCAGCCCTGTCGTTCATCATAAATTGTGTCAGCTGGAACTGCCGTGGGCTTGGGAACCAACGACGAGTTCGAGAGCTTTTGGAATTAGTGAAAGAAAAGAGCCCAAACCTAGTTTTTTTTATAATGAAAACTTGGAAGAATAATTCTTACATAGAAAGATTGAGATGTAGATTGAAGTTTGATAAATTATTCATTGTGCCGAGGAGAAATCAAGGTGGTGGTCTTGCTTTGCTATGGATGGATAATCTGAATTTGTACATTCGAAATTTCTCACCGTGACACATCAACGCAGTGATAAATCCAGGAATTGATGATGCCTAGTGCTTCACAGGATTCTACGGAGCTCCTGAAGTTGCCAACTAGGAAGATTCTTGGTTAGTGCTTCGCCATATCGCCTCACAATACAATTTACAGTGGGTGTGTGTCGGCGATTTCAACGAAATTGCAAAGGTAGAAGAGAAATTGGGAGGAGCAATTCGATCTAAAAAACAAATGCAGGACTTCAGAAATTGTCAATATTACTGTGGGTTTAAGGATTTGGGCTACATGATTTTACCTTTTACCTAGTGCAATATGTAGTTTGATGGTTCTATAGTTTGGGTTCAGTTAGATAAAGCTCTGGCCACAGCTGATTGGATTCTGAAATTCCCTTCTATCCGTCTCCACCACCTGCAAGGTCTGTCTTCTGATCATAACCCTTTATGGTTAGCTTCTGATGATGTCAATGCTCGTTTTCACCAATCTCAAAAACCTTTTCGGTTTGAAGCCATGTAGCTCAAAGATGATCATTGTGAAGATGTGGTTCACTCAGCCTGGGATATGTGCCTAGAAGGGGATGCCGTTGGTAAAGTTTTAAGGAAGGTTTTTTATTGTCAAAAAAAGTTGAAACTCTGGGATAAGAATACGTTTGGTAACATTCGTATTGCTCTAGCCTGTAAAAGGAAGGAACTTTTGAAGGCAGAAGGTGACTTTATGGCTGGGAGGGGACATTCTCGGGTCAAAACACTCACTGATGAGATAGACAAGTTTATGGATAAGGAGGAATGTATGTGGCATCAGTGCTTAAGAATTGATTGGTTGAAGTTTGGGGATCAGAACACAAAGTGTTTCCATTGTCGAGCAACAGATAGGAATAAAAGGAATTTCATTTTAGGGTTAGAGAATGAGCAGGGGGTTTAGGTGGAAGGGGAAGATCAGATTAGGAACTTGCTTATAAGATAGTACTCTTCTTTGTTTGCTACAACAAATCCTACCGAGTTTGGTCCTATTTTAAATGGGGTAAAACGAAGGGTATCACCGGAGATGAATGATGAGTTGCTTAAGCTGTTTGTTGAGGAAGAGGTGAAGCATGCTTTGAAGCAAATGGATGCAAATACAACCCCAGGATCAGATGGCTTACCACCACTTTTTTACAAACAATTTTGGGGAAAAATTGGCAAGGAAGTATCAGAAGCAGTCCTGGCAATCCTAAATTCAGGTACAATCCCTACTAACCTCAGCCACACTTTCATTACTTTGATTCCAAAAATACAAAGTCCTAGGAAAGTTTCAGATTTCAGACCAATTAGCTTGAGTAATGTTTTGTATAAGTTGATAGCTAAGGTCTTGGTGAATCGTTTGAAGCCGTTTGTGCCCAAGTTGATTTCGGAGACTTGGAGTGCCTTCCTATTAGAGAGACTCATTACAGATAATGCCCTTATAGCCCATGAGACACTGCATTACCTAAAAGAAAAGAAAACAGGTAAAATGGGTTACATGGCATTGAAGCTTGATATGAGTGTAGACACTCGATTTTGCACCCATGATTTAATCAAGGAAAATGACTAAAATGATCATTCATGTACCCAAAATTCATGATAGCATTACATGCATTAATTTTTCCACTGCATATCATAAAAATGATCTTGAGATTCTAACAATCGCAACGGTATGCCCGGTTTTCAAATCAGACCGTCGGATTGAAATATATCATGAGATCAAGTTTTCACGGTTTGCATGCATTGTATGGGGTGAAGCCGATCACGTGTGATTAATTAAAATTAATTTTGATTGGTTAATTATTAAAATTAATTAAATTAATTTATGTGATTGGTGGGGTATTTTTCTTAAAGATTTGTTGCATGGGATTAAAACAAATAAGCTAATAATATTTAAAGACTGTAGATAATTAGGTTTTTGGGATAATTATATTCAAAATAATTATTTTAAAAATCCTAATTATCACTTTGGAATGAGGTTTATCATGAAAATAAGTCTGAAATTCGTCCACATACAGTTTTAGAATTGGAAAACACTTCAAAAACGTGCTAATCAAGTAACAAATTTCAGACTCACGTTCCAAGGGACTTTTGGCATAGTAGAACTCAAAATTAGGACTAGACTATTTCAGGAAAAGTTGTAGAGAATCGAATTTCCCTTCATCTGTAAAAATTTCACCTTAATCCGAATTTTGAGTAAAAAGATATTATCAAAATACTGAAGCTTGTTCTGATCTGAAAAATCAGCTTACTCTCATCCAATTCTCTCTTTTTTTTTAGGATTTTCCCCCATACGTTTTTTGCTTATTTTTTCAGCATTCCAACCTCTATAAATAGGGGATGCCTCTCAAAATTCAGGACACTTTTCACGCTCTCAGATTTTCCCTCTTTCTGACCCTCCTTTCCATTATTTTATCTCTTACATTAAAGACATTCTGGAGACTCTACCTTAAGAATTTCTTTTTTGTAAGCAAGATATTTTAGGTTTCAAAGATAATTGAACAAATTTCTTTGAACCCTAAAATATTCCCTCAAGAAGAAGAGTACGTCCATGCAAGAGGTTGTTTCCTCTTTACCCGTTCTTTTGTGTCTTTTTATTTTGATGATGCATGTTTAAATTTTTTTCAGTTTAATTTTTAAATATTCATATCATGTATTGTTAATATATTTTTGTTGAAACATGTTCTTGATGTCTTTGTTGTCATGATTTTTTTTTTTTAGCTTCAAAAATCTGCTTATCATTACAACTTTTTCAAAATAAAAACTGATTTGCATCTTCCTTAGATGTAGATCTGAATTTTTTAAATCAAAAAACTGATTTGCATCTTCATTAGATGCAAATCTAAATTTTTTGAAATCAAAAACTTATTTGCATCTTCCTTTAGATGCAGATCTGAATTTTTCAAAATCAAAAACTGATTTGCATCTTCCTTAGATGCAAATCTGAATTAAAAAAAAAAAAATGTTTTGCATCTTCATTAGATGCAAATCTGAATTTTTTAAAAAACAAATACTGATTTGCATCTTCTTTAGATGTAGATCTAATTTTTTTTTTAAAACAAAAAAATGATTTGCATCTTCCTTAGATGCAAATCCAAATTTTTTAATATAAAAACTGATTTATATCTTCCTTAGATACAAATCTGATATTTTTTAATACAGTAGATTTTGAAATAAAAAGGTCATGAATAGTGATTGTTTTGCCTATTTTGTTTGATGCAAGTAGCGTAGGTTTATTTCATGAATGTGTTCTCTTCTTAAAGATTTTTTATTTTTATTTCACATAATGAAACAGATCTAATTTTTTCTAACTCTTTACAAAATTTTTTTTTTTTTTAATTACAAAACAGATCTGACTTTTTTACATGCAAACCAAAAATCAATTTTTTACTTTGTCCCAAAATAGATTTGATATTTTTTAAAAAGCAAAATGACCTTGTTTTACATGATTTAAAAAAAAAATCTGATTTTTTTTAACAAAAAGTATTTTTTTTACACATATACAAAAACGAATCTGAATTTTTATGAATCAAATCAATTTTTTATTCATAAAAACAGATCTGAATTTTTAATAAAGAAGAGGACACATTCATAAATATACTTATGTGACTTATTTTAGTTAAGTGTTTCATGTGCACAACATATCATTCATATATAGCATGCATAAAGGGGTACATTAGTCACGAGAGTCTAGAAGACCAGATTCTGTCTAAGCGGAATGGGTGCCTAATACTTAATTTATCAAATATTTACTTTTTTTACTCAATCAATGAGAATGGAACAATTCAGTTATGTAAAGATGAATTTAATTTTTTTTTTCTTATTTTTTTTTTGTATAAAAAAATAAGTGGCAACTCCACACCACTTACCCAAAAACAGAGATGTCTTGAAAAAGCACCCAAAAAAATCTTTTTTGAGGGCACCCTTAATTTTGGCGGTCTCTCACAATGAGAAAGGCATATGACTGAGTCGAATGAGTTTATTTGGAGATGATTATGGAAAAGATAGGGTTTAGCCGAATGTGGATTAATCTGATTGTTGCTTGTACCCGTACTGTTACTTATTCAGTTATGTTTAATGGCCAACCACATGGTTTGATAACTCCAACGCGAGGGCTGCATCAGGGTGATCCTTTATCGCCTTATCTATTCTTATTGGTGATGGAGGGTTTGCATTCTTTGTTTGAACAAGCCAAGGGGATCAGAGACATTAGGGGTGTTTCTTCGTGCCCTGCTAGTCCTAGAGTATCTCCCCTCTTGTTTGCCGACGATAGTTTGGTCTTTTGTAAAGCTACAGTCTTTGAGTGCGTGAAGATTCAATCACTGCTCTACCAATATGAGCAAGCTTGAAGACAGTCCATCAATAGAGGAAAGACTAACATTTTCTTTAGTTCTAACACTCTACCTCAGACTCAAGCAGCTATCTCTACTTTCTTGGGTGTCCTTGCTACTCAAAGATATGAGCATTACTTGGGTTTGCCTTCTTTGGTTGGACATGCAAAGAAGAAATCATTTAGTATCATCAAGGAGAGAATATGGAAGAAATTAAAGGGATAGAAGGAGAAGCTCTTATCACAAGCAAGTCGTGAAATTCTTGTGAAGGCAGTGATCCAAGCTATTCCCACTTATACCATGTCATGTTTTAAACTGCCAAAAGAGCTCATCAATGATATTGAGTCACTTATTAGGAAGTTTTGGTGGGGATATAAAGGTGAGCAAAGGAAAATACATTGGGTTAGTTGGGGAAAAATGTACCGGCCAAAGTGTGAGGGAGGCATGGGCTTCAAAGAATTAAGTAAGTTTAATGATTCACTCCTGGCTAAGCAAATTTGGTGCCTTGATAATAATGAGAATTCCTTGTTCCATAAAGTTTTCAAGGAAAAAATCTTCCCAAAATTGTTCTATTATAGAGTGTGAGAGTTTGAACAAAGGGTCTTATGCTTGGAAAAGTATCATTCAAGCAAAAAATATTATTGAATTGGGAAGGATTTGGAAAGTTGGAAATGGTGAATCAATTTAGATTTGAGGTGACAAGTGGCTTCCCCAAGTTTCGGGTTCTAGAGTTTTTTCCTTAATATCAGGTATTGCATTGGACTCAAGGGTCTGTGATCTTAAAGACCATGAAACTCATGCATGGAAATCTGATTTGATTGATCAAAGTTTCCTACCCTATGAAGCAAAGAGGATAAAATGAATTCCCTTGAGTATGTATGATATCCAAGACAAGCAAGTCTAGCTGCCTTCAACTCATGGTAAATACATAACCCGATTAGGTTACCAACTCTTAGCTTAGAAAGTGAAGAGCTTGTTACCAAGTAGCTCTTCAGGTGGAGGCAGTAAGTAACTTTGGAAGGGCATCTGGGATCTGTAAGTGCCACACAAGGTGAGAAATTTGATTTGGAGAGCTGCCAATGAGGCCTTATCTACTCTTCACAACCTGTTTCACAAAAATGTGGTTAAATCAGCTTACTGTCCAAATTGTAAGTCTGATGGCAAAGATATGATACATGCTTTATGGAGTTGCAGACGGCTGATGGTGATATGGGAAGCAGATGAAGAAATGATGAAGTTCACCAAGCAAAAACATATTTTATTTGCTAACTTTTGGGCTATTTTACTCTTGAAGAAGGATAGGGTGGATGTTGATTTTTTGGGTATGATTTTTTGGTTAATTTGGAACAGAAGAAATGCTGCATGAATGGGTGAATCTGTCCTTGATTACCATCAGATTCGGGCTAGATCTGGTTTATACTTGCTGGAGTTCAAATCTGCCAAGGTGCGTGAAAGAAGGGCTGTAGAAGAAGGTATCGGTGCTGTCAGATGGAGGCCTCCCAGTCCCAATCATTACAAAATCAACTTTGATGGAGCTGTCTTCTCTGATGTGGAGGCAAAAGGGTTAAGGGTTGTCATTTGTGATTCCTATGGTAGAGTGATGGGATCTTTGGCTGAGTGTGTTCCACTCCCAACTTCAGCAGCAATGGTGGCAGCCCTGGCCTATAAAGGACTTTATTGTTTGCTAAGGAGCTGTACATTTTCGATGTAGTGTTTGAAGGGGATGCAGAGCTCATCATCAAGGCGCTGTTGGGAAGAGAGGTGCATCATCCAGAGTATGATCATATTATACAGGATAGCCTTGTCTTAGCTGCTGAGTTCCGGTTTTGTAAGTTTGATCATGTTAAGCGTTTAGGCAACTTGGTTGCTCATTTTCTTGCTAGATGTTCTAAGTCAAGCAATGAGCTATAGTTTTGGATTAAGTCCATCCCTGATGATATAGTTCCCCTTGTAACGAGGGATGCATTGTTTTTTTTTTTTTTTTTTTGAAATAAAACTTGGCCGCGTGGGCTGGATTCTTAAAAAAAACATGTATACACTTATGCAATCTTGTGATGTTTTTCACACACAACAAGCAATATTCTTTGCTACTCTTAATACATGTGTAGGTACAATGTGATTTGGCCATCACAAGGTTTACATGTGTTAATGTATGCTCACTAAATTGTCTTGACTTATTTTTGAAATATAAAATTGGTTAGACTTGTTGTGTGTGTGTGTGTGTGTGTGTGTGTGTGTGTGTGTCTTTGGGATCTTTGTGCTTAAAATTATTGTTGAGAGATGATTTTGAGAGCTTAAAATGTTGATTGGATCATTGGTTGAGTTGCATGTCTGTTTGCATTCATATTTGTGTTTTTCCCTTCTTGAAAAGCTATTTTTAAGCAATCTCGACACCTTCTCAACACCTGGCTATCTATCGAACTCTTAAGCTATTTTTTATAGCAATCTCAACACTTCCTCGACAGCTAGTGGATCGATTGTGAAAACTTTTGTCTCATCAATAGCTTCTCGACACCTAGTGGATTGATCAAGATTCTTTTAGCCTTTGGTTGATTTGTCCCTCGACAAATCCTCGATAGCTTTATCTGTCGACGTTTTGTTCTCTCGACACCTGGCTTAACAGATGTCTTGATACCTCTCGACACCTCTATCTGTCAAGATTTATTGAGGTTCTATAAATAGGTACTGTGTGATCCGGACTTCATTTCTCTCGATCTCTCTCTCGATAGCTTTGTCTCCTTACCTCCCAAATCACTCTCTCTCACTCCAAACCTCAATTCCAAGCAATTTTCAAGTGTTTTCAAGGTTTTTTCTTTCACTTGGTAAGTTTCTTTTCTCTCATTTTCATGCATTTCATGTTTTGAAACCTAGGTTTTGGGGTTTTTGAAAAATTTTGGGGTTTTTCAAAATTGATAAGTTATTGTTGCAATTTTGGGATGGGTTTTTGCTTAAATGAGTTTAAAATATCATGCATTGCATCACATTAGCATTATAACAATATTATCATGCATGTAGATGTGTGCAAATTTTTTGTGTGCTGGTGGGATTGGATTGGGCTGAGCCCATAATGAATTTTATATTGCATATCACATGTTCATGCATTTCCCATGCATACGTACTCTCTCTTCAATATATTTTGATATATTTGAACTGCTTGGGACTTTTCTGATTGTCTCTCTCTCTCCCTCTCTTTTCTATTTACGTTAGTCGTGCTTATGGCACCTAAACGTAAGTCTGCTATGTCTCGAAACTCTTTTCGTTCCAGGGCATCGTCTTCATCTGATCCTACTCCTTCTCATATTCGGTTCCGTGATGAGGATGCCCAAAAGGACTTTTCGAAGAAATTTTCTCAATGAGGTGTTCATTTGGAACGCCAAGTCATTTTAGCAGACTTCGCCCTGGATGTCATTCACAGTCGGGGTTAGGAGTCACTGTGTGACGTCCCGGTCACATGTCCATCTGTGTTGATCTAGGAGTTTTATTCCAACATGCATGAAATTGATTCTTCAGTACCTCTCTTTCATACTTGCGTTTGAGGTACGCATATTGCTGTCACACCGTAACTTGTTGCGGATGTGCTTCGTGTCTCAAGGGTAGAGCATCTTGACTGCCCGGTTGTGAGCGTCTAAGGACTATGTCCAAAGGCGAGATGATGTCTACTTTCTGTGAGTGCCTTTCTGTTTGGGGTGACCGTCAGTTTACACCATGTAAGCCCTTTGCTAAAGGTCCTAGATTCATGAACATAGTGATGACTTTTGTATTGCACCCACTCTCTCACTATAACTCCATCACAGAGCCTCGTGCTCGATTTTTTCTATCTTTGTTAGAGCACCTCACTATAGATTTTCCTTCACATTTTATTCTTTCTATTATAGATGTGTTTAGGGATACGACTATCCATGATAAGCTCATTTTTCCTTCAGTTATCACACGGATTTTATGCCATTTTTCTGTTCCTTTCCCTCTTCTAATCATTTCTCTGTCATATGTGCCATAGACACCGTTACCATTAAACGTAGCGAGGCGCAGTTTAGGTCACGACAGTCGGATTCAGCAGCTCCTCCCTCCCATTCGACTCCATCTCGATCTGCTCTATCCACATCCATTCTCTCATTTTCTACGAGCGATGTGTCACTCGAAGACATCATGGCGCAACTTCAATGCATGGATGCTTACCTTGATACACTCTCTACAGAGCTATATCAGGTGAACGTTCATATCAGTCGTATTGCACGGCGGCAAGTAATCATGGGTGGTTTTGCTTATGAGGTTTTTCCTCCATCTCCTCTAGTGGCTTCTGTTTCTAAGGCTGAGGATGATGATAATGATGGTGATGACAATGATGCTTTTGATGATGATGATGATGATGGAGATGCTAGCTCTACCGATGAGATGACTACTTGACACTCTTACCCTTTGTCACTCATGATAAAAAGGGGAGCAGTTTTGGATATGAGAGTACTCATTCTTGGGGGAGAGTTAGTATAGGATATTTTTGTTAGGGGGAGTGTTGATATCTTGAGGGATGTAGTGAGGATTACTTGGGTCTTTTTCTTTTCTCTACTTTAGACACATTTATTCTTGTACATTGAGTCTTGTGACCATTATTGACATACATTGTATTTATCTTTTTTATATGTTGATGTATGTTTCTTTCACCTACTCTTACATGTGTTGTTTCTTTTCTCTCTTTATGCACATGCTTCTTATTACGTGTATGCAATCTATTATTTTTGTTTCACACTAAGATGCCTTGATGAGTTTTGTTTAAAGTGTCTCAGAAATACAGGTTGTCAAAGTCTACTTGCCATAAACTCTCTTCTTACAAAGTTTTTCAAGAGTTTGTATTAGGATAGATTTTATTGTATTCAACAAGTGAGTATGAGTTGAGTGATTTATGACTTCTCTTATATGTTCATTTGTTTTCATAGATTGCCAAAAAGGGAGATTGTTAGGACATATATGATTCACTTATTAGGAACATACGTCACTATTTTGTGTAATTGGCTAATTCTTTGACAAAATGCACTTTACTTGTATTTGGGTAGATCTAGGATGTGTTTAATACTTCAAGAAACTATGTTTCAAGATTAAGTGTTGAAGACATGCAAGTTTGTCCAAGATTCAAGCTGAACAAGTACCTGTCATTAAAGCTTGACAGCTAGCCATCTATCGAGCTTAAGAAGCTGTTCCAGCCCATGGCTTGACAACTGCTCGACAGTAGCTCAATAGATAGGCATCTGTCGAGGTTTATGAAAAATAGAATTTCAGATCTATTTTAACTCTAATACGTGATTATGTGTTTGGACTCTCTTTTCTCACAACCTTAGGCATATAAAAGATTATTTTAAGGGTCGTCAAAGAGGACACAAGTTGCACAAGTGTTGAGTAAAGTTTGTTCAAGCAAATTATGACCGGAGACAGAGTTTTGTCCTAATTCATCATTCTTGTGAAGAAGTTTCTGTGTTTGTGCACCGTAGGGTTTTGTAACCAAGTATCTTCTTGATCTTCATCGTGGATGAACTGAAGAATTTTGCAGCCAACAACCTTCTCTAGTTGGTGATTGAAGTCGCGTACTAGGATCCACACAATTGGTTAGTCATGTACTGGGAGCCGTGCATCAAAAGGATAAATTGTCACTACAAAACAAGTCCAATTGGGTATTGAGGTAAGGTTCAACTGTAAGTTGGTATAAGGTACTGGGATTCCTTTACTTGTAACCGCTTGTTGTGATAATAGTGAAATTTCGGGAGTGGTGACCTTAAAATCACCCGATGGGGTTTTTGCTGTGTTGGTTATCTCCATTCGTAAACAAATTACCATGTTAATTTATTTTCCGCTGCATACTTAGTTTAATTGGTGATTTGTTTGCGCTACCATGCGTTTGCATGTTAATTTGATTAATTAATTAAACTTGACTAATTAATCAATTAATTCATCACAAGGGGTTAGTTCATTTTTGGCCTATCAGAGACCATATTTTTCTATATATTTAATTTATATTTTTAGGAAAACCCATTTGAACTTGATAAGTTGATATTTTGAAAATACTATTTCAAGTCTATATATTCAAATTTTGGTGTCCCAACATAATTTAATTTATTTATTTATTTATTTATTTATTTTTTTTTTTTTTTAAGAATCCAGCCCACGCGGCCAAGTTTTATTTCAAAAAAAAAAAAAAAAAAACAATGCATCCCTCGTTACAAGGGGAACTATATCATCAGGGATGGACTTAATCCAAAACTATAGCTCATTGCTTGACTTAGAACATCTAGCAAGAAANCAAAAAAAAATTATTTTTAAAACAAAAAAAAAAAAAAAAACTGAAAAAAATAAAAAAATTAAAAAAAATAAAAATAAAAAAATAAAAACAAAACAAAACAAAACAAAAACAAAAACAAAAACATGTTAAAAAAAGCAAAGCAAAAACTAGACTGATTCAAAATAAAAGCAAAACACATAAGTTATGCAAAAACAAAAACAAGAAGAGAGAGAGGAAAGTAATAGAATCACTTGGAGTCCTTCTTTTTCCACACCTTGGAGGAACATTTCCTTTGATTAAACCCTTGAACCGGCGATGAGGGGGAGAAGTTGAAACCATTCAAGTGCGAAAGGAACATAAGGGCTTTGATAAGATCTCCAAGAGAAGCAAGAGAGGATTGAAGCTGATTCTAGCTTTTAAATACTATCATGCCATTGCTTTATTGAGTGGTTAACCACTTATAGCAATTTGGTCGAGTATGACCGGCAACTCCACAATGATGACAGAGATACTGCTTCTTTTGTTTAAGCTTTTGAGAGTTAGCCTTCTTGGCCCTAGGGTTTTGAGCTTTTTTCTTATCTTACTTAGGGGGTGTTCCTAAGATAGATTTACCCTTGTCTATGTTCTCACTAGCTAAATCAGTTTTAACATCATTGTTCTCAATTTCAACATTATTACTAGAAGGATCAAAAATAGTAGTACTAGTAGAAGCAATATTAGAAGAAGAGAGACCATACCCTAAACTTGTACGATCAGAAGCAGATTTCTAAAGACGAGCATCTCATCAAGCTTTACACTTGAAGTCCTCTCCAATTGAGCTCTGACTTGAAATAGTTCCACTTCAAGCTTCTTGATCTTCTCAGCCAAGAAATTGTTGTCAAACCTCAGTGCTCCAATAGTCTGATTGGCTTCATCAAACTTTGTGGGAAGCTCTTCACGATCAAGTTCCACATCACTGAGCTTCTTGGTGGCCAGCCTATAAAGTTTCTCATGCTTTTCAGACACTTTGTACAATTTCTCATAGGCTGTATGGATATCATCTTGATCATCTATCTTCTTGAACTTAGACTCTACCAAGTCCTCTTCTTCGTCCACGTCTTCAGCAATCCCCTTAGTAGGATTAACAGTGGCAGTGAAGGCATTCAAGATTTCGTCATCCCTATTTTTAGAATCATCCTCAAGTTTGGTGTTGCTCAAGGTAGCAACAAGTGCCTTACTCTTCCCAATGCTCTTGAGATATGTAGGACACTCCTGTTTCATGTAACCGAAGTCTTGACACCCAAAGCAATTAGGTCCTGCAGGAACAATGTACTGACCGCCATCCCTAGCATCCTTCTTTCCTTTGTCTTGGCTCTTGAACTGTGAAGAACTGGATTGCCTACGGTCCTTGTCGAAGCCTTTCGCATTGGCATTCTTCATGAACTTCTTGAATTGCCTGGTGATATAGGACTTCATCTTCGAATCCTCACCATCTGAAGACTTATCAGTGTCACTGCTCTTGGCCTTCAATGCCATGCTCTTGCCCTTACCCGACTTGCCAATTCTTGTTAACCCTACCTCGTAGGTTTACAAATTACCAACTAGCTCTATCAAAGGAATCTTGTCAATATTCTTTGATTCCTCGATTGCCGTAATCTTAGCATAGAATCTCTCGGGTAGAAATCTGAGCATTTTCCTCATAATCTTAAGTTCAGGAATGGTTCCCCAAGATTGAAGGCTGAGTTTACTTTGTCCTTGAGCTTGGCATAGAACTCATCGAATGACTCATCCTTCTCCATCTTGATTTCTTCAAAGCTTGTAGTGAGCCTTTGAAGCTTTGAATCTTTAACAACTTTGGTTCCTTCATAGGTTGTTTGGAGAATGGTCCATGCCTCCTTAGCAGTTTCAGTAGAGGATATCTTCTCGAACTCCTCATTAGTGATTGCACTAAATAAAGCATTCAATGCCTTGCTGTTGAAGTTTGCTGCCTTGATCTTGACATCATCCCAATCGGCCGGTGCTTCCTTCGGCTTGGTCTATCCTATCTCAACAACTTGCCACACTTTCTCATCTAAAGACTGCAAGAAAGCTCTCATGCGTACTTTCCAGTATGCATAGTTAGTGCCATCAAATAAAGGAAGTATAATTAATGACTGTCCTCTATCCATGACAAATAGGGGTCAATGGATCAACACAGCAAAGATTAACCCTAATCAGAGTGTGTCTGCTCTAATACCACTTGATAGGCCAAAAATGAACTGACCCCTTGTGATGAATTAATTGATTAACTAGCCAAGTTTAATTAATTAATCAAATTAACATGCAAATGCGTGGTAGCACAAACAAATCACCAATTAAACTAAGTATGCAGTAGAAAATAAATTGATACAATGATTTATTTATGAATGGAGAAAATCAACACGGCAAAAACCCCATTGGGTGATTTTAAGGTCACCACTTCTGAAATTCCACTATTATCACAACAAGCGGTTACAAGTAAAGGAATCCCAGTATCTTATACCAACCTACATTTGAACCTTTACCCCAATACCCAATTGGACTTGTTCTATAGTGACAATTTCTCCTTTTGATGCACGGCTCCCAATACATGACTGACCAATTGCGTGGATCCTAGTTTGCGACTTCAATCACCAACTAGAAAAGGTTGGTAGCTGCAAAGTTCTTCAATTCATCTACGATGAAGATCAAGAAGATGCTTGGTTACAAAAGTCTACGGTGCACAAACACAGTAACTTCTTCACAAGAATGATGAACTAGGGCAAAACTTTATCTTCAGTCACAATTTGCTTGAACAAACTTTGCTCAACACTTGTGCAACTTGTGTTCTCTTTGACGGCCCTTAAAATAATCCTTTTATATGTCTAGGATTGTGAGAAAAGAAAACCCAAACACATAATCACAAATTAAAGTTAAAACAAATTTGAAATTCTATTTTTCATAAACCTCGACAAATGTCTATCTGTTGAGCTGCTGTCGAGCAACTGTCGAGCCACAAGGCTGGAACAGCTTCTTAAGCTCAATAGATGGCTAGCTGTTGAGCTTTAATGACAGACACTTCTTCAGCTTGAATCTTGGATAGGCTTGCATGTCTTCAATACTTAATCTTGAAACACAGTTTTTTGAAGTATTAAACACATCTTAGATCTTCCCAAATACAAGTAAAGTGCGTTTTGTCAAAGGATTAGCCAATTACACAAAATAGTGACATTTGTTCCTAACAAGTGAATCACATATGTCCTAACAGTCTAAAAAATATATATATATATATATTCTTGACACAATTGAAAGAAAATTTGGAACATCGTAAGAGTTTTGTAAGCGGGTTCAACAGGCTAAGCCCACATAGAATAGTGGATTTAGGTTAGATGGCCCAATATAATTAATTTGTTAAAGGATGGGCTTCCGAGGTCAACTTGGATGTGCTAGTATGTTTTAATCTTTAGACAGATGGGAAAAGTTAGATAATTCAAGTAAAAATAACAGATCTTTAGACTTAACACCTCCTTAGGCTTGGCCAAAAAGCAGTTGTTCATATATTGCTCAAGTCTTAATCACAAGACAGTACTATACAATATTAGTATTTCTTTTTTGTTTTTCGTCTCTTGTTCTGGAGGGGTTTCCATATTATTAGTTGAATTGCATCCTAGCCCTCCACTTATACAGTTATTGACCTTCCTTTATGTGCTTGTCCCATCAATGTTTTGCTGGAGGTGGAAAAATGGGTTGCAAGCTGTAAGGACACTGTTTAGGGGTCATTCCTCTATTAATGTGGTCAGCTGAGTTGATTCATTGTATTGAATGCGGAAGTGATGACTACTTTATCTGAATATTTCCATTTTTCTTAACTTACACATCTCTACCATCTTCTTTGGTATTTTGTCATCTGGTGCAAGTGGCTTGCTCAAAGGAATCTGAGGAATGTTCATTCCTCGGGCTCCTAAGGGGGTCCGCCTCTTCGTCTCTCCTCCTCGGATTCTTATCCATGTGTCAAGTTAGCTGATGTGTGGATGGACCCCTCCTCGGACTGGGCCCACAAACTCTATTCCATACTCGAACCTTACCCTCCCACAAGTTTATTAAAATAAATTTTCAATTTTCATTAATGAATTTAATGGTATTAAGTTGTAGGGAGTCATATATTGTTTATTATTAAAGCTCTGGAGGTTTGTATAAAATTCAAAACAGTATAGGAAAATCAATGGAGTATAGGAAAATCAATGGAATTTCATTAACATTTTCTTTTATAATTTTATATGAATTTTTAAGTAAAAGTTATTTATTTATAATATTACTCTAAAAGGCATAGTGTTTTATGTTCTAGTTATATTCAGGTTATTCTTGACATAATATATATATATATATATGTTTGAGGCAGAGAGTTCCAAATTGAAATTAAAGAAAATATCTTCTTACATGCGCTATTTTAGATTAATATTTATAATCCTTAAAAAAAAAAAGATTAATCTTTGTATATTAAGAGGATTTAGAAAGTTAGTTAGAGTTTCAAAAAATGTTTAAAGTACCCCTCATCTAATTAGATAATCATTATTTAAATAGCGAGTGTGGTAATTTTTAGGGAAAAAAAAGTTTCTCTAGTAGTTTTTTTTTTTTTTTTTAATAAGAGAGATGTTACATCCACAACATTTTTACAACAAATTATAGGTGGTTAGTTGTTTTTTGTTCAAATTTGAAATTAATATTAAGATTACTTTTTTGTCTCAACAATAACAACCAGTAACAGCCAGCCACTTAGGATTTGTTGTGAAAATATTGTAGACATATCATTTCTCTTTAAATATATCTCATGCATGTTTAATATATTTTTTCATAAAAACTTGCACATACTAAACTAGCGGTTTACTTCATTTCATATCCTAAATTTTAGTTTCTTAAAAATTTCTGTGTAACCTTACTAACAAAAAATAAATTTAAATTGAAAAATTACATTAAACTAAAAAAAAAAAAAAAAAGACTTCATCGCATGTGTGGAGCGATGGATTAAGTATTTATAATTGATGAGGAAATGTCAAAGTGGATAATGGAAATTAAAATAATAATAATAATAATAACAATAAAGGGGGAGAAGAAAAAGAAGAAGGAGAGGAGGAGGATAAATGCCTTGCTGCAAGGGAGACTGCCAGGTGATATTGAAATGAACGTTTGTGCCAGTCAAAAAAAAAAAGAAAAAAGAAAAAAAAAAAAAAGAAATGAACGTTTGTGTATGCAGCCCAGCCTCGGGATCCATGTGACTGTAGCGCCAAGTTGCAATACATACCAGGATGCTCTTTACTTTTTAGATTCCATCCATTTGGTAAAGATCCAGACAATCATGGACCCCTCCTCTCACATTGCTATCTACTTTCCTTTCGGCTTCATGGGACCTTCACCCTTATCCTCACGGAAGCCAAAATAAAGGGTTGGTTTGTTAGTGGTGGATTATTCACCTCGACCCAAAAAAGAAAGCGCGGGGGTTACGATGAAAGCCACCTAAGGGCTCATGCACTACGCGGTGCAATTTGCTTGACTGCGACTTTGCGAGGTTCACGTGTCGATATTTAGAAAAATATTATGAAAAATTACATTTTATTTTTCTTAAACTATATTTATTTTTATATCTACTTTTTCTAAACTATACAAGTTTTATATTTATTTCTTTAAAATATTGCTTGGGTAACACTTGTCTTCTTAAATTATACGAGTGCACACTTAGCCTTCTAAACTATTATTCATGTAATTCTTTGCACATCATCTTATAAGTAATAGTTTAAGAAAATAAATGTGTATTCTTATGGTTTATGAATGTAATTGCAAAAATAGTATAATTTTAAGGGGATAAATGTGTAATTTAAAGTGAATTTGATTTGATTTTTTTTTTTTTTTTTTCTATGGAGTAGGAAGCTATAGAAGCTGGGTAGAAGTATAGTCGAACGAATTTTTGACCGGTAGTGAGTGGGAATATGTAGGTGAAAGGGGAGAAAGACAAGCGGGCAGCGGTATAGGGTAGTTGGGAAGCAGAGGAGGATTGCTTAACTGAGATTGTGGCTTGAGATACCTGGTTTTGTGATTGTTCTTGAGGGAAGAGTTTAGAATTCACGTCACCAATCCAGGTCCGACCATCTAATGCAGTTGCGTTGCCGGAGGAGCCGCAGCTAATCATAATATTATCGACTGGTGTGTAAAGAGATGGCGAGTTACCAGCTACGGTGTAGGTGAAGTGGTTCAGAAACAAGGCGAGGAAAAGAGGTGTGAGACATGGTCGTAGAGTGATTGAAAGAGACATGTTGCTTCGGCTGGCCATTGTAGCAGAGAGAACAAAAGTTTTGTAGCCGTGCTTTTAGTTGGACGATGACTACGAATCACGTATAGTCACGTTTGTAGAAGACGATTCTTCTGGGAAACACGTTGAAGGAGTCAGTTTGACTTGTAGGAAAGACTTTAACTTGCTGTAGCTGAAGGGAAGTGGGGCAGGAAGACTTGATAAGTCTTGAGAGAGACCCCAAATTACTTTTGAAGCTTTACCGTGATAAATGATAATTCATAATACAGCTAAACAAATTTTACGTACTTTTTTTTTTTTTTTTGTTTGTGTTTTAGGTTATGTTCTATCAAATTATGATGGGTTGAGTGTTTGAATTTTTTTCATTTTAAACTTTAATTATTTATATTTTAAAAAAAAACTTTAATTATTTTATAATAAAAGTAAAAACAATACCTAACTAGTCTTGGTAAAATATAACGTGGAACACAATAAATAGTCTAGATTCCAATATGGTTACATATTTTACTTCTAATTTATGGCCAAAACCTAAAAGGGACAACCAAGGGGGAAAAAGAAATACACAAATAAAAGGAAATATGGTCTTCCGCTGAAAAGTCTCACTGCCGACGCCCATCGTGTTAAAGCGGTAAAGGTCCATTAAAAAAAATGTGGTAAAGGTTTTAATTCCTACTAATTTACTATCTCNCCCATCGCTAGAGCTAGAGTCCTTCACTCTCTTGGCCCGCCGGAGTATGAAGAATCCAATAATAGACACTACAATAAAGCCGGCAACTCCGCCACCAACTACAGCAAATATTGTTGTTCTATTATTCTTCTTCGACCCTGATGATTGTATCGGTGGCGCAGACTTTGGAGGCGCCAACGGAAGTGGGTCGGGATTTGGTCCGGCAAGGTTGCCACTGGTATCGCTTACTTTGAAGATTTCGATACCGTTCAAGATTGCATCACTGAAATGACTCGCATAGCCATTCGGGGTTGCTTGTAGGGCGATAGAGAGGTTCATTTTCTTCTTGCTATCTTTGCCAAGGAGAGACACAGCGTAGTCCCTGTATAAGGGAACACCTGAAATGCTCTCAGTCCATTTCCTCAAGTTGAATGCAGGCTCCGCAGTTTGATTTGCTATGAAAATAGGAAACACTCGGTCGTGATTAAAAGTAATTTCTGGTTGAAACTCGCAGAAGTGTAGCCTAACAAGGTAAACAAACTGAGAATCTACGGTAAATTCCCAAGTGAGATTGTATATCTTATTGATAGCTTTGTTAGTCCCCATAGTCCGGGCAGTTCGATATACATCTTCGGGTGCAGTGTACGGTGGAATTATGGTGAACTGAAGTTTAATGGTTGTGTTAACAGGTATAACGGATGTTAAATCTTCGGTCAAGTACTCTTCGTCCGGACTCCAGCTCCGGAACATTCCGGTGTCTTCAGTGCGTGAGATGTAGCCCCCTCCAGCATTTATTCTGTATAACATCTCGAGAGCAGTTTCGTTACCGATGCTGTACTGCATCTCCTGGCCGATAAAAGGGAACGATTGATCATCAGACTGAGTATAATAGAGATAAGAAGGCATGGACAAGATTTCAATTCCGTTGATAAAAGCAAATGAATTGGAATCGCTTGGAGTGAAGGTTATGTTCAGCCTCTCATCTTCATTGATGTTGACACAGAACTCTTTATATATGGTATCACCAGGATCACCATCGGCGTCTGCCGTAACTGAAGCGTTAAAGCTGTTAAGAAGAGTAAAAGGGCCAGCTTTGACGGAGAAGAGGGCTTTAGAGCGATCGAAATTGCCGTAAGAAGCTGGGTAGAAGTATAGTCGAACGAATTTTTGACGGTAGTGAGTGGGAATATGTAGGTGAAAGGGGAGAAAGACAAGCGGGCAGCGGTATAGGGTAGTTGGGAAGCAGAGGAGGATTGCTTAACTGAGATTGTGGCTTGAGATACCTGGTTTTGTGATTGTTCTTGAGGGAAGAGTTTAGAATTCACGTCACCAATCCAGGTCCGACCATCTAATGCAGTTGCGTTGCCGGAGGAGCCGCAGCTAATCATAATATTATCGACTGGTGTGTAAAGAGATGGCGAGTTACCAGCTACGGTGTAGGTGAAGTGGTTCAGAAACAAGGCGAGGAAAAGAGGTGTGAGACATGGTCGTAGAGTGATTGAAAGAGACATGTTGCTTCGGCTGGCCATTGTAGCAGAGAGAACAAAAGTTTTGTAGCCGTGCTTTAGTTGGACGATGACTACGAATCACGTATAGTCACGTGTGAAGGACTCTAGCTCTAGCGATGGGACTGCTTGGTGGGGTCCATTTTCTTTTACTACCACGACCAAGTCAACAAATACACGCGGGTCAAGTCTACCATCTGATATGTGTCGTTACTTTACTCTGGCGGAGATTAAAGCAGCCACTAAAGACTTTGATAATGCTTACATTATTGGTGTTGGTGGGTTCGGGGACGTGTATAAAGGCTACATTGATAATGGGACCACTTCGGTTGCTATCAAACGATTAAAACCCGGTTCACAACAAGGGGCCCACGAGTTCGAGACTGAGATCAGGATGCTTTCACAGCTTCGTCATCTTCATCTCGTTTCTCTGATTGGATTTTGTAACGAGGGAAAGGAAATGATTCTTGTGTATGATTACATGGCTCATGGGACCCTTCGTGATCATCTTTACAACACCAATAATCCACCTCTTTCGTGGAAACAACGGCTCCAGATTTGTATTGGTGCAGCGCGTGGGTTGAACTACCTTCATACAGGTGCGAAACAAACTATCATTCATCGTGATGTGAAGACAACAAATATCTTGTTAGATGAGAAATGGATGGCCAGTGTGTCTGATTTTGGGTTGTCTAAATTTGGTCCCACTGGTATATCTAAGGCCCATGTAAGCACAGTGGTGAAGGGTAGTTTTGGGTATTTGGATCCAGAATACTATCGACGCCAACAGCTAACTGAGAAGTCTGATGTGTACTCATTTGGTGTGGTGTTGTTTGAAGTGTTGTGTGCAAGGCCACCAATTGTACGCACGGTGGACAAGAAGCAAGTGAGCTTAGCGGAGTGGGCTCGACAATGTTGTCGCAATGGAAAGCTTGATCATATTTTTGATCAATTTTTGAAGGGTAAGATTGCACCAGAATGTTTGAAGAAATTTGGTGAGATTGCTGTGAGTTGTTTGCTTGACAATGGAACTGAACGACCATCGATGAATGATGTGGTATGGGGTCTTGAGTTCGCATTGCAGTTGCAAGAATGTGCAGAAAAAGATAGCAGGCTTGATTTGGTTGATATTGAGATGGAGGATGATCAGAAAGCTTTCATGCCCAAGTCCATGATTGATAGTGATGAAATGTTTAGTAGCAGCATTGGGCAAGTGTCAAGTACAACTAGTGATAGTAGCGTGACCGTAATAAGTAAAGATTTGGAAGGTTTTGCTTTTAAAGAGTCAGATAGATTGATGTCCTCTGGGGCAGTGTTCTCTGAAATTATGAATCCCAGAGGCCGCTAAGAGAATATATGCTTGGGAGGTAACATTATAGTATGTTTTATTTAAGTCGTGTTGTGGAATAGAACTTGGTTTGGTAGCAAGTACTTTTATTTCAGTTATGGGGGAAGAAGATGTTGAATTGAGTTGCCAAATAGCTCTCAGTGTACAATAGTTAATCTCTCTCTTTTTCTTTTTCTTTTTTTAATATAAAAAATGTGTGATGGTTAAAGGAAGTAGTTTTATTTTATGTTCTATATTAGTTATTGAATTGTTGATAAAATTATTAAGGTATTTAGAGCTTACAGAGATTTGCATGCTTGTAACATAAACAAGCTCTTTCCATCTTCCTTATATTTATAAAGGTAAAGAGATTTATTTTGTTTACAGGCTGAAAAGGTTAGGAGATCTATCCTATTATATCAACTTTAGTTACGTTTGTGTGTTGGGGGGAATTGTAGGTACAACTTCTTTTTTCTGAATGATGTAAGATGTATGATCAAAGCCTGCAAATTTTCATCTATTGACATGGATAAAGCAATTAATATAATTAAATAATGGCTAAATTACAAATTACTCTCCTTAACTTTACTTTTATTCAATGTAGCTCTCTCGTTAGTCTTCATCGAAATTGTGCTATTAGTGGCCTCCAAAAGGACATGATTTTGATTTACGCAATGTGGGACTAAGGGAAATAATGTATTTGGACTAAAATTCGGAGTTTTTTTGGTCTGACTTGTATGAGGAGGAAGCAAAGAACCAAGAAGGAAAGTTTTTAAATTCTGCCTGGTTCATCTGCTGATCTATCGATCGATGAGTAATTTTTAAATATGAGGGTTATAGATGCAATTTTTACATACAATGCTCAAAATGCAATTTTTAAATAAATTGATTGTACTGAATAACGACTTAGGACCAACTTCCTCATCTATTTTATACCACCACTTCCCTCTTCCATTTAATACCAAACTGTCTTTACCTGATCGGCAAATAATACTTTCGAAATGTTTGGGCTGCAAATCACTTTATAAGTATCACAAATACCAGCATAAGTGATTCCACCTTCCAAAAGTTTTGCAAAATAGTGCAAAACTGAGATTGGACTATCACTTTTCTCTAAAGTTCCTTTGAAAACCATAAAGTCAGAGGCAAATCTTGCCTTGTTGAAGTCAACTATCACTGCAGTTTCATCCAAGTGGTAGACAGAAGTTACAGAGTTCGGGCCAAAGACTAGCATTCTCTTCTCTCCCTTGCCTAGAGTTTGGATGGGAATCCCCGGATTTGAGCAATATTCTCAAACAAAATATTTGGGCACTTCTTTTTCAACTTAAAATTCCCCAACAGAGTCTACAACCTTATTTCCATTTCTGAAATCAATAATGTCTCCATTAACCCAACTGAGATGATTGCATGTCTGCACAAAGATACATCCTATCTTAAAACTTAAAAGCATCATACCCTGCTTCAACAACAAAATTCCAAATGAACACACCAGTCTTTGTGCTCAAATGATCTGGGGTCACTTAGCCAGGGTCTAAATACCCCATAGTCCCATTAGGTGGTGTGGACCGTAGTCTGTAATCATCAACCTGACACCCAAGTCCTAGTCCAAAATCACCCAACTGAGCATTACGTTTCCATCTTTTAACACATTAGGTTTTTTTTTTTTTTTTTTTTTTTTTTTTTAAATAAATTTTATAAAGTATCTTTTAACACATTAGTAGACTTAATACCTTTCTTTTTTGTTGTTCTTCAACTATAGAAGCTAACGAATATGTCCTGTGATATTACTTTAGGTCAATTTGAATATTCAGAAAGTTTGGAAATTTTCCTAACTAATTAATGCTAAACTAATATAGCCAATTTTCATGCATTCACTACCATTCCACTCATGTATTAGGAAAAACTCTATAGGAAACACAATCATTAACTTCCATTATAACTATTATAAGAAAGATAGAAACTATGTCTACAATTTAATGTATTGGATCAAACTAAGCGGGATAAGAGGGTGTTTATCCCATTAATATGAATCTTTTTGTGATCTATTCTTTCATATTAGGTTATTTCTCCTAGGTCCTAGAATCAGTTGTACTCGTCAAGAGCATTACAATTGGGTTTCATGAATGCAAAGTGTCAATGATCAAATAGTGGAATAAAGAATATCATACAAATTGTTTTCAGAGAAGCCAACAGAGCTGCGGATAAGCTTGCAAAGGAAGGATGTTCTTCCCCTTTTGATTTTGTTATCTTAGATTATCCAACTCTGATGAATTATGTAATATTTTGATGCACAAGGTCTGTACACACTAAGGCGTTCTGCCAATACTCCTGCTATTTTGATTTGATAATGTTATGCTTCCTTTTAATCAATATATATATATATATATATATCATATAAAGTACTATTTCTCATGAACTCCTCCACCAAGAGTCTTTGATCAGAATCACTGCTGGTGAAACCACGTAGGCCAGTCTTGGGCTGTGGATTTTGAACAATAAGTTCATTTCCATTTAATTTCATTACTTAATAATATGTGTATTAAATTACCTTTGGAAAATCATTGTGAGAGAGAGAGAAGTTCGAGGAGCTTGGGTTTGAGGTTTTCTTGCAGGAATACTAATGTTCCATTTGAATTGAGAGGGAGGGAAAGGGAGTAGAGGAGTAGAGTAGAGTGGGGCAAAAAATTAACCTAATTTTTAATTTTTAGGCAGTTCTACTTTACTCTCCCTTAATCCAAACAAGGCCCAAATGGGTTGTAAGGGAAAAGAAAAGAAAAAGACATGGGACATAATGCTATTTGCAAACTTAATTATACATGTAGTTGAAATGTAAAAGGATACCTAAGGAATAATCTCTAGGATACTTTATCTAAGTTTTACTCTATTCTCAATTTAATAGGTCATGATGTTGCAGTTAGACTTTTGTGCTTAATACTGTGACCTATGTTTATTTGCTTTTATAAACGTATATTGATGAAGCGTGAGTTCGTCAGTCGAGGTATTCAGATGGAAGCAATTCCCAACCCGGGTGAATGTGCCTTTAATGTTGGTTACTGGTGTGGTGTCTGTCACAACGCTTCCGATGCCAAAGTCAGTATGAGACAATCTTTGAACAAAATGCAATATCTCAGAATAAAAGAAATCACTCAGTGTCTGTGTGTATATGTACCTTGTATTTGGTGATGTGTAGGCTTTATATATGTTTTCATAGCTTCTAGCCATTGGAGTAGTTATGGAGGCCTTAATGCTCCTCTTGGTAACGTTTGGTACGTTGTGATGAGGCCTTAATGTACTCCAAGGGTTCGTATATTTGGCCTTGTAATGGCTTTGGGTGTAATTGTACTGCATTGAATGGCCTGGTTGTCCTTGTTAGTGACATGGGTATCTGCTCTGGCCGTCCGTGGGTGCTTTCGTCCCTAATTGTTATGATCGTCCATGTGAGATGAATTCGTCAGTCTCGCCAGCTGCCCCCCGATTCTGTGGTTGTCCAGGCGTGGTGGCCATGGAATATGGAAGGTTTTCAGACGATAAGTGACTCTTGGGGTTTCGTTCCGTATTAAATGTGTAGTGGCGGCGTTCTCTGGGTTGCAGTCCACGTGGCTCATTTTGGCTAGTGGGGTTAATGCTCTAATTATTGGGACTATTGGGCTTCTCGCTAATTTTTCAGTTTCCAAAATCTTAGTTTTAAACTTCCTTCCTTCTCATTATTCCTTTTTCACTTTTCTCAAAGATTGTCAATCATTTCTCTGAGCGTCTTCTTCGCCAACCTCTCTTTGTTGTTCTCCCCAAACCGGTGTGCTGTGTGGTGATTCCTTTCTCCAATGTATGTTTTTTCTTCCACTTCTCTTCTCATTTTGGTCTGTTCATGTTATGGTAGCTTTCTGATTTCGCCCAATTTCTTTCTCTTTTTTTTTTTTTTTTTTTTTTTTCACTTTTTTTTTGTTGGCTTTTTAGGTTTTTTTTTTTTTTTTTTTTTTTTTTTTCACTTTTTTTTTGTTGGCTTTTTAGGTCTTGGGGGTTTTTAGATTCTTCTCTCTAGCTTTTCCATGGTCAGTTGTTTTGAAGTTAGGATAGCTTGTCCATCCATCTCGTCTCTTTTTGCTCGACTAGGGGGGTTTTTAGGAACTTTTCCACATCTTGAGAAATTTGTCTACGAGTGTAATTGCCTGACTCTGGCCTTGGCTGATCTGCTGCCCTTGCTGCGTCAGTCAATTGACTGGTTTGATAATCTGGTAAAGGAGGGGAGAAGGATGTCTAAGATTAGGTCTAGCGAGCTCAAGACTGGGTTATCATCTAGCGGTAACCCAGTGGAGGAAGATACAGCCGTCTTTACTCCTAGAGAGGTTAGGGCTTTTTATGCCCTTGAGGAGGAGTGTGGGCTGGATGCCGACACGCTAGATAGATTTAAGGATAGGTTTCAATTCCTAGAACGAGTTAGGGTTCGTCTGCTCGGTAAGGAAGATCGGGCTTGTCACTTTTTTCCTGGGGAGGTTTGTTTCTATGAATCTACCTTCGTTTGTGGATTGAGGCTTCCTGTCCATCCATTCCTTATGAAGCTCTTAGACCGGTTTGGTATTGCTCCCGGGCAACTTATGCCCAACTCGTGGAGGATTTTGATTAGTTGTATGGGAATTTAGTTGGCGGCTAACGACGGGGACATGCACAAGGTTAACGAGCTTGTCTACTTGTATCGTTTAAGAGCGTTTAAGGAGCATGGGTACTACAAATTGGTACCTTAGGAGAGGAAGACTAGGATTGTTAGGGGTTTACTGTCGTCGTTCAGGTATTGTAAGTCCAGATTTTTCTTTATGTCTGGGGACGATTTCGAGACTTCCTCTGGCAAGGTTTGGGGTGATCTCCCGAGGTTGCGTCGTCGGTGGGAAACCCCGACTTCAGGTGCGTCCATATTTCTCTTCGTCACTTTAATTCTGCCGTGCTTTCCATTATGGCCATTGATTAATGATAATTTTTCTTTTTCAATTAAGAGACGACCCAAGCTCAAAAGCAAGTATAAAGAATGAGTCCAGAAGGCGATTGAGTACGCGCTGACAATTGAGAGTTGGGACGATCTCGTCGACCCCAGAACACTCACCTTTTATTGTCTTGGACCAGAACCCTCTGCTTTCGTCCTGCGTAACCTTGATATCGAAAGAAAAAAGAGTAAGTGTTAGATTCGTCAGTACTGACCTTTCTTCTTCCCCTTTTTTTTTATTTTTTTTATTTTTTATTTTTTTATTTTTTTAATTTTTTTTTAAGAGTAGGGGTTTCCCTTTTGCAGAGATGATGTCCAAATTTAATAAGGACATGTATGTTAAGATGAGGTCGAAGAAAGATGAGCCGTTGTCGAGTATAGGAAAGAAGACGGTGTGAGTGACCGAGAGGGGTTCTTCCGTCACTCCGACTGCCACCCCCATCATTTCTGGCATGGAGATGACGAGGACAGCTTCTCTGTCTACTTCAATTGAAGAGCTCCCTACGCCCATCTCCAAAGGGCCGCGTTTGTCAGAGAAGGAGAAGGAGAAGTTAAGTTCCCGTCCGTCCACTATTTGGGGGGATGAGAGATTGGCAGTGGATAGGGCCCACAGCGTCGTGACTGCTGATGATTTGAAGGTCTTCTTTGGGGTTCCCTTCAACAACATTGCAAATGGCCACGTCCACAAGCTTGTTCAGGTAAAGTATTTATGCAATTCCCACTTTTTTTTTATTTTTTATTTTTATTGATGACTTTGAATTTCTTTTTCAGGTGCTGGGAGAGAGTTTGCATATTGCTTCTGAGTATCTCACTTAAGAGGCCAAATTGGCATCTCTCACATCCAAGATGCAAGCTTTGGAGGGGGAAAATTCTAAGTTGAAGAAGAGCCTTATTGATTCTATGGACGAGGCTACTACCTTGAAGGGGAAGGTCAATGCCTTGGGTGATGATCTTAGCGCCGAACGTCAGTTGACCTTGGAAAAGGATGAGCAGCTTCTCAGTGCCAAGGAATTGCTTAAGACAATTGCTGCCAGATCCGTGAGGCTTTCCAAACTACTGACGAGTACAACATAGTGCTCTTTAGTTGGTACTTCAAAGGGTTTGAGCTTCTCCAAAGGTACTTGGTCAAGCATCCTACTGGCGTCAACATGGAGAATTTGGACTTAGAAGAGGTAGATAAAGAGATGGCCATTGACGAAGCTTCCCAGTCCTCTATTCCTGAAAGTGATGTTCCAAAGAATGCTCCTGCCGAAGATACCCTCGTTGATGATGCTCCGTTAGTTGCTGGTGCTTGACCCTGTTACTTATGAAAAAAGAAGTTTTCTTTTTGTTTTTGGTTATTGCCCATCATACCTTTCGGGCTTTTTGTAAATCTTATTTTAAAACGATTTCCTTTCTATCTTGGGAACAACATTTTAACCCAGTGTTTATGGGTTTTTAGCTGTAAAAAACAATGGAAATTTGCCCTTTGGTTTTGGGCTTTTCTTTAATTTGCATTGCTGTACTTACTTGTACTTTTGATTGCATGTTTTGTGACCTATGATACATTGGTTGATTTATTCATCCATGAGGCGTGCTTTGCAAAGCTTTTACTTATCTTCCTTCTCGCCAGTATCTTCTATGACTTATATTCTTTTAAGGATTTTGTCATCATCAGAAACTTACGTTCGTTGGGGCGAAATCTTGCCATTTAGCCCTTTTTGGCTTTTTGGGGCTTACACCCTTTAGGGGTTTCTTCATCGTCAGTAACAATTTTGTTACTTAGCCATTTTTGGCTTTTTGTGACTATCACCCTTTTTAGGGACTTCTTCATCGTCATTAACTACTTTGTTACTTAGCCATTTTTGGCTTTTTGTGACGTACACCCTTTTTAGGGACTTCGTTATCGTTAGTAACAATTTTGTTACTTAGCCATTTTTGGCTTCTTATGGCTCTTAATTGGATAGACCTGCTTACAGAGACATATTAGCTGAATAACTTATTTATTAATTCCAATAATGAATACATTTAACAGTCACGTCTATTGATGGTACTTCTTCAAATGTTCGATGCACCATGGCCTTGGGAGTCTTTGTCCATCTAGGGTTTCCAGGTGATAGCTGCCCTGTCTGGAGTAATGGATGACTCGGTAGGGCCTTTCCCATGTGGGGCTGAGTTTTCCTTGAGTAAGATCTCTGGTTGTCGGGGTTACTTTGCGCAGGACGAGGTCGCCTATGTCAAGTCGTCTGAGTATCACTCTTCTGTTGTAATAGTCAGTCATCTTCTACTGGTATCCTGCCATTCTACTGGAGGCTTTGTCCCTTACTTCGTCTAGACAGTCCAGGTTGAGTCGCAGATGATCATCATTAACTCCTTCAGTGAATACTTCTCATCTGGTGCTAGTTATTCCTACCTCGACTGGGATCACAGCTTCAATGCCATAGGTGAGTCTGAAGGGGGTCTCTCCCATCGCCGTGGTTCTATAAGCCCACAAAACATTGGGCAATTCTTCTAGCCAGGCACCTTTCGCATAGTCCAGCTTGGTTTTTATGATCTTGAGTAGCGTACAGTTCGTCACCTCCATCTGTCCATTCACCTGTGGGTGTCCTGGTAAGGAGAATTGGTTCTTGATGCCCAGGTCTGAACAGAAGTCCTAGAAGCTTTGGTTGTCGAACTACCGTCCGTTATCTGATATGATCATTCATGGAATCTCGAACCTGCAAATAATGTTCTTCCACACAAAGTTTCGAATCTTTGCTTCGGTGATGGTTGCCAATGGCTCTGCTTCAACCCATTTCGTAAAGTAGGCAATAGCAACTAATAAAAATTTTACCTAACCTTTGCCTAGGGGCAGTGGACCGACTATGTCAATTCCCTATTGTACAAATGGCCACGGGGACGTTATCGTCGTCAGTTTCTCTACTAGAAGGCGTTGGATATTCCCAAACCATTGACACTTGTCACATTTCTTGACGAACTCTGTTGCATCCACCTGCATAGTAGACTAGAAATAACCTGTGTGAATAATCTTGCCTACCAGGGATCTAGGGCCAGCATGGTCCCCACAAATGCCTCCACGTATCTCTTCCAGGATGTACTTGGCTTCTTCTTCGCTAACACACTTCAAGTAAGGCATGGAGAAACCTCGCTTGTATAGGGTGTCATTGATGATCGTAAATCTGGCTGCCCTCTTCTTGATCTTTTTGGCCTTGTCTATATTTGGAGGGAGGTGCCTGTCCTAAAGGAAGGATATGATGGGTGTCATCTAGCTGCCTATGCTCTAGATTGCGAACGTTGGAACTTCTTCAATGCTGGGATTTTTCTGTATTTCCATCATTAAGTCCGCGCTCGTCGCCCTTTCTTTTAACGATGCTATCTTCGAGACTTCATCTACTACCATATCCTGGCTTCTGGGTATCTGCACAAATTCCACTTCATCGAACTCTTGAGCTAGATGTTTCGTCAGCATGAGATACTTCTACATTCTTTCCTCCTTTGCTTCGTATTCTCCCTTGATTTGCCTAATCACCAGTTTCGAATCATTTTGGACAAACAGGTTTTTAGCCCCAAATACCTTCTCGAGCCTTAACCCTGTCAAAATCCCTTCATATTCAGCCTCGTTGTTGGTGGCCAAAAATTTCAGCTGAACTCCATACTTTAGCACTTCTTCGTCTGGGGTGATTATGACGACCTCTACTCCCCCCTTCTTTTGGGCTGACGAACGTCGGTTTGTATCGTCCACTTCTCGGCTTCGTTGGTAAGATTATCTTCGTCCGGGGAAGTGAACTCGATGATGAAGTCCACCAAGGCTTATGCCTTAATGGCTATTCTGGGGTGGTGCTCAATGTCAAATTGACTGAGCTCAATTGCCCATTGGACCATTCTTCCAGCTGCTTCAGGTTTGTTCATGGATTTTTTGATAGGTTGGTCCGTCATTACCAGGATTGGATTTGCTTGGAAATACTGTCTCAGTTTTCGTGAGGCGACTATCAATGCGATTGCAATCTTTTCAATTTTCGGATATTTGGACTCAGCCCCTTGGAAAGCTTGGCTGACGTAATAGACTGGGAGCTGTTTCTTGTCTTCTTCTCGAATCAAAGATGCACTCACGATTGTATTTGATACTGCCAAGTACAAATATAGGTTTTCCCCTTATTTAGAGGGACTCAAGAGGGGTGGGTTGCTCAAGTAATGTTTGAGTTGCCGAAATGTTGTTTCGCACTCGTCTGTCCACTTGAACGCCTGTTTCAAGGTCTTGAAGAAGGGAAGGCATTTGTCCGTCACTCTAGAGACGAACCTATTGAGGGCTGCAATTCTTCCTGTGAGCTTTTGGACTTCTTTGACGGTCCTACGTGAAGCCATGTTAATTATGGCTTGTACATTCTCTGGGTTTACTTCTATTTCTCTTTGGAACACCATAAACCCCAAGAACTTACCTGAAGCTACCCTAAAGACACACTTACTGGGATTCAATTTCATCTGGTATTGTTTAAGACTAGTGAACGTTTCCTTCAGGTCATCCAGGTGGGTAAGTTCTTCCGTACTTTTGACGAGCATATCATCCACGTACACTTCCATATTCCTGCCGATCTGTTTGCCGAACATTTTGTTCACTAACCTTTGGTAGGTAGCTCCTACATTCTTTAATCCGAAAGGCATTACCTTATAACAATAGAGCCCCTGCCTTGTGATGAACGCCATCTTCTCTTGATCTTCCTTAGCCATTTTAATCTGGTTGTATCCCGAGAAGGCGTCCCTGAACGTCAGTAACTTATGGCCGGCGGTAGAATCCATAAGCTGGTCTATCCTTAGTAGAGGAAAATTGTCTTTTGTGCATGCTTTGTTTAGGTCCGTGAAGTCCATACACATTCTCCAATTTCTATTTGGTTTCTTTACTAGGACGACGTTTGTGAGCCAGTCAGGATAGTATATTTCTTAGATGAAACCGACCGTTAGTAATTTATTAACTTCGTCTATAACGGCCTGGTCTTGCTCTGGAGCAAAGACTCTCTGCTTTTGCTTGACGAATTTTTTCTCTAGGTCCACATTCAACTTATGCTGAATGACTTTCGGGAATATGCCTGGCATGTCCTCATGACTCTAGGTGAAAATATCTTGGTTTTCTCGCAAGAATTGGACAAGCCTTGATTTCATCTCAGGACTTAGCATCGTCCCTATTCTTGTTGTCTTGATTGCTTCTCCTTCGTCTAGCTCCACTGTTTCCAGGGCTTCCATTTTGTCTCCTTCTCTCTCTTCAATCATCCACGTGTGGTTTTCCTTCACAGTTAAGACAGCCTGGTAGCATTCTCTGGCTAAGACCTGATCCCCTTTTACTTCTCCGACCCTGTTACTTGTGGGATTTTCACCTTCAGGCAATAGGTGGACGTGGCGGCTTTCCATTTGTTGAGTGTGGATCTCCCAATAATCACATTATAAGATGAGGGGCAATCTACCACCAGGTTGTCTATCTGACGGGTTAACTATTTCGGGTAAGTCCCCACTGTTACTGTCAACATCACTATGCCCTTGGGGTACACTCTGTCCCCCACTGAAGCTGACAAGAGGGGAGTCAAATGAGTGTAGTCTCTTCGGATCTAACTTTAGATGTTGGAAAGCAGGGACGTAGATAATGTCTATGGAGCTACCGTTGTCCACGAGGATCCTTTTAGTATTGAATCTTTCTATGGTCAGCATTATAACCAAAAGATCATTGTGAGGCAGTTTCACTCCCCTGGCATCTGTTTCATTGAAAGACATATCCTAGTCTGTCCGTCGTTGCTTGGACGGAGGTATCATATAAACGCTGTTAACCTGCCTCTGACATGCTTTCCTGAGGGATTTGCACGACCCTCCCAGGAACGGTCCTCCTGCTATTGTACGAATTTCCCCAATAATATCCTGGGGAGGGTGGGAGGTGTTATCTTCATCTCTTGACGAGGATTCCTTCTGATTCTTGTTAACCTCCCTGAATTTGCTGGACTCCCCTTTCTTCACATACCTTTGCAACTTTCCTTTCTTGATCAACTCTTCTATTTGCTCTTTAAGGTCCCGGCAGTCTTCAGTGTAGTGACCATGATCCTTGTAAAATCGGCAGTACTTGTTCTTGTCACGGACGTTGGGAGGTGAATATAATGTCCTTGGCCATTTTAGGAAGTGCTCGTCTTTAATCTGTGTTAGGATTTTGTCAACAGGCATAATTAAAGGGGTAAATTTTACCGTTTGAGAGCTTTTATCGTCTCTCCTTCTGTTCCTGTCATTGGCGCGACGATCTAAACGCTCCCTCTTCTGCCCCCTGCACTCGTCATCCTTCCTCCCTTTGTCTCCTGACTTTTCTACATCCTTTATGGCCGCTAATGCATCTTCGGCATTTATGTACTTCTGCGCCTTCAGGAGCATTTCTGCCATTGTTTTTGGAGGATTCTTCGCGAGCGAAGTCACGAGATCCCTAGACTTTAATCCTGCTTTGAAAGTCGTCAGCTGCACCTTATCATCAGCCTCGTCCACCTCTAGGGTTTCCTGAGTGAAGCGTTTGACGTAAGACCTTAAGGTTTCTTTCTCTCCCTGCTTAATGGTTAGCAAGTAGTCTGCTGGCCTCTTGGGACGTTGCCCTCCAATGAAGTGTCGTAAGAAGGCGTTGCTCAGCTAGTCAAAGTTATCAATGGACGACGTTGTCAACTTGGTGAACCATTCGCTTGCAACTCCCTTGAGGGTAGTGCGAAAGTAATGACACAAAATCTCGTCAGGGGGCTGTTGGAGGCCCAATATCGTTTTGAAGGTATTAAGGTGATCTTGAGGGTCTTTTAGTCCATCAAACGGCTCAATTTAAGGAAGGTGGAATTTCGTCGGTACTGGGCATGCTAAGACTGCCGTAGTGAACGGCGAGTCTATGGCTTTAACCATTCTATCCATGCTCTGGTTCGTTTTCTCTTTGATGACATTTCTCAACTCGTCCATTTCTTTCCTCATTTCTTGTAGAAGATCCGAATTCTGCTCATCAGGAGTGGTAGGCTTGTGCTAATTACTCCTTCTGTGGCTGTCTCCCTCGTCCTCTAGATGGCCCTTTGACCGATTCTCCTCCTGCTGAAGCCGCAGCTTCATTTCCTGGTTCTACCTAGTAAGTTCTTCAACAGTGGCCGCAAGAGCTTGGACTTGTTGAGCCAGGGTCACGGAATCTGGGTTAAATTCCATTTGAATATGGAGGTTTTGTGGAAACTACGCTTTCGGATGTAAACGCGAAAATGTCAGTTCCCACAGACAGCGCCAAACTGATGAAGCGTGAGTTTGTCAGTTGAGGTATTTAGATGGAAGCAATTCCCAACCCGGGTGAATGTGCCTTCAATGGTGGTCACCAGCGTGATGCCTGCTACAACGCCTCTGATGCCAAAATCAGTATGAGACAATCTTTGAACAAAATGCAAAATCTCAGAATAAAAGAAATCACTCGGTGTCTGTGTGTATATGTACCTTGTATTTGGCGATGTGTAGGCTTTATATATGTTTTCATAGCTTATAGCCGTTGGAGTAGTTATGGAGGCCTTAATGCTCCTCTTGGTAACGTTTGGTACCTTGTAATGAGGCCTTAATGTACTCCAATGGTTCGTATAGTTGGCCTTGTAACTGCTCTGAGTGTAATTGTACTGCATTGAATGGTTTGGTTGTCCTTGTCAGTGACATGGGTATTTGCTCTGGCCGTTCGTGGGTGCCTTAGTCCCTAATTGTTATGATCGTCCATGTGAGATGAATTCGTCAGTCCCGTCATATATTTTGACTTATTTAATGCTATATAAATAAAAAATTTGACAACTTTTTTCACACTTGGTGAATTGACAAGCTTTCACTAGCTATTTTTCATTTAGGCCCATTATTGATATCCTTTTTTTTTTACCTACCACATAACTAGGTGTCAATTTTTATATGTTTCTAAAGGTGTAAATTATTGTGTATTATCACGTTAAGAGGTTTTTATTTTCTATAATCAAACTGCGTAGGAATTTAATAGAAAAGAAATCTGAACAATATATCACAAAATACTAGCATGCTCCGACAATATATATGACATTACTAAAGGATTGAGGATTGAGGAGCAAAACTCAACACAAAAGTGCCAGTGAGTCTGTTACATAGCAAATCTAATACTATTTCACAATTTCTTTATCTGTAACATGATAAAAAGTGTGAGTAAAAAATGCTACGTTCATTTATAAGTGATATATATATATATATATTTATAGTTTGTCAAGTTAGAGACTCAGAATTATGATAAAACAGATGCAAAACAGTTGTGAAAGAGTTACTTCTGCTAGAGCCACTCGTTGCACAGAGACCAAGATGCTAAAGTGTGACCCGCAACCTTAATTTTGGATTCTTCCACAAGACCTCAAGTCTTCCGGCTAGTCTTTCATACAAGTCAAACTTTGCTAGTGGTGACTCCTTCAACGTTTCTTCCAGTAGAGTAAAGAAATAAAAATAAGGTAAAAAAAAAAAATCGTCCACTGCAAACTTGACCATTCGAATTTTTAATTGAGTTAAACAATTTAATAATACTTCCATTCGAATTTTTAAGTGAGTTAAACAATTTAATAATATTTATATATGACAAAATGGAAATTACAAAGCATAAATTCAAATATATTGGCATTTCCTATCCTAAAAAAAAGAAAAAAGAAAAAAGATTGGCATTATGGCCACTAAGAAAAGTTATAAAACTAACAATTTATTTATTTTAATTCGGCTTAGGAGAACTACCACCACCCTCTTTTTGCCTATTATCGCCCATTTGCATGCATAAGCTCAGAAAACACATTCCCTGACATCAATTTATCAGATTGCGTATAATCAAAATTTTGCTCCTCGCTGCTTGTCATGGTCACGCCGCTAGCCTTTGAATTCCACACGAGTTCACTACTACTACTGAACATGTTATCAGAACTATCCCCAGTTGCGTACATTGAATAAAGGGGTTTCTCAATATCCACCATTTCTATTTTAGTCTCGTCGAGGCTGATATTTTTTGGGCTCTCGTGTAATTGCAATGCAAACTCGAGACCCCACACCACATCATTCATCGATGGCCGTTTGATTCCATCATCGAGCAAACAAGACACTGCAACCTCACCAAATTTCTTTAGAGACTCTGGCACGATTGATCCCTCCAAAAATGAATCAACAATTTCATCAAGCATTTGATTATGATAACATTCTTGAGCCCAATCAACAAGACTCATTTGGTTCTTCTTAGCAGTACGAAGCAACGGTGCTCTTGCACTCAGTACTTCACACAACACTACACCGAAAAAGTACACATCGGACTTTTCAGTCAGCTGTTGAAGTCGATAATATTCTGGATCCATATACCCAAAGCTACCTTTAACCTCTGTGCTTACATGGGTCTTTGATAAGCTAGTTGGACCGAGTTTAGACAACCCAAAATCAGAAACCTTCTCCACCCAATTCTCATCCAAGAGAATATTTGTGCTCCTTACATCACAGTGAATCACTGTATGCTTAGCCCCAGTGTGAAGGTATTGCAACCCATACGCTGCGCCAATACAAATCTCGAGCCGTTGCTTCCATGAAAGAGGAGGACTATTGGTGTTGTACAAATGGTCACGTAAAGTTCCACGAGTCATATAATCATATACGAGTATCATTTCACCGTTTTCATTACAATAGCCTATCAGAGACACGAGATTATGGTGTCGAAGCTGGGAGAGCAACTCGATCTCGGTCCTGAACTCGTGGGCCCCCTGTTGTGACCCAGATTTGAGTCGCTTGATTGCAACTTGGGTGGCCCCATCATCAATGTAACCTTTGTACACGTTCCCAAACCCTCCAAACCCTATGATCAAAACCTCATCAAAACTGTTTGTGGCAGCTCTGATTTCAGAAAACGAAAAGTATCGGCATACAGCTGACGGTAGAGATGAGCCATTGATTGTGTTTGACTTGGTCTTGCCCAAGTCCTTGACCCTCTTTCTCCTCCTGAAAATCAAAAAACTAAGAACAGAGAGTAGAGCTATACCAAATATTGCACCAATAGCTATTGCAATTATTGCCGTTGTCATCAGATTATGCTTTGGCTTCGTTAATGGCAAGTCTCGGGTTGCAATTGGTGGAGAGGTTAATGGAATCGGATCTGGGTTGAGCCCAGCAAGACTACCATCAGTTTTATTCAACTTGAATATTTCTAGACCATTCAAAATTGCGTTAGCGTATTCGGGTTTCGAGTTCATGTTTGGATGCAGCGCGAGCCATAATTCTTGCTTCCCAGGTTTTTCATCTTGTACAGACACAACGTAGTCTTTGTAGACTGGAATTTTGCTACCACCGCTCCAGTGGATCACGTCCGCTTCACGCTCTGATTATTGATAAATATGGTAAATACGCGTTCATTCTCTTCAGTAACTTCCAGCTGAGTCTCACAGAAATGCAGCCTAACAAGGTAAAGAAACCCAACATCAACTGTGAAGAACCACGTGAGGTTGGTTTTCAGGTTGACATGAGAATCTCGATTCATAGTTCTGTAAGTCCTATAAACCGTCTCTGGCGCCGTGTAGGCCGGCGTGTCGTCAGTGTACTGGATCTTAGCGTTGGACAGGAAAGGTGTTGTTCCCAAATCCCCACCGAAAATATATTTCTCGTCCTGTTCCCAAACCCGGTACATTCCGGTGTCATGAACAGAAGAGATGTCTTGGCCGGCGACGTTCACCCGGTATAGAGTCTCAAGAGCAGTGGTGTCGTCGAAATTGTAGAAATGGTTGTTACCTACGAAGGTGACACTGTAGTCTGTGTGGTCTGTGTAGAGATTGTTTGGCATAGAAACAACTTCAATACCATTGATGAAAGCGTAAGAGCTTGGAGATGGAATAAAAGTTATGTTGAGCTTTTCATCGGTCTGCAGTACGTTGATGATGAATTCTCTATTGGCTAAGGGAGAGCTTGTCCCGAAAACGTTGAGGTAGGCACTGTAATTGCTTAAGAGTGTGAGACTATTGGCGGTGACGGAGAAGTAGGACTTGGTTATATCGAGCCCATCGGAGTATGAAACTGGGTAAAAGTAGAGGCGGACAAACTTTTGGCCCGGTGAGACAGGGAAGGATTATGTGAATTGATTGTGGAAGATACGAGCAGTCATGTAAGGGACTATCTCAACCGAAGGGTCTTGTTTGGAGGCTGTGGATACTAATGATGTGTTTGGCATGTAAGGGAGAGAGAATTTTGCGTCATCCTCCCATTTCTGACCATCATTTGAGGTTAGGTTGGAGATCAAACCACAATTGAGTAGAAAATAATCAGTTGCAGTATAGAGCTGTGGGTTTTCGGTGGCAGCGACGAGGTAAGGGAGGAGAGCGAACAAGAATAGGTAGAGGACAAGCGTGTGCATACTTGCAAATTGGGGAAATCAGCAAGCTTTGTCTCTTGAAAGTTAAAAGCTGCGTTGGTGCACAATCTCTACGTAAAAGCTGAACTGAAATTAGCTTCATGTTGTCTGGGCAAGTGACTTTTCTAGAGGACATACATGGGCAGATGTGTAATTGGGGATTGACTTAAACGGGAGACAGTTTCAAAATAAAGCAGTACCTTTCACTACTGAGGAAGGACTCAAACAATGCACAAAATTTGATTATTGGACAAATGATGTGTGGAGGGTAATGTTTGTGAAGTCTGGTTGTTTATAGTTCAAAATAAATTTATCACCAGGAGTGTAATTTGAAATGAATTATAACTGTGAATGGCATAATTTCTAAATAATTATTAGATATTTTCGAAATACAATGATACTGTACTTCTTTTTCTTACATTTATCTTAATTTTTACTAATTAAATTCATGTTGAGATTCACCATAAATGTGAAAGGAGAAAATAGAATGGCTCAAGACCTAGGCCTAAGGCTCACACTACAAAAAAAATTTACCCCTCAAGAAAAAATGCCCGGTCTTCCATTGTAAAAGATTCAAAATTTTATAAAAATTATAATTATCTTTAAGAGAAATGCTAACAAGTACCCTTATGTGACGTTTGGTACGAGGGAATCCACATTACTCCTGACATCCAGATTTCTAGGAATATGATTCCTAGGAATCACATTTCTAAGAATGTAGTTATTCCTATGTTTCGTTTATTCCCAGGAATCTTAAATGAATTATTTATTTTTCTCATTCTATCCTTAGATTTGAATGTGAACTACCAAGTCATTTAAAAAAATGGTTAAAATTGTCAATTTATAAAAAATACAATTTCCTTTAAGCCTGGGAATCTGGATTCCCTCCTGTTTTAAAGGGAATCTACATTCCTACTGAGAGGGGTTTAAGGGAGGAATCTAGATTCCCTTGGCATCTAATTCCCTAGCATGATTTACAACCAAACATGGGAATCTTTAAACATGCCTAGGAATTCTAAAACATTACCCCGTACCAAACGCCACATTAGGGTACTAGTTAATAATCCATTTAAAAAAAGTTTTTATGGGAAATAAAAAAAAAGTAATTAATATTTTGTCAGTGGTGTCGTCGAAATTGTAGAAATGGTTGTTACCTACGAAGGTGACACTGTAGTCTGTGTGGTCTGTGTAGAGATTGTTTGGCATAGAAACAACTTCAATACCATTGATGAAAGCGTAAGAGCTTGGAGATGGAATAAAAGTTATGTTGAGCTTTTCATCGGTCTGCAGTACGTTGATGATGAATTCTCTATTGGCTAAGTGAGAGCTTGTCCCAAAAACGTTGAGGTAGGCACTGTAATTGCTTAAGAGTGTGAAACTATTGGCGGTGACGGAGAAGTAGGACTTGGTTATATCGAGCCCATCGGAGTATGAAACTGGGTAAAAGTAGAGGCGGACAAACTTTTGGCCCGGTGAGACAGGGAAGGAGTATGTGAATTGATTGTGGAAGATACGAGCAGTCATGTAAGGGACTATCTCAACCGAAGGGTCTTCTTTGGAGGCTGTGGATACTAATGATGTGTTTGGCATGTAAGGGAAAGAGAATTTTGCGTCATCCTCCCATTTCTGACCATCATTTGAGGTTAGGTTGGAGATCAAACCACAATTGAGTAGAAAATAATCAGTTGCAGTATAGGGCTGTGGGTTTTCGGTGGCAGCGACGAGGTAAGGGAGGAGAGCGAACAAGAATAGGTAGAGGACAAGCGTGTGCATAATTGCAAATTGGAGAAATCAGCAAGCTTTGTCTCTTGAAAGTTAAAAGCTGCGTTGGTGCACAATCTCTACGTAAAAGCTGAACTGAAATTAGCTTAATGTTGTCTGGGCAAGTGACTTTTCTAGAGGACATACATGGGCAGATGTGTAATTGGGGATTGACTGAAACGGGAGACAGTTTCAAAATAAAGCAGTACCTTTCACTACTGAGGAAGTACTCAAACAATGCACAAAATTTGATTATTGGACAAATGATGTGTGGAGGGTAATGTTTGTGAAGTCTAATTGTTTATAGTTCCAAATAAATTTATCACCAGGAGTGTAATTTGAAATGAATTATAACTGTGAATAGCATAATTTCTAAATAATTATTAGATATTTTCGAAATACAATGATATAGTACTTCTTTTTCTTACATTTATCTTAAATTTCATTAATTAAATTCATGTTGAGATTCACCATAAATGTGAAAGGAGAAAATAAAGTGGCTCAAGACCTAGGCCTAAGGCTCACACTACAAAAAATTTTTACCCCTTAAGAAAAAATGCCCGGTCTTCCATTGTAAAAGATTCAAAATTTTATAAAATTATAATTATCTTTAAGGAAAATGCTAACAAATACCCTTAGGATACTGATTAATAATCCATTTAAAAAAAAGTTTTTATGAGAAATGAAAAAAAAAATAATTAATATTTTGACAGTTTTTTTCATTTTCTATAAAAATGGTATTAAAACTTTCATAAAATGGATTATTAACGAGTGCCCTTAGGGCACTCATTAGCATGACCCTATCTTTAAATGGTTGTGTAATTTTTTATTTTTTTTTATTTTTTATGAGTGATGTTAGGAATGCCATAAATTTTACTATAGGTTTACAATCAAATATGTCACCAATCATTAAAAAAAAAAAAAAAAATCAAGCATTCATTAATTAGGGGGACAAAGTTTAGCTACAAAATTGGTTGTAATCTTAGACTACACAACCTTACTCAATATCTTTTTATTGGAGGTAAATTTTAACAAATCTACAATTGAATTACATCTTCTTCTTATATCCTTTATACTTGCAAAATTTCTAGAAAATTAAAAATCAATAGATATATCATCAATAATATTATTTAAACTAGTATGTAACCCATGTTACCGCATGGGAATTGATATAATATTAATCATGAGTTTATTCATGTTTAAAATACTCAGTTAAGTCTAAATCCATGTTATTAACCATAAAATTTTATTAACAAAACTTAGTAGTATATATATATATGTATAAAAGAAAGCGAGTTGAACCACAATAGATTGATATTGTATACAAGTTACAGTCACAGTTATGCGTATATTGAAAGGGTAATTAAAGGGTAAGTAAGCCCATACAATTAATTGGTTCTTAAGTAAATAAAACTTTAGAGACATTTGGCACATCAATCAAACTTAAGTAAAAAAATGTTCAAAAGTAGCACAACTATAAGCCAAAATAGAGTAATATGAAACTAAATTGGCAACCATGAAGCTACTAAGAGAGAGGTGTTTGCCATAAAGGGGACTAATTAATAGGTTTAAGAATTCACAAGGTTGACATTGGATATTCTTCCCATGTGCTAAATATTGTTTTCAGTAAGGTCACACCAAATAGGTTGAAAGCCATCTTCATGCAAAATTGATAACTGCAAGAAAAGTCAATCATCAAGCAAGAACCAAAGGATTTCAAAAATTTTAATATTAACTCAATGTATGCGTATACATACAAACCCATCACTATATCAATTAAGGGAATTAAAACTAAATGGAAATATTACACAGAAAGATGAACCTTGGTGACGATGTTTATCCAAAAGATCCATTCACGCTTTTGAATCTTCAATCTCTATTGGTGATTGAAATTTTCGTAGCTTAAAAAATTTTAAATTAAAAAAAAAAACCCTCAGAGTTATTCTCATTTTATAGTTTTACGATGGATCATTTTGTAACATGATGGACATTTGTGTAAAGAAAAACCTCTGAAGTTGCATGGCTGATGAAAGAAATTCTCTCCAATCACTTTTTATAGAGAGATGGATTTGTACGTGTTTTTATACATCCTTCATAGTTGTATTATCACGAAGCAAGTCCAATGAATTTAGATTGGTACTACCGATTCCCAAAGCATGAGTGTTTAATGTGTTATTAATTTTATCTCATCTCATTACCAAGTTTAATGAATTTTAATTGGAATTCAATTTTTCCAAGTGGTGCATCTCTTGCAATATTCTTTCATTTTTTATTTTTTATTAATTTTTTGAAATTTATTTTCAATTCCCATGGCCACTTTCCATATTCAGCTTCTTGTTATAGTTCCCTAGGCACTTTGAAGTTTGAACTAAGAGAACAATGAAATTACGTAAAAATAAATAAAAACAATGAATCAAAGTAATAGTTCTCTCGAAAACAACCCCAAATCATATTATATTCTTCTGATTATTTTCTCTGTACACGTGTATAGTAAAATTGGACTCCAATTTCAAATTCTAATTGAACAATTGGAATGACACATGGCACAAAATTGAAACTCTAATTTGGAATTCTATTTGAGTTTCTCTCTGCTTTACCTATTATTATATATATAGATTACAAGTTTTTGTAGTTTAAAATAATGCAAAAAATATAAGCTTATAGATCATATAGTAAATAATATCTGATTGACACAAAATTTGACAAGTGTATTAAGAGCATAAAGAACATGCAATTCAACGGTTAAATTTTCAAAATATGTAGTAATATTTATTTTATTGAGTAAGATTGTAACCTTAAGTTGCAACTAATTTTGTAGTTAAATTTTGTCCTTAATTAGGTTGTTGAAGTTCATCAATTACAATTATTGTTACATCATATTTTGAACATTTGGGTGAGTTTGGCATTAGCTTTAAATTTTAGTTTTTAGCTTTTATTTTTTATGTACAACTTTTTAAAACCTCATATTTTTCCTCTTTTTCTCACTTTTTCAATTTTTTTTCAAGGTACAAGTATACTCTAGCCCACTTTCATCGAAAAGTTTTCATTTTATTTTATTGAGTAAGATTGTAACCTTAAGTTGCAACTAATTTTGTAGTTAAATTTTGTCCTTAATTAGGTTGTTGAAGTTCATCAATTACAATTATTGTTACATCATATTTTGAACATTTGGGTGAGTTTGGCATTAGCTTTAAATTTTAGTTTTTAGCTTTTATTTTTTATGTACAACTTTTTAAAACCTCATATTTTTCCTCTTTTTCTCACTTTTTCAATTTTTTTTCAAGGTACAAGTATACTCTAGCCCACTTTCATCGAAAAGTTTTCATCAAAAAACTAGATAAACTGTTTCCAAACGGATTCTTTGTAGTGCATTTAGCATTTTCCTTTTTTTTTTTTTCATTTCTAACTAAACTTCCAAAATAGGAGACCAATAATAACCAAACCCAATTCAAATCCTAAAATATTTCCAAAAAAAAAAAAATTGTTGCAAATGTGTTAGATCATCATTGGTGATTTATCTTTCTTAAAAGTTTGAGACTTTAATTTTTGTAAACAAATCTCCTACGAAGCCATACTCCAAATAATGTTTATCTCTCTCTCTCTCTCTCTTAAATACAAGATATAAAATTAAAAATTGAATTGCAACTTTATTTAACTATGCAACATCATATATCTAATATAAATTAAGTTCATTTAAAAAAAATTATTTATTTTTGTTAAAGTTTATGCTTCAAGACTTCTATTATGATATTCGATTCAGTATATAAAATTAACCTTAGTTTGGTTATTATTATTCATCAAAATATGTATTTTGTGCTTAAAATTAATCTTGACTTGATTCGTATTAAATATTTTTTATTAATATTTACATATAAAAAGGCTTCACATAAATTTTTTTCCTTAGATGCTAAATCATGTTTGGTTGACCTTGGGAAAGAGTACCACTACAGGCATTTCTTTTTGTTCTGACCTATTCCTGAGCTCCTCAATCCCTATGATGAAACCCAATTTTTTACCAAAATGATCGCATAGTGTGTTAAAGACTAATAGATAACTGCAAAACGGCCCAAACCCATTTTCAGGCCCGTTTAGTAATTTCCTTACTAAAAGTAATACTTGTCTTTTTAGTGGAGTACACTAGTTAGAAAACCTTAGTCTCCTCTCTTAAACCTATAAATAAAACCTTCTACCCCCATCGAAGGAATCCAATTTTTCACCCTTACTAAAACTTTGCAGTAAGGGTGTAATTAGTTCGAGTCAGTCAGTTTTGAAGGCAAATTTTACACCAAATTAAGGATGTTTGTTTTGCCATATATGAAATTGACATAATTTGTAAGGAAGGAATGCCGAACCAACCCGACTGCAGTTGGTTTCAATTTTGTTTAGTTGTTTTCAGTGTTTAGGATGTGAAAAACCAAAAAAAAAAAAAAAGATAGTGGTTTGGAATGAGAGAAACAAGATCAAGAAGAAAAAGAGAAGACATATCCATAGACAAACCATGATTGCCAATAGCATCTTCAGGAGAGAGAGAGAGAGAGAGAGAGAGAGACTCTCTCTCTCTCTCTCTCTCTCTCTCTCTCTCTCTCTCTCTCTCTCTCAATTGGGGGAAGGGGGTTGGCTGGAATATGATGCTACTAGGATTTGATAAATTTAAATAAATAAAAAACGAAGCGATAACTTGAACTGGAGATCACTTGGGGCGTAGCATACGACTAAGCTACTGATTCAATTATGTTTTAAAGTCACACACACGCATATTGGTTCGGTTTGGTCAATTTCAGGGTAAAAAAAAAATCTAGCATCACCACTAAACTAAAAACCAAAATATTTGAAATTTTAAAACCAAAATCAAATCGAAATCAAAGAAAACTGTTCGAAATCTAAAATTTCAGTTGGTTTGGTTAGTCCATTTTGGTTGATTGGTTATTCTTACACCCCTACTTTGTAGGTTTTATTATAGACCTAGCACTAAGAGTGGTAGAGAAGGATTTTTGAGAGCTTAACTTCATTTTTGATGGTTCTCCATTAGAGAACTAGTTTCTCACTTGTTAATCCCAACTATCACTATACCCAGCCCATCATTCTTGATAAGTCCAAATTCGTAGTTGTCATCCATTAAGGCATGGACAAACAACTAAAGAGACTTGAATGCACACAATAAATGAGAGCAATGGACACACTCCAACAGATAACTAGCCGTTAACTTCATAAAGACCAACATAAAAGCGACATGTTCACCTTAGAGCACTAGCATTGGGGGTGCTATTTTACGTCCTAATTCCTAAAAAGCATGCTACATCTTAGTTTCTAAACTTAAAATATTTTCCCAACTGGCTATAGTAAGGCTATATATTTACAGCCTCACTGTTGCAGGTTCTTAAAACTAAATATTACGTATATTTTATTGTCTATAGTAATTTTCTCTCTCCTCTTTAATAAAAATATATTTACTCTCCCTCTCTTTCTCTCTCATTTCTCCTCCTTATTTTTGCTCAATATTTTTGATTACTCTCCTCTCTCCCATCTTAGTGGCTCAGCTAAGTCTCTCTTGGTGGTGATGGCAATGGTGAAGGCAACGACAAACTGAAGGTGGAAGCAGCAGCAGCTTGAACCTTGCTTGTTTCTAGGTTTTGCTCGTGTGGGTCTTGGGTTTAGATCGATGGTCATTTCTAGGTTTTTGAACACGATGAAGGCAACGGCTTAACCCAGCCCTTTCAAGGGCGTAGCCAGGAATAAATACTTGGGGGGGCTGGGTTGTAACAGAGATATACTAAATATAATTCTTAAGTCTATTGGATACAAAATTATCAACTTTCATATATCATCATATACTTGAACATGTTGGGAATTCAACCGAAATTCCAAACCTGTGAGAAACAAAAAAAAAAAAAAAATAGAGAAAACAAAACGTCAAAAGAAAAACAATCACACGCATAAGACAGTATTTACATGGTTCGGCAATTTGCCTACATCCACAGAGTTGCAGGGATTTCACTATTATCAAAGAAAATTACAATGTGCAGCTACAATGTTTTTCTTTCTCAAAAACAACAACAAGACAAAACCCTAATCACAAAAAAAAAAAAAAAAAAAAAAAATGGCTTTTATATTATGCGCATAAGATTTACAATGGGCTACAAAACGAGCCAAAATTTTTTTGTCAGCCCAAGCCTCTGCTCCATGGACTAAGCCTTAGTAAATCTCCCATTATTCGGGTCAAGTCGGGTCATCAACTGGATCAAATCATGCCTGACGACGATTTTTCATGGAATAAAATTCATCCATTTTCATCTCTATAGTGAAATTTCCTACAATTTCCTTCTCTATATAAACTATCATATTATTTGTCAAAAGCTCATCCTCCATTCTATTGCGAAGTCTTGTTTTTAACAACTTCGTAGCTGAGAAAGCTCGTTCTGTAGTTGTTGTAGAAACTGGAAGGGTCAACACAAGACAAATAAGTCTATCAATCAAAAAGTAGATTTTAGACTTTCTTGAAATTTTTAATCCCCTACATAGCTTAGAAATTGTACTCATATTTTGAAAATCTGAATGTTTTATCACATCAAGCTCATAATGTTGCAATTGAGACTCCAAAAGTTCTTGTTCATTTTAAGTGAAATCTTGAAGATAATATTTCTTAACCAAATTGCATATATGAATAATTTTGAATAATCTAAAAGCATCCTTGGGATTTTAAGCTGAACTAAGAATGACAAGTTCCGTTGTTAGCTCACAAAATCTAATTTTCAATTCTTGCAATTGAAAGTCTATTGCAACTATAAATATGTCAATTCTAAAATGATGTTCCATTGTTAAATTGTCATCTTGACGACGATATCTACCTCAACCTTTAGTGTAACGAGCATTCATATTAGGAATATCAATTTCATGTTGCTCACAAAATGATATAACACTAGCAAGTAAAGGCTCCCATCCATCATCTCTCAACTTTTGAATAAGTGATTTTGTAGTTGAAACTAAATGCATGGCATTTAAAAGGTCTTGAGAA
>NW_027069611.1:1029051-1129279 GCF_002906115.3 Quercus suber
GTGGTGTTGGTCAAAGGTTCTTCAATGATCAAGTTAGAAAAAGTAAAGAAGCTTGTTATAAATTCCAAATTGAATCAAGAGAAAATGGCTTGCTTTTGCATATATTTTGCACTTACCTTTCTCTTAGGTCTTGTGTTGGTTGTACGCCCTCCCTCCCTCTTGCATATTGAATATTTTCCTTTAGAGCACTAGCATTGGAGATTCTAAAAAAGAATCTATTTTTCATTCTCAAACATCACTTTATCTATTTTATCAACTTATTTTATAACTTACTCTACATTTCAGTTTTTATTGTTACATACAACTCATTAAAATAATATAAACTACCCAATTAAATAATAATATAATATAAATAACAATTCACTTCTCTCTCTCCATCAAACCATGGCCAACAATCACCACCATCTCCAGCAACCCACCAAATCCGGCAACCACCTATCACTAAAACTCAACCCAACCACCAAAAGCCATCCAACACCACCACCACCACTAGGTTTAAAAAAAAAAAAAAAAAAAAAAAACCAACCACCACCACTATAGCATTGACACACCATAAACCCAAAAATTTCAAAAAAAATTCCATACCCACCGAGCCACAAACAACCACCAAGATCCATACCCACTGTCGCTACCAAATCCTTGCTAAATCACCAGCCACCACCGCCAATCAAACACCACCATCACTAAATAGCAAATACCTACCAAACACTCAATATACCCTTCAGTTTTGAGATAAGAACAAATAGGAGGAAAATGGGTTAGTGTGCTTAGTGGGTTCGATTGAAAATGAGAGAGCAAATATGGGTTCGTTTGCCACCGTTGAGAGAGAGAGAAAGAGAGAGAGTGTGTGTGTGTGTGCGTGCGTGCGTGCGTGCGTGCGTGCGTGCGTGTGTGTGTGTGTGTGTGTGTGTGTGCGTGCGCGCGTGCGTGAAGGGAAAAGTGAGTAGAGGATTAAAGGGCTTAGGGGCAAAGCCACATAGTGGCTTGGGGGAGTTGTGGCCCTTGCAAAAAAAAAAAAAAAAAAAAAAAAATTCCCATTAGACTATGAAGAAAAAATAAATAGGCCCCCTCAACATTAGACAGCCAACCCCTCCTACGCATTTCTCACCGATTCTCCCAATCCTCAATCAAAAATTAGGAACACCCTCAAATTAAAAAAAAAAAAAATTATAATAGAGCCAAGCCCACGATAAGCCCAATAGATTATAGAGGTAGCTCGCTCACAACAAGCCCAAGGATTCTCAACAAAAAAAAAAAAAATCAATACAGAGAATTAGAAATGAAACCTATCACGTCGCTAGCAGAGAAATGAAACCCATCACGTTGCTGGCAGAGAAATCAAACTCCAATACTGTTCATACAAAGCAAAAGCAACACAAACTCCAGGAAACCAAACACAGAGGTGTTTATCAAAAAAAAAAAAAAATCCCTAATACACAAACCAAAACCAAACCCCAGCAAACCAAACCCAGTAACCCACGGTCACGTCGCCATCGTCATCGCCGCAGCTCACTTTCGTCTCTCGTCGCTCACCAGTCGCCCTCATCGTAGATCGTAGATCGCAGATTGTAGATTGCAAATCACTCTGCCTTTGCTCCGGTGCTCGGTGCTCCCTCCGGCCCTCCCTCAAGGTATTTCTCTCTTTTTCTCTCTGACTCTTTCTCAATCTCTCTCTCTCTTTATCTCACTAAAATGAAAAAAAATGTGAATAATATGATCGTACATTGGCCATCAGTGATAGGTGGTTGCCGGATTTGGTGGGTTGCTGGAGATGGTGGTGATTGTTGGCCATGGTTTGATGGAGAGAGAGAAGTGAATTGTTATTTATATTATATTATTATTTAATTGGGTAGTTTATATTATTTTAATGAGTTGTATGTAACAATAAAAACTGAAATGTAGAGTAAGTTATAAAATAAGTTGATAAAATAGATAAAGTGATGTTTGAGAATGAAAAATAGATTCTTTTTTAGAATCTCCAATGCTAGTGCTCTAAAGGAAAATATTCAATATGCAAGAGGGAGGAAGGGCGTACAACCAACACAAGACCTAAGAGAAAGGTAAGTGCAAAATATATGCAAAAGCAAGCCATTTTCTCTTGATTCAATTTGGAATTTATAACAAGCTTCTTTACTTTTTCTAACTTGATCATTGAAGAACCTTTGACCAACACCACGCCGGTGTTCATCTCTTCATTTTTTTTTTCTTAGCTATTTATATAGGTTATCATTAAAAGCAGTTGGTTTGTCATCCATCTGTTTGATTAGACACACAAAGTTGTGGTAAAAATTTAACTAAGGGATCGGTTAATTGGGTTTGGACATGTTATTAGTTCCGAGTCCAATTTTACCAAGTCTAATAACGTGTAGCCTTTCAAACATTTTTTTTTTTTTTTGAGAAACTTTTTTTTAATAATTTGATAGTTGGAGAATGGGAATTGAAACCCTGAATATCTCCAAGGAAACACCAGGAGGTATCAATTAACTGCGCTACAAGCTCTCAGACCTTTCAAACATTAAATGACATTTACAAGACTTTCCCAAAACTATTCCACATGTGACAAGCCTCAAAACAAATTAACCATGTCGGCATAATTATGTGTGGCCTTTGAAACATTAAACACCATTTGCAAAAGTTTCCCAAAAACTGTTCCACATGCGACTAAGATTCTAGTTAATTCAATTGGTAATTTTTTTTTTTTTATCAAATAAGAGATCTAAGATTCAATCGTGTTAATTTGGAGCGGATGTCATAAGTTGAAACTCTCTAAAAAAAAAATCAATTTCATGAAGTACATTTGATACATTAACATCTTCCATTCATTAGATAATGGTAAGACATTTTTTGAAATATTTTAAAATACAAGATCAATTTTGAAATGAATCACAAAAGTTGAGGATCATATATACAATTTCTCTCTTCTAAAAAAAAAAAAAAAAAAACTCCCAAAAAGATGGTATATGACTTTTAGACAAACTGTTTATGGAAAGAAAAGGTGTGTTGGTGATGATCTTTGTAAAAATATAGTTATTCGAATAACTATAAAATAATGGTACACTATTTCTTTCGCTTCAAATCTTATAAGGTAGCAAGTGGGGGGGTTTTCCTTCGATGTGGGACTCCTAGGACAACGTCTGAGAATGTTTCCAAGCATGCCTAGGATGTTGCCATGCATGCCTAGGACGTTGCAAAGCCGTCCGAGGACAACCTAGGACATTGTCAAGCACGCCTAGCTTGCCTAGGACGTTGTGAAGCATGCCTAAGGTACCCACAAATACCATAAATTTTACTATAGGCTTATAAACCGACATATTACCAATTAATTACAAAAAATTAATTTAAACACTCATTAATTATGGTGTTAAAGTTCATCAATTACAATTATTGTCACATCATATTGTAAAAAAATTGTGGTACCTTTAGCATTTTTATTTTTCAATTCTAGTAAGGCTTCCAAAATAGGAGACCAATAAAAACCTAACCCAATTGAAACCCTAAAATGTTTCCAAAATAAAAGAGAGTGTTATTTGTGTTTGATTGTCAATGATGATTTCTCTTCCCAAACAGTTTGAGATTTAAATTTTTTTTAAAACAATCTCCTACAAGCCACATGTCAAATAATCTCTCTCTCTCTCTCTCTCTCTCTCTCTTAAAAACACTATATTAAATTAAAAATTAGATTACAACTTTACTTAACTATGCATCGTCATATATCCAAGATAAAGTGAGTTTTTTTTAATTATATATTTATTTATTTTTGTAAAAATTTATGTCTGAACTGTAATATTCAATCATTTATCTGAAATTAACATTAGTTTAGTTAGTATTATTAATCAAATTTTGTATTTTAGTATCAAATTAATGTTTGCATATAAAAGACCTCACATAAATTTCTTGCCTTAGGGCCCAATTTATGTTGGGTCAGCCCAAGGAAGTCTTGGATGTCTTTATTCATTTTTAAAAAAATATGGAAGAAAGTTGTCTACTGTGCTGAAAATTTTGAAGAAAATCAGTTGTCACTAATCAGCATTCTTCTCCTCTGTTCCTCCTGATTCTCATCTTTAACCTTCACCATCTATCTCTTCGGATTCTTCCCCTACACCCACTTTCTTGTATCACCTACACTTCCTCCTATCCTTGTTCCTATATATAAGCTCTCGCCCTATACACACTCGAGCCAACAATGGGATCCTCAAACGAAAGTTAGGCTTCAAGGCCACCTTTGACTATACTGTAACTAAGCCTCCCACCTATCAAATTACTTTTAAAAATCAAAATGGATGAATGCTATGGATGTAGAATTTGATGCCCTCAAAGACAATGTCTTTGATTTTAGCACTTGCCACTATAAATGTAGTGAGATGTAATTGGGTTATAAGCTCAAGCACAATTGTGATAGGTCTATTGCCAGGACAAGGTTAGTTAGTAGACCAGTGTTATATTAGCATTGACTACGATGTAACCCTGCCATTCTTAAAAAATGATCCTTTCTCTTTCTACCTCATATGGCTGGACATTGAAGCAATGACCGTGAACAATGCCTTTTTCAAGGTGTTCTAAGTGAGGTAGATAATACGTCTCAACCTCAAGATATGTCAATCCTCAATCCTCATTCACTTGTCACGTTTATCATTTTCATAGTCAATTTATGGTCTAAAACAAATCCCATGAGCCTGCTTCGAATGCTTCACAACTCAATAACTGCATATTGATTTTGAAATTTCTAGAGTCAATAGTCTTTTTTTTTTTTTTTAATACTTGAGTGAGTGAGTGAGTGAGTTGAACTCTAAATGTCTCCAATAAAAACATTAGGAGGCGTACGTCAACCATTTTATTATTAATAGTTATACGTTAATTTATTGTAGCAAATCTTCCTTGATTTTCCTTTTGGTATATTTCGGCGATATGAAGGTCAGTGAAAATAGTTTTCAATTAATTTATGACCTTATTCGTCAACTTAGTTCCTTTTGGTATATTTCGTGTAAGTTTCTTTAAAAAACTTTTTACCTTCTCCCCGTGTGTGTGTGTTAAAAAATACTTAGTATTCTCAAAAAAAAAAAAAAGTTCCTCGTTTGAGCTTAAGAACCTTAACCTATACATGATTTCGTTATTGCAAATTGAGAATACTTAGAGCATTGATATTAGGTGTGCCAAGTGTTAATTTTTTAGCATTTGGCATGCCAAACACCAAAATCCCACTTATATAAAATGTTTCAAATCACAAAAAAAAATTAGCATTAAGCTACAATGACATTCTAAATTTGAGAGGGTATGGACAAATGTTATAAATGTTTTATTTATTTTTTTATTTGAGTCTCTCTCCTCTTTACTGATTCTCTCTCTCTCTCTCTCTCTCTCTCTTCTTTGCCATCTCTCCTCTCTCAAAACTCCATAGTTGTTTCCATGGCTCTCCATTTGTCTATGTTGAACCTCCATTGCTCCACCATAGAGACCATCGTGAGCCACCCTCTAAGACTCTCCCTCACTGGTTTCTCTCTCTTCTCACACAAGTCCAGCCATGGCCTTAGCCATACTACAAACATCATCATAGAGGTGGTCGTCATCCTCTCTCTCTTATATTTCATTTCCTCCTTATTATACTGTTTTGTTTTTGGCCAAAAATCTCTTTCTTTTCCCATTGTTTGTTTGATTTTTTGTGTGTTTGGGGATTTGTTTTGTTGGATTGGGTGTGGTTGTTTAGGGTTTGAAAAGAATGGATTTTTTGGGGGTTTATTTTGGGTCCTTGAGTTTGAGTTCCTTGGTTTGGCTTTGAGGGCTTGTGTTGATTTTTGGTTGGTTGATTAGATTCATCTCAATTTTTTTTATTTTTTTTTGGGGTTTAGGTTGATTTTAGGGTTTTAATTTGGAAGTTTTGGGTGGTGTTGGGTTTGTGGTGGTGGTGGCTAGCAGATTGTGTGGTGGTGGGTTGATTTTGGAGTTTTATTTTGGTATTTTTGGGTGGTGGCAGCTGGTTGTGACGACGATAGTTGATTGGTAGCGGTTGCCCATTGGGTTGGAGTAGTGTTGAGTTAATATTATTTTAATGTATTATATATATTAATTATTTTAATGTATTGAATTGTAAAACAGAATATGTGATGTGGGGTGTATCCTAGAATGGTGTGTTAAAACAGAAAAAATAGGTTTTTAATGTGTCAAAATAGCATTTTTTACAACAATTGATGTTAGTGCTCTTTTATATAAACCACCTTTAATAGTGAGTTCTAGTTAACTCAACTGGTAAAGTTTTTTATGGTTAAATAAGAGATCTGAGCTCTGGGGTTCAATTTCCGTTTACACTAAAAACTAATTAGTGTCTTTGTCTGATAATAAAGAGCAAAATCATTAGAAACAAACATCATATGTTTAAAACTCTTTCCCAAAAAAAAAAAAAAAAAACCTACTTTTAATCAAACTTAAAACTTCAACAAAAAGAGGTATGAACACTCTTCACTCTTCACTCTTCAAACAACGACCCAACCCAGAACACATGGGTGGTTCATAATCGTTTTTCCCCTTCAACGACCCAACCCAGAACACTCTTCACTCATCAACATGATCTTCCCCTTCAACATGATCTTCAAACAACGACCCAACCCAAAACACCAACGGCTAAACGGCCAAACAACCAAACAGCAGCAACGACCCAACCCAGAACACATGATCAAAAAATTTTCAAACCCAGAACAAGGGCTTCTTGACGATATGATCGGGGCTTCTCGCACCCATCCCGTTGAGAGTTCTTGGACATCCAGTGGCCGGAAAAGCCTTGGCGGCTTGTAGTAACTCCAACGCAGTGGTTCTCGGCTCCATTAAGGTGGGTTTCTCGTTAGGCTCAGTCTCCGATGCCGAGGTTACTCATGGACGAGGCTATCGTGACTCTAGGTCCACCGGTGTTATGGTGGGTAGCTCGACGATGGCGGAGATTGAGGCTCCGAGTCTGACAGTGGTGTCGCCGATCCTTGGTCGGTATCCATGGGTGGTTCATAATCATTTTTCTCCTCTCTCAGACCTAGGTGATTGGGTTGTTGATGAGTTTGTGGAAGGGGAAGATCATGTTGAAGTACAAAAGAGCCACCACCGGTGTAATACTTGTTTTAATTTCAAACAATTTGATTTGTAGTTGTTTGGAATTTTATTTCTTACATTCATATACATTTTTTTTAATATCAAACCCTAACTTTTTGATTCGTGTTATGTTTGTTTTTCTCTAAAAATGTGTTCTTCTAATGGCAAAGGGTGAGGTGGGTAACAGATCTCTAACGGAAGGGACTTCAAGTGGGTAAAGTGATAACGGAAGGGACCTCAGGTGGGTAAAGTGATAAGTTTTGAACCACGGGTAGGCAAAGTGAAAACGGGCCTAACCTCAGGTGGGTTTACTGTAATTATCCCTTAATCGTATTCAAGTTTTGTTGTTTACTTTGTTAGTTATATTCTTGTCAAAACAAAAAAAAAAATGTTAGTTATATAGCCATAGTTATATGGTTCCTTTTTTATTTATTTATTTATTTATTTATTTTTTAATAATTTTAGAATCATTATATAGTTGAACTTGAACTCTTTCTTTTTCTTTTTTCTTTTCTTTTTTTTTTTTAATTTTTTTTATAGAAAAACTTGAACTCGTTATATGGTTGTTGAAGTTTTAAGTTTGATTAAAAGTAGGTTTTTTTTTTTTTTTTGGAAAGAGTTTTAAACATATGACGTTTGTTTCTAATGATTTTTTTCTTTATTATCAGACAAAGACACTAATTAGTTTTTAGTGTAAACGGAAATTGAACCCTAGAGCTCAGATATCTTATTCAANTTAAATTAAACAATAAACGAAAACACGTGCGGTACAAAGCATAAGGATAAAGGGAACAAGTACAGAGCACTCTTATTAGCATAGTTTCTATTTTTCTTTTTCTTTTTCTTTTTATAAGTCACACAAGTAGCCAGTAGATTACTTAAAAAAAAATGGTGATTGGTGATCGGAGATTGGTGAGTTCACATGCACCTAGTGGGCTTAAGTTCTAAATCCAAGGCCTTACCCTTCATCCCATTATTATAGGAAGAGAAAGTGTCAATTGAATTAGCTCATGGGAAGTAACAAGTAGGTTTTGAACCCACAACCACATCCTCTATCCATTCTTCTATAAGAAGAAGGTATGATTTAGATAGAGGTCATTAGCAATAGTTTTTTTTTTTTTTTTAAGTAGTCATTAGCAATAGTTGAACCCTGCAATAAGCAAAGTACCACGGCACAGACAGGATCTAATCCAAAACTATGCACATGAAAACAAGCTCAACTATGGTAAGAACTAGAAGTATATGTAAATGACAATAACTGGAAAGGTGACACGATTAGAGATACATGTAAACACAAAATAGAAATGCACAGAGAAATGGAAAATATTATATAAATGCAAAAACCATATCAATATGGAATTCATAATGCAAAATAACATTCAAAGTAAACAGATGATGTGTCATCTTGAACCTGGGAGCAATTTGGCTGACCAGGCAAAAAGATAGCAATTACAACTTGTATCTTATTCTTATCTCTTGTCCAATAAAACAGACAAGAAGGAGTACAGTCATCTTAGTCTCACTATTAGTCTAAGATTTACTAAGCTGATCAATGGGGAGGCTGCAATTTTCCAGGAGTCTAGAAAGCTGATTATTTTCCTAATTCTATATATTGCATAATTAAGTATTTTCTGAATGCCAACATTAATTAGCTCAATTAAGAGTCATAACAAAAAGGGTCTGAAAATTCTAAAGTTAATTTCCCTAACACTTATCAAAAACATGTTTCCTTTCCACTCTTCTTTCTGTGGAAGGGTCCTAGTAATTTCACACAGTAATCAATACAACTGCCAAAAATAATCTAGAAGTTTTAAAACGAAAGAGACATTGTCCCATTTTAAGCTGAGTATCGTAAAAATTAGTCTCTTGGAATATGTCGCTGTGTATGATCACAATTTAGAAGCTACAATATGATTACCTATTTCTCAGTATAGCATTTATGATAAAAGGATTTCATGAATAACAAAAAGTAGATCCCCATCATAAAGTACTTTGATTTTTAACTGTATAATATATAGGACATATAGGACTTCATTTCTCATTACCTATATACTATACAAGATAAATGAAAGAATGAAAGAACTGAACAGATCAAAAGTGCATTTGAGCCTTATAAAAAAAAAATATCAAATAGCTGAAAAGCATTGCTTTAGAGAGCTTACTGCACGTAGCAGAGTCCTCCGGTCTCTTTCTCGAGCATTCTTAATGGCCTACAACAAAATCACCAAACCCATTAGCTTTTAACACACAAAACCAAGCCTTATCAGCACAATTCATACAAATCATTTGACAGCGGGGAGGAGGAAATAAATAAAAATAACCACCTCGTCAAGCAACTTTTGCTCGGCCTCTACTTCTGAAGAATCTCTACAAGAACAAACGCCAAATGAACAAAATTTCATACACCCACAAAATAAATAATGAATGTAAATATATCAAAGCAATAAATTTTTCAAACAAAACCTTCCGACTATACGACCCACATGGCAACGGCATTTTGCGCATACGACTCTGCTCCTTTAGCACAACCACATCCACATCAACCCAAATCCTAAATTCTAGATTAACCAACAAACCCAATAGCAAAAAAATAAAAATAAATAAAAAAATTCAAAAGAGGCTAAATGACAGATTAAAGCCAGATCTAACTTTGCCCAACAAATTACTAGCCAAAAAAAAAAAAATTCTTTGCGCAAAATTCAATTCAGTCCAATTACTTTTACTTTATTCAATGTAATCCTTTACTTCTATTCTAACCCCTCTAAAGGAATAGAAAACGAATGGAATTTAGAACTGAAATGAATAAATCAAAAAGTTACAAAGACACTTGAATCTTGGGCAAAATCAGAGAGTGCAATTTGTAATTTAGCACCCAAAAAAAAAAAGTATTAAAAAACAAAGCAGAGATACAAATGGCCTATTTGGTAGTATATTCCAATACAAATTTCAACAAACTTCAAAAATGCTTTACTATTTTCAATTGTAAAAGCTTTGATTGTGAAACACAAACCAGGACAGAGATTATGGTAAGCCTGACGAACGGCGCGTTTGGAGCATCGTTGACTGCCACAAATATTAATTCAAATTGAGATGTTATTGAAATCTAAAATCCAACTATTTCCCAATATATTATATATGAAGACAAGAAGAAAAAGAAAATACCATTTGGCGGTTCGGTGAGGGACTTGTATTTTCCGTAACGGCGTTTCCATTCGATCTGCTCTTTACAACGTAGGCACACGCCCGTAACCTCGGACAACGGCCTAAACCTTCCGCCGACTTCCTGTCATAACATGAAAAACCTTTTTCCTAAGTAAAATGCTTTTCCAGAAGTGGGAATTAAGAAAGAGAAAATTCGATTATTTGTTGTAATACCGTTTCGTTGATCTTGACGCCGGCGTTGGGTTTCCAGGCGAATTTGTTTTGGTGCTTTGGGGTCCTTGCCTGCTGCCCATTTTGTTTTTTGGGGGTTGGGGGGTTTTGCGTTCGCTGAGAATATAGTCTTATTTATGAAAGAGGTTTTAGTCCTGGGTTTTGATGTAAAGGATGACCTAACCGTGTTACTAAAATTGCTGTAGTATAAACGACACGACGTGTCGTTTCCTTGTCAGCCCCAATTCCCAATTGTGGCTTTTTTTTTTTTTTTTAATGAAAAATGCGAGTAGATTATTATTGGTTGTTACGAGAAAGTGAAAAGTTAATTTAAGTTGTGAATTTAAATTAGAACCAATAAGAATTTACTATTTATGATTTACTAACTGTAAACCCGTTTATTATAAATTAGATATAAAAAATTATTTGTTTTGTTTTCTTCAATTAAATATCTCATCTTTTCTTTTATTTTGAGACACTGTAAGTTACAAATTTCTTTATTATAGTTTAGTATAAAAACTTTGTATAATTGTATTATATACTTAGAAATAGGGATGACAATATTTGGCACGACAACTTTTTGTGAGTTAAAGTTTAGTGTAAAAGGGTTCATGTCATCAAAAGTAAGTCAATACACTTTACCTAATTAATAAATAGGTCGGTTTTGTGTTGACTTACTTAACCCGCAATCAATCTAAAACGATCCAACTCATATAAATAATTGTCATTATTTTTATTTAAAACAAATTTGAATTCTAAATATAAGTAAGTAGTAAAATACTAATTTTATTTTTATCCAACATATAAGAATGTATAGTTTATTAGGTGTTTTATTCAATTAATTTCAAACACATATATAACTACATTAAACTTAATCTTCATTGGAAAAGATAACACCATTTATGCTTCATTAGTGAATACAATTATTAGATATTAGTAATCATAATATAAACAATAATTAAGATTGCAAGTATTATAGATAGTTCTCATTCAAGTTGATTTCATCCAATTCAACCATTGACCAAATGCAACACCTAAGGAATTATACTAAGTTTTGTCATATTAGAACTATGCTGAAAAAGAACGATCGAGCACAATGTTTAGTAAATTTGGTTTTTAAATCTATGTGAATGTTTTGCAAGTGTAATTTTAAGAGATTTTTGTCTAAAAATTGAGAGAGTTCTTAGATCTTCTTCTATTGCTCCACAATATAATCTTACTGGAATTTGATACTCCTAGCCATGGTATGTGTTCTAGCTTTTGAGCATCGCTTAGGTCTTAGCTTGTCCTTGTATATGGCAGTTGTATGGATTTTGTATTTAGGAAAGCCTCTCCATTTTGCCCATAGTGTTGCTTAATTATATCAAATATTTCAACTTAGAAAATGATTAAGTGGAATTAGTAATGTGGGAATTGCTGAAGTTGGTGATTAAACTGCCATCTAAAGTGCAGTAAGCAAATGATTACTTCCACTTATATTCAACCTGACCTTTTAGAAAAGATCTAGGTAGTATTAAGGCAGAAGAGAAGCTCTAATAACTTTTAGTGTTTTAAAAGAACAAATGTGATTTTTCTATAAATAAACTACCATGTTAGGGATTTGAATACCAAGAACCTTCCTTTCAATTCAATTTTCCCGTTCCCAAGCCCCCACCCACGTGAACTCCTCTACTGCTCACTTTTTTAATTGCATCTATTTTTCTCTCTATGTTTATTTCCTTCTTTACATTGCTGCTTTTTCTAGCGTCTCAGACTCTCGACTCGTCTTCTACTCTTTAATTTTTACCACAACGTAGTGCCTAATTGAATATCTTGTTTCATTTTCTTCGTCTTCAGACCACAAATTTCGGAACGGACATAAAATTTTTAGAGGCTACGTTTGAGAGAGAGAGAGAGAGGGTAAACACATGCCATAGACAGCATCTAGTTAGACTCGTCTGAGAGAGAGAGAGTCGGGGAAGGGGGTGAGTGCAGAGCATATATAAAGTCAGAATTTTTAGTTAGAATTTTGAATTTTCAAAACTTTAATTAATAAAGAAATTTAGTATTGATGTGAAAAATTTGAGAGCTTTAATTCATGAAATTAAAAAAAAAAAAAAAAAACTTCACTTATAATATTTATAGATTATAGATTATAAAAGTGTTGTGAAAATATTATAGTGACAACGTTTTCTTTTAAAACACAAGATTGAAATTCCAAAGTCAAGCAGAGTTTAGTATTAATCGTATTCAAGTTTGTTGTTACTTTGTTAGTTATATTCTGTCAAAAAAAAAAAAATGTTAGTTATATAGCCATAGTTATATGGTTCTTTTTTTATTATTTTTAATAATAATTTTAGAATCATTATATAGTTGAACTTGAACTCTTCTTTCTTTTCTTTTTTCTCTTTTTTTTTTTAATAATTTTTTTATAGAAAAACTTGAACTCGTTATATGGTTTTTTTTTTTTTTTTTTGGTTTGGCCATTTATTTCACAACAGAGATCATTACATAGAACCATACTCTTGAACTCAACTCTAAAAACCCTCCAAGCTCTTTCAAAAAAATTCAAACCCTAACTTTTTGATTCGTGTTATGTTTGTTTTTCTCTAAAAATGTGTTCTTTTAACGGCAAAGGGAAAGGTGGGTAACAGATCTCTAACGGAAGGGACTTCAGGTGGGTAAAGTGATAAGTTTTGAACCACGAGTAGGCAAAATGAAAACGGGCCTAACTTCAGGTGGGTTTACTGTAATTATCCCTAAGATTAAATACTAAACTCTGCTTGACTAGTTGGAATTTCAATCTTGTGTTTTAAAAAGAAAACGTTGTCACTATAATATTTTCACAACACTTTTATAATCTATAATCTATAAATATTTATAAGTGAAGTTTTTTTTTTTTTTTTTTTAATTTCATGAATTAAAGCTCTCACAATTTTTCACATCAATACTAAATTTCTTTATTAATTAAAGTTTTGAAAATTCAAAATTCTAACTAAAAATTCTGACTTTATATATGCTCTGCACTCACCCCCTTCCCCGACTCTCTCTCTCTCAGACGAGTCTAACTAGATGCTGTCTATGGCATGTGTTTACCCTCTCTCTCTCTCTCTCTCAAACGTTAGCCTCTAAAAATTTTATGTTCCGTTCCGAAATTATGTGGGTCTGAAGACGAAGAAAATGAAACAAGATATTCAATTAGGCACTACCGTTGTGGTAAAAAATTAAAGAGTAGAAGACGGAGTCGAGAGTCTGAGACGCTCAGAAAAAGCAGCAATGTAAAGAAGGAAATAAACATAGGAGAGAAAAATAGATGCAATTAAAAAGTGAGCAGTAGAGGAGGTCACGTGGGTGGGGGCTTGGGAACGGGAAAATTGAATTGAAAGGAAGGTTCTTGGTATTCAAATACCCTAACATGGTAGTTTATTTATAGAAAAATCACATTTGTTCTTTTAAAACACTAAAAGTTATTAGAGCTTCTCTTCTGCCTTAATACTACCTAGATCTTTTCTAAAAGGTCAGGTTGAATATAAGTGGAAGTAATCATTTGCTTACTGCACTTTAGATGGCAGTTTAATCACCAACTTCAGCAATTCCCACATTAACTAATTCCACTTTATCATTTTCTAAGTTGAAATATTTGATATAATTAAGCAACAATCTATGGGCAAAATGGAGAGGCTTTCCTAAATACAAAATCCATACAACTGCCCATATACAAGGACAAGCTAAGACCTAAGCGATGCTCAAAAGCTAGAACACATACCATGGCTAGGAGTATCAAATTCCAGTAAGATTATATTGTGGAGCAATAGAAGAAGATCTAAAGAACTCTCTCAATTTTTAGACAAAAATCTCTTAAAATTACACTTGCAAAACATTCACATAGATTTAAAAACCAAATTTACTAAACATTGTGCTCGATCGTTCTTTTTCAGCATAGTTCTAATATGACAAAACTTAGTATAATTCCTTAGGTGTTGCATTTGGTCAATGGTTGAATTGGATGAAATCAACTTGAATGAGAACTATTCTATAATACTTGCAATCTTAATTATTGTTTATATTATGATTACTAATATCTAATAATTGTATTCACTAATGAAGCATAAATGGTGTTATCTTTTCCAATGAAGATTAAGTTTAATGTAGTTATATATGTGTTTGAAATTAATTGAATAAAACACCTAATAAACTATACATTCTTATATATGTTGGATAAAAATAAAATTAGTATTTTACTACTTACTTATATTTAGAATTCAAATTTGTTTTAAATAAAAATAATGACAATTATTTATATGAGTTGGATCGTTTTAGATTGATTGCGGGTTAAGTAAGTCAACACAAAACCGACCTATTTATTAATTAGGTAAAGTGTATTGACTTACTTTTGATGACATGAACCCTTTTACACTAAACTTTAACTCACAAAAAGTTGTGTCGTGCCAAATATTGTCATCCCTATTTCTAAGTATATAATACAATTATACAAAGTTTTTATACTAAACTATAATAAAGAAATTTGTAACTTACAGTGTCTCAAAATATAAAGAAAAAGATGAGATATTTAATTGAAGAAAACAAAACAAATAATTTTTTTATATCTAATTTATAATAAACGGGTTTACAGTTAGTAAATCATAAATAGTAAATTCTTATTGGTTCTAATTTAAATTCACAACTTAAATTAACTTTTCACTTTCTCGTAACAACCAATAATAATCTACTCGCATTTTTCATTAAAAAAAAAAAAAAAGCCACAATTGGGAATTTGGGGCCTGACAAGGAAACGACACGTCGTGTCGTTTATACTACAGCAATTTTAGTAACACGGTTAGGTCATCCTTTACATCAAAACCCAGGACTAAAACCTCTTTCATAAATAAGACTATATTCTCAGCGAACGCAAAACCCCCCAACCCCCCAAAAAACAAAATGGGCAGCAGGCAAGGACCCCCAAAGCACCAAAACAAATTCGCCTGGAAACCCAACGCCGGCGTCAAGATCAACGAAACGGTATTACAACAAATAATCGAATTTTCTCTTTCTTAATTCCCACTTCTGGAAAAGCATTTTACTTAGGAAAAAGGTTTTTCATGTTATGACAGGAAGTCGGCGGAAGGTTTAGGCCGTTGTCCGAGGTTACGGGCGTGTGCCTACGTTGTAAAGAGCAGATCGAATGGAAACGCCGTTACGGAAAATACAAGTCCCTCACCGAACCTGCCAAATGGTATTTTCTTTTTCTTCTTTGTCTTCATATATAATATATTGGGAAATAGTTGGATTTTAGATTTCAATAACATCTCAATTTGAATTAATATTTGTGGCAGTCAACGATGCTCCAAACGCGCCGTTCGTCAAGCTTACCATAATCTCTGTCCTGGTTTGTGTTTCACAATCAAAGCTTTTACAATTGAAAATAGTAAAGCATCTTTTGAAGTTTGTTGAAATTTGTATTGGAATATACTACCAAATAGGCCATTTGTATCTCTGCTTTGTTTTTTTAAATACTTTTTTTTTTTTTGGGTGCTAAATTACAAATTGCACTCTCTGATTTTGCCCAAGATTCAAGTGTCTTGTAACTTTTTGATTTATTCATTTCAGTTCTAAATTCCATTCGTTTTCTAATTCCTTTAGAGGGGTTAGAATAGAAGTAAAGGATTACATTGAATAAAAGTAAAAGTAATTGGACTGAATTGAATTTTGGGCAAAGAATTTTTTTTTTTTTTGGCTAGTAATTTGTTGGGCAAAGTTAGATCTGGCTTTAATCTGTCATTTAGCCTCTTTTGAATTTTTTATTTATTTTTATTTTTTTGCTATTGGGTTTTGGGTTTTGGTTAATCTAGAATTTAGGATTTGGGTTGATGTGGATGTAGGTTGTGCTAAGGAGCAGAGCGTATGCGCAAAATGCCGTTGCCATGTGGGTCGTATAGTCGGAAGGTTTTGTTTGAAAAATTTATTGCTTTGATATATTTACATTCATTATTTATTTTGTGGGTGTATGAAATTTTGTTCATTTGGTGTTTGTTCTTGTAGAGATTCTTCAGAAGTAGAGGCCGAGCAAAAGTTGCTTGACGAGGTGGTTATTTTATTTTATTTCCTCCTCCCCGCTGTCAAATGATTTGTATGAATTGTGCAGATAAGGCTTGGTTTTGTGTGTTAAAAGCTAATGGGTTTGGTGATTTTGTTGTAGGCCATTAAGAATGCTCGAGAAAGAGACCGGAGGACTCTGCTACGTGCAGTAAGCTCTCTAAAGCAATGCTTTTCAGCTATTTGATATTTTTTTTTTATAAGGCTCAAATGCACTTTTGATCTGTTCAGTTCTTTCATTCTTTCATACTTGTATAGTATATAGGTAATGAGAAATGAAGTCCTATATGGTCCTATATATTATACAGTTAAAAATCAACGTACTTTATGATGGGGATCTACTTTTTGTTATTCATGAAATCCTTTTATCATAAATGCTATACTGAGAAATAGGTAATCATATTGTAGCTTCTAAATTGTGATCATACACAGCGACATATTCCAAGAGACTAATTTTTACGATACTCAGCTTAAATGGGACAATGTCTCTTTCGTTTTAAAACTTCTAGATTATTTTTGGCAGTTGTATTGATTATGTGTGAAATTACTAGGACCCCTTCCACAGAAAGAAGAGTGGAAAGGAAACATGTTTTTGATAAGTGTTAGGGAAATTAACTTTAGAATTTTCAGACCCTTTTTGTTATGACTCTTAATTGAGCTAATTAATGTTGGCATTCAGAAAATACTTAATTATGCAATATATAGAGATTAGGAAAATAATCAGCTTTCTAGACTCCTGGAAAATTGCAGCCTCCCCATTGATCAGCTTAGTAAATCTTAGACTAATAGTGAGACTAAGATGACTGTACTCCTTTCTTGTCTGTTTTATTGGACAAGAGATAAGAATAAGATACAAGTTGTAAATTGCTATCTTTTTGCCTGGTCAGCCAAATTTGCTCCCAGGTTCAAGATGACACATCATCTGTTTACTTTGAATGTTATTTTGCATTATGAATTCCATATTGATATGGTTTTTGCATTTATATAATATTTTCCATTTCTCTGTGCTAATATATATATATGTTCAAGTTACATTTGGTGTAACTCTAAATGATATTACACTACCTAATAATTGTTATTGAATTAATATTTTGAAAATCCAACCGTTGGATTATATGTTTATATGTTCTTAATATGCATGTCATTTTTATATCAATCGGATATTATTTACCATTTGATCTATAAATTTATCTTTTATGTATTATTTTAAAATACAAAAACTTGAATTTTAACAATTGATTAATGATATGAATATTAATTTTTGGTCACTTTGAAATTTAGCAAGCATGGAGAATATATGAAGATAATGTAATCTAATGGTAGATTTGTTAATATTCTCATCCATTAAAATATTGAGTGGTACTATAACTTGAATCCAACTCATATATATATATATATGTGTGTTGTGTGTGTGTGACCTAATATAATTTTAAAAATATTAATTGGCCACAAAAAATTATGTGAATTAAAAAGTATTATAATATTTTTTAGATCAAAATGAATTAAATATCATTACATTAAATAATTAATGTAGATAAAAATGAGTTTTTTAAGATTTTATATTGTAATATGATTTTACTTTTATAAAGGATCAAAGTTTATCCCCAATTTATATTAAACATAATCATGATTACTAAAACTAAAGGATCAGATTTTAATTAGTGCCAAAATTAATTACTAAAATCAAACAAATCATGCCTCTTCCAAACTCAATGATTTCATATTTTTAAATAAAAATTAGTCATATATCAAATAACTTTTGAATTTTTATAACCTCTCTAAAGCTTGCCACATCATTATCATTTTTTTAAATGAATTTATTTTTTAGAGAGTTTCAACCTATGACGTTTGCTCCTGATAATAGCTCTTTATTATCAGACAAGACATAATTATTTTTTGTGTAAACGGAAATTAACCAGAGTCTCAGATCTCTTGTTACAATATAGAACTTATCAGTTGAGTAACTAGAACCCATTAAATGAAATTATTTTTATTTAGTCCAAACTTAATCAGGAGTGAAACTCTATCTTTCTAACAAGTCGAACTTAAACTCAAACTCATCATTATCATTTTTTATAAAACATAATTGTTTTTGTTTAGTCCAAACTTAACAAGGAGTGAAACTCCATCTCTCTAACAAATCCAACTTAAAGTCAAACTCAAATGTTGATAATTTATCTCTAACTTTGTGAGGTTATCATGAAAACTATAAAAACAATGCAAACCCTAATATAATTTTTTTAAAGCCAAGTAGAGATATGAGCATTTCTTATGTTATTTTATTCTCCTCTACNTTGAATTGCACCTTAAGTTGGCTAGTATAAAGAAATTGGGGGTTCTGATTTTTGAGAGAGGGTGAAGAAATTTTTCCATCACTGCATTACTAAATCTAAGATCTCATGGTTGAGAGTTTTGGTAATGTTTTTCCAGCTACTTTTAATCTTCTTTTTCTTTTCTATGCTTAATCGTTCAGATCAGTCGTTAAATACGGTCAAGGCCATGTTCAGACTTCAGATCCTTGCTATTTAGTCAAAATTGATGCGTTTCTAGTGCTTTAAGCGAACTGCTCCATAACTAGTCGAACTGTCCCGGTCAATGATTCCTTTGACTGAACTGTCTAGTTCCGGTTAAATTCACTTTTTGTTGTATTTCCGGTTTTAGTAGAATTGAACCGAATTAGTACCCGATTTTTGTATGAACTGGACGGTTTAGTCTAGTTTTTAAAACTAGTTATTGATAAGAACGATTAAGCTGTTGAAAATTTAAAAAACAAAGAAGTTGATATGAACATGGGTTGCAAGTTTTGTTAAAGCACTGAGGATAATTTTTTTTTTGAGAAAAAAATAACTGTAGTTGATAAAAACAAATAAGCTGCTTGTTTTAATCTAAAAAATTGCAATTTAGTGTAAACACATTACACAACCATGACTTTTAGGTCTAACTTTTATCCATATAGTATAGTGTGAATTAACTAAATGATGATGTTTTTTGACTAAACAAAAATGCTCAAAACCACATCATTTTGGAGCCTTTTGTGTCTAATCCATTAAAATAATAGAAAGTGGAAAGGGTATCTCATCATATGTCGGGCACATAAGACCTTTATCTTATTGACAAGTGGGTCCTACACTTGAAAGGTCTACCTGGTCAATAAGACAAATGGCGTATACGGCTGATGCATACAAAAGTTTTGCTAGAAAGTGGCAATTAACCAAAAAACTAGGAAAAGAAAACCAAGGAAAGGAATCAACTGTAGTTGAAAAGATGGAAAATAAAATAAAAATTGAGCATGCAAATAATGCATAATATATATATATATAGATTCAAGTTACATTTGGTGTAACTCTAAATGATATTACACTACCTAATAACTTGTTATTGAATTAATATTTTGAAAATCCAACCGTTGGATTATATGTTTTATATGTTCTTAATATGCATGTCAATTTTTATATCAATCGGATATTATTTACCATTTGATCTATAAATTTATCTTTTATGTATTATTTTAAAATACAAAAACTTGAATTTTAACAATTGATTAATGATATGAATATTAATTTTTGGTCACTTTGAAATTTAGCAAGCATGGAGAATATATGAAGATAATGTAATCTAATGGTAGATTTGTTAATATTCTCATCCAATTAAAAAATATTGAGTGGTACTATAACTTGAATCCAACTCATATATATATATATATATGTGTGTGTGTGTGTGTGACCTAATATAATTTTAAAAATATTAATTGGCCACAAAAAATTATGTGAATTAAAAAGTAATTATAATATTTTTTTAGATCAAAATGAATTAAATATCATTACATTAAATAATTAATGTAGATAAAAATGAGTTTTTTAAGATTTTATATTGTAATATGATTTTACTTTTATAAAGGATCAAAGTTTATCCCCAATTTATATTAAACATAATCATGATTACTAAAACTAAAGGATCAGATTTTAATTAGTGCCAAAATTAATTACTAAAATCAAACAAATCATGCCTCTTCCAAACTCAATGATTTCATATTTTTAAATAAAAATTAGTCATATATCAAATAACTTTTGAATTTTTATTAACCTCTCTAAAGCTTGCCACATCATTATCATTTTTTTAAATGAATTTATTTTTTAGAGAGTTTCAACCTATGACGTTTGCTCCTGATAATAGCTCTTTATTATCAGACCAAGACATCAATCATTTTTTGGTGTAGGCGGAAATTAAATCTCAGATCTCTTGTTCAATTATCAGAGACTTTATCAGTTAAGCTAACTAGAACCCATTAAATGAAATTATTTTTATTTAGTCCAAACTTAATCAGGAGTGAAACTCTATCTTTCTAACAAGTCGAACTTAAACTCAAACTCATCATTATCATTTTTTTAAAACATAATTGTTTTTGTTTAGTCCAAACTTAACAAGGAGTGAAACTCCATCTCTCTAACAAATCCAACTTAAAGTCAAACTCAAATGTTGATAATTTATCTCTAACTTTGTGAGGTTAATCATGAAAACTATAAAAACAATGCAAACCCTAATATAATTTTTTTAAAGCCAAGTAGAGATATGAGCATTTCTTATGTTATTTTATTCTCCTCTACTTTGTTAAAAAATATATATTTATATATATATATATATATATATATTTTGGTTTTTCATGTATTTTTAAAAAAGTAATTTTCGTATATGAATCACCAAACTCTCTTTAGCAATTTTTTATAAGATAAAAAAGTTTGCAATAATTAAAATTTAAGGTTGCTGCTACTGCATATGTCTTTGCTTCACCTCACGATATGAAAGTGTGTTAATTTCTTGGGTACAAAGTTTATATATGATATATTAAGAGGAGGTATGGCTTTTATTATTTCAATGTGAGCTCTTGCTCAACATTTTTTAGCGTGGGCACATGTTGATAAGGTTCATCTAAAGTTTAGACTCATTAAAATTTAAAACTTATTACTTTTTGGATTCGTGTATTTTTTTTTCTTTTTCATATATTTCTTTTCTCAATAGTTATATATTTTTTGAATTGTTTCAATAACTTATTTTTAAATTATATATCTTTTTTGGTATTTTGGAAGTTTTAATATCTGAATTTGTGTAGTCACGTAACATGTGCACGCGCGCACACACACATATTATCTATAATTTGTAAGTTCTGAATCTTTTGATTCCTTTCAATAGTTATAGCCATATTTATTTATTTATTTTTAATGTAACCCATCTTTCTTTTATATTTTTCTCTTGTTTAGATATATATATATATATATTGCTTTGTTTCAATAATTTCTAAGTAGTGAATTATCTGATTCTTTAATATCTTTTGGTCTTTCAGAAGTTTTAATATCCAAATTTTTGAGTTATTTTTTCACCGTATTTGAAACTATCTAACAAATTTTTTGTAAGTCATTGCACGTTCAAGTAATGATTTCTTCATTAAATTGTAATACAAATTGAAGTCATACAAGAGCAAATCTTGCAATGGTGTAGTTTCTTAATCAATTTAATATTTTATAAAATTATGGGTAAAATATCATTTTCGTCCCTAAACTATGACAAAAGTTCGTTTTTCATCCCTAAACTTTCAAAAGTTCTATTTTCGTCCCTAAATTATCACAAAAGTTCGTTTTTCGTCTCTAAACTTTCAAAAGTTTTATTTTCGTCCCTAAACTTCTCCAAACGTATTGATTTTCGTCCCTCCCATATTAGCACTCTGTCAAGCCACGTCAGCATTCCGTAAGAACTTTTGAAAATTTAGGGATGAAAATAGAACTTTTGAAAGTTTAAGAACGAAAAATGAACTTTTGTGATAGTTTAGGGACGAAAATAGAACTTTTGAAAGTTTAGGGACGAAAAACGAACTTTTGTGATAGTTTAGGGACGAAAATGATATTTTATGATGTCGCGGAAGCCTGAAGAGAAACACACATGATGCTCTCTTGATGGAACAGAAACTAAACTGTTAGTTTCTGGTAGTAAACCTCGAATCCACGAGGGGTTTCTCTGAATCCACAAGGAGATAAAACTGGAATCCACCAGAAGAAAATTTGACAAAAGTCTGTGTTTATTGATAATAGTCTATGAAAAACGTTTACAGACTTAGGGGCCTATTTAAGGGCTCCTTAAAACTTGACTGACAAGAAAATATAATCTAAATTAACTCCTAATTGATACCTAACCATAACAGGAATCAAATTTGACCTAAAAAGCATTAAATGCACCTAAAAACAAGGAAATAAATGCCCTAAACCTAAAATAACGAAAATTACAAAAAAATACCAAATATAAAAGATTACAGAAATTAATNAAATATAAAGATTACAGAAATTAATTAGAATATTTTGTCCTACATCAGACCCCTCCACTTGAAATAAACTCGTCCTCGAGTTCATTCTTGAAATCTGAAATCTTCCGCTCCAAATTAACAAATACTTTGAATGCTTTAATAACTTGATTAGGCTCTGAAACTTGAATTCTTCATAAAATGTAGCATAAAATTTCTTCTCATCTACTTTCAATTTATTTGCAACATCAATCAAAAATGGGTTGATAATGAAATTAAAATTTTCTACTCAAGAAAATCAACATATTGTGTAGTCGTCTTCAATAAATCAATCGGAACCTGGGGTTGTGGGTGATGGACTCGTCTCACCTTTGAACTCAAGTGAAGATCTACAAATATTCTCAATATTTACTATCTCTTGATTTATGTGATCTTTCACAATCAACTCAACTTCAAGTTTCTTCTTTAGCGCGCACACACACATATTATCTATAATTTGTAAGTTCTGAATCTTTTGATTCCTTTCAATAGTTATAGCCATATTTATTTATTTATTTTTAATGTAACCCATCTTTCTTTTATATTTTTCTCTTGTTTAGATATATATATATATATATATATTGCTTTGTTTCAATAATTTCTAAGTAGTAAATTATCTGATTCTTTAATATTTTTTGGTCTTTCAGAAGTTTTAATATCCAAATTTTTGAGTTATTTTTTCACCGTATTTGAAACTATCTAACAAATTTTTTGTAAGTCATTGCACGTTCAAGTAATGATTTCTTCATTAAATTGTAATACAAATTGAAGTCATACAAGAGCAAATCTTGCAATGGTGTAGTTTCTTAATCAATTTAATATTTTATAAAATTATTTTAGTCTACCTCATAAATAGGTAAGTTCCCGTGCATAGCATGGGTTAGTGACTAGTTAAACAAATTCACCAACAAATTGATATAAAAGAGAGTTTCATTAAGAGGGTGACCATGAATTTATGAAGAAACTTGTGTAAACTGTAATCCCATCACACACACACACATACATGTATATATATAGGGTTGAGTTTAAATTATACTCAGTGTAACTCTAAATAATGTTACACCATTCAATATTTTTTAATATTATACTAATTTTAACAAATCCACTATTGGATTACATTATCTTCATATAATCTCCATGTTTAAAAAATTTCAAGGTGATCAAATATCAATAACATGTCATCAATCAATTGTTTAAATTCAAATTTATAGTTTAAAATAATGTATGAAAAAAGAGTTTATAGATGAAATGGTAAATAACATCCGATTAGTATGAAAAAATAATATTATTTCCATTTAACCAAGTTGAGGAAAATATATTTCTAAAAAAAAAAAAAAAAAGAGTTGAGGAAAATATAAAGAATACATAATAGGATAAGAAGCACAATGGGCTTATTTGGCATCCCACGAAAGACACATCTCATAATAGTCGTGGTATATCATAAAATAATAAGGCTAAAGCAGATATGCAACTCAGAAAGTTAGAAATAGCACTTGCGCAAGGTTAGTGATAAATTAATTAAGGAGAGAGAGAAAATAGAAAAAAAACAATAGCAATATAATACTCTTTACCATTAATTTAGTTAATTTAGTTAGCTAGTGTGACAAGTAATAAATATTTAATAATGACATAAATAGTTAACATTTTTCAACCGTTAGATCTAATTAAAATTTATGGCTTAAAAAATGTGCAACTCTTGTAAAGTTACACTTTATATAACTTTTATATATATATATATATATATAAACAGTTAACATGATGAAAATGAATGATCAGATGTGATTAGTGAGAATATTAAATACACAATATTTGTAGCTGTACCATAAATTTACAATTAAGTGTATTGATAATTTGTTTTTTTGATAAAATGTTTATTGATAATTAAATACATGACAATTGTGTATGTTATGCACAGTTTCCTGCTTTCTATGTGATATTATTTTGTTTTATTTTATAATATATAGGATAATTATAGGTTTAAAATTGTACAATATTATACACATTTCTTTTGTCATTACAATGTAATTTAAGAATTTTCAATATATATATAATGGAGTAATTAGATTTTATTCTCCTCCATTCTAACATTGATTCAGACGTAATATAGAAGATGGACAACAGAGAGAAGCGAAACCCAAAGATGCAGCCAAGAGCAACCAAGCAGAACCAACTGGTAAAAACTCAAAACCCCTCTCGGCCTCACAATTTCTCCGTTTCTGTTCCTCTGTATGTGATTACTTTCTCTTCTATGATATCTCATCTCTGTACACAATCACGCCCGCACACAGAAAAATCTTCTACGAGAAAATTCACGACACCAAGTACTGTTCACACACCCACAGAGGACAACACGCGTCCTTACAGAAAGTTTACAATACCCAAAATACTGAACGCTCTAATTACTACAGTCCAATTTACTGTCACTCTTTCATGATTCATGATTCATGCTCACTTTATCTGGACTTAAAAAGTGATAAAGCGTTTACTTGGTATTTGTAATGAAATTCATCTGTTGTTGTTTTGACTCTTCGATTCACTTTATTTTGGCTTTGATATGTGTTTCGTCGTTACTACATGGAGAATTTAATTTTGCTTGCTTTGTGTTTGTGGTAAATTCTTTTGATGAATAGGAATGACTGTTTTTTCATGTTGAAGATTATGTAACTTTACTTGAGGCTTTTACGGCAGCACTAACGTGCTTAATGTGATTGTTTTATAATGAAAATGTTTTTTGTTTTAAAAAAATTTTTAAGATCAAAATTCATGGTGGAATGAAGAGAGAAGAAAAAATATCACTTCTTTAGGGCACGTTTGGTATACTGTAATGATTATTACATGGGAATAAGAATAAGTATTCCAAAGAATACATTAAGTTGGAATGTAATACATATTACTATTTATTAGTTTAGTGACCATTTAAGAATATAATCCTGAATATGCATTTACAATTTAGTAGAGTATAAAAAGAATGTGTAATTAAATCATTTTTAAGTCAAATTTCCTAAAATACATTTATTTTAGGGTGTTTAAAATATTGAAAATAGAGCTAATAATTAACAAGAAGGAAAATTTATTTTTTTTCCTTTTGAGGATGTGGCAGCAAATGGCTTTTTAGGAATTTAAAAAAAAAAAGTTATTACATAAAGTGAAGAAATAGATATTCAGTACTTTTAATAAGAAATAGTTATTCCTCATTTTGAAGAATAGCTATTCATAAGAAATAACTATTCATTGTAATAAAAATATAATCAAACAACCAAATAATTATGTCATAGGAATATTTATTACATTACAGTGTCTATTATAGTCTACCAAACGTGTCCTTAGTTTTTCTTTTGGTATCCGGTTCATTTTTCCGAAATGCAAAATTGGAAATAAAATACTATCATTATTGTGTATTAAATTAGTAAATGAAAGTTAATGATCCGTTGTGAAATTTAATGGCAATATTTTCTTTATAAAGACATAAATCATTAATTAATGGAAATGTTAATTCAAATTTTATCTCCATAATCATTTACACCCCACGTTTAGATCCATGGACATATTTTCAATTAAAGGAATCATAACTGCCACTATTATTGCGTATCTAATTAGGAAACCAATCCCATCGAAAAAAAAAAAAAAAAAAATTAGGAATCCAAAAAATAATGAATATATATATATATATAAAGTTTTTAATATAATTTTAAAAATATTAATTGGCCACAATAAATGTGATTTAAAAGGAATTATTTTTTTTTTTTTTTAAGATCAAACTGAATTAAATATCATTACATAAAATAATTAATTTGTTAAAAATGAATGGGTTTTTTTAAAGGTTTTTATATTGTAATATGATTTTACTTTCATATTGATAATTCGATATATATATATATATATATATGACATTCAAGATGATGAAAATGAATGGTCAGATATGATAAATAAGATTATTAAATACTCAATATTTGTAACGTACCATTAATTTACAATTAAGTGTTTTTTTTTTTTTTTTTGAGGGAGACAATTAAGTGTATTGATAATTTAATACATGTATGTTACGTACAAATTCCTGGTTATTATGTGGTATTATTTAATTTAATTTTATAATATATAGGATAATAATGGTATAGGTTTAAAATTGCACAATTTTCTATATAAAAAAAAAAAAACAAAAAAAAAACAAAAAAGAAGGCAAAACTACAATATTGGTCCATCAAGTTTAAAGTGTGCGTAATTGATCCCTCAAGTTTTTAAAATGAGCAATATAAGTCTTTTTACTAACGGTCATTAACGGTGCTATTTATGTGACGGAACAATAACTTGACATTTTATTTTAATGACGTGGCATATTTTTAATTAAAAAATTACAAACTAAAATTAACAGAACAATAACTAGGCAATTTCCTCATCTCCGCTTCAAATTAAGTAATTTAAAGAAAGGTCAAGCCTTGTGAGTTTAGCAAGAGACTCAAAACCAGAAGGCAATGACCCAGTAAGTGAATTCCGTGAAAGATCAAGAATTAACAGCTCAGATAAATTTCCCAATGAAGAAGATATACTACCAGTAGGGTTATTACCTGATAGATACAAATACCTCAGTGTACTCAATCCACCAAGCGACGAAGGGATCGACACAATAACTAAGCTAGACCTTAGATCAAGCACTTGGAGTGCATTAAGTCTTTGGCCGAACCAGTTAGGAATAGGCCCTAGAAGCAAAAACCCAGAAGCGTTGAAGACATGAAGCTTGTCAAATTGGCCAAAGAGTCCACAGCGAATTGTTGATTTAGAATCCCAAAACGGCTTCGTCTCAACCCGGACACGTTGATTTCAATGACCCGACTGTTATTGCATCGAACCCCGGTCCAGTATCTACATGGGTCGAGCTTGATGGGAGGCTAAGGCTTGTTGTTCCCTCTCTCCCCTTCTTTGTCTCGTGGCTAGGAGTTTTTATTTTTATTTTTTTTATTTATTTTTTTTTGAAGCCGTGGCTGGGTGTTTACAATTGGTAGAAAATAGTTTTTTAATATGTAAATAATGTTTCTCACGAGTAATTTTAGTTTGTAATTTTTTAATTAAAAATATGCCACATTTTTAAAATAAAATGTTAAGTTATTGTTCCGTTAGCCACATAGGTAACATCGTTAATGGCAGTTAGTAAAATGACTTATATTGCTCATTTTAAATACTTGAGGGACCAATTGCGCACATTTTAAACTTAAGAAAGTAATTGTGCACGCATAATAAACTTGAGGGATCAATATTGTAGTTTCGCAAAAAAAAAAAGGTTGAAAATTGTACAATACTATACAGATTTCTTTTGTCAAAAGCAATGAATCTTACATTGCAATGTAATGTAAGAATTTTCAATATATATATATATATATATTATGGAATAATTAGATTTTATTCTCCTTCATTCTCTCTCTAACAAACATTGATTCAGAGGCAACAACGAAGATGAACAACAGAGAAGCGAAACCCAAAGATCCAGCCAAGAACACCTAAACAGAACCAACGAGTTAAAACTCAAAACCCCTCATAATTTCTCGATTTCGGTTCCTCTGTATGTGATTACATTCTCATCTCTGTAGACCGTACACAATAACTAAGTCACACGCACACACAAATTCACGACACTAAGTACTGTTCACACATCCTAACAGAAAGTTTCAAATACAGAACGCTCTAATGACTGAAGTACAATTTTCTGTCACTCATTCCTGATTCATGCTTCTATTTTGATTTTAAGGTGAGATTATATTCATATTATTATATGTTTCTAAAGTGTGTTAATTTATTTGGATTCTGCTCACTTTATCTGGACTTAAAAAGTAATAAAGCGTTTACTAGGCATTTGTAATGAAATTCATTTGTAGTTGTTTCCACTTTTCGATTCGCTTTGTTTTGGTTTTAATATATGTTTCGTCGTTACTACATGAAGAATTTAATTTAATTTGCTTTGTGTTTGTGGTAAATTCTTTTAATGAATGGGAATGACTGTTTTTTCAAGTTCAAGATTAGGTAAATTTTTTTCCCATCAAAAAAAAAAAAGAAAAAAAAAAGAGGTAACTCTTACTGCTGCTCTAACGTGCTTAATGTGATTGTTTTATAATGAAAACGTTTTTTAAAAAAAAATGTTAGGGATGTGCTTTTGGACTCTTTTGGTTTGACTCTTCTTTCATCAAGCAGTTTAACTAATTGTAACTCCTTGGTATTTACTCACTAGAGTTATACCAGTTGAGAGTTGCCTATAGCATGTTACACCTAACATGTAACTTCCGCACATAGAAAACTTGTAGACATGAGTTTTTCATCTATCACTCAAATGTGAGCCACATAAATTCTCTTAAAGGAGATACAATCTTACATTCTCTCACTTGACCCACGTGACATTTAAATAACTTAAGTGATACTCACTTTAATATGACCATGCTATTACCTATGTCAACTACTTGTGAAATGCCTTCACTCAAATAAAGAATCCAATACATAAATTATATCAGTAATAACTTTAATTATAATGAATATTTCATTTCATGTATTACAATGTAATGTGAGGTTATTACATGGAAGGAAGTAATCATTATAACTGAGGCTATTACTGCCATGATTCAAGTATTGGATTCTTTATTTAATAAGGAGTATTTCATAACTAGTTGACATGGGTAATATCATGGATATATTAAAGTGAATATCACTTCTTATGTTATTTAAATGTCATGTGGGACAAGTGGGAGAATGCAAGATTGTATCTCATTTAGGAGAATTTATGTGGTCAACATTTGAATGATAGATGAAAAACTCATGTCTTTAAGTTTTCTATTTGTGAAAGTTACATGTTAAGTGTAGCAATCTATAGGTAACTCTCAATTGGTATAACTCCTATGGTGAGTAAACATCATAGAATTACAATTGCTTAAACTCCTTGATGGAAGAAGAGTTAAATCTTAAATTGAAAAGGTCCCTAATCTAGCATATATATATATATATATAGTCTGTATCTCCATAAAAAAGATATATGTGAGGTAAAAGTTATAGACTAGAAGAACTCTTTTATCTATACACTACCTTATAGTGAGCTTTCTTTTATCTAAAACACTTAAAACAATTATAACTAGAGATATATTTATTTTAACCAAGGTATGTTTATTTACTTCCGCTATAAGATAGTGTATAGTAAAAGAGGTCTTCCAGTCTATGACCTTTACTTGGCATATATCATTTTGATAAAGACAAATGTTATATAATTTTAAAGGGTTAAGCAGCTCCTTTATATTTATAAAGATTCCCTTCTCCTCTTAATTCATCTTCTTGTAATTCAAGCATGAAGTTTACAAATGCAGCGGGGACCCATGAATTTTACAACTCTCTTGAAAGAACTAAATCTAGAGGGATCCCACAAGGGTCAGAGGGTGCAAGGTTTACATGAAGCCGAACGCTACCTCAACCAGTTTGGGTTCTTAAAGTACGAAGATTCAAACAACCTTGAAAATGATGAGGCCTTGGAGCTCGCCATCAAAACGTACCAGACATTTTATCAATTGGCGTTTACTGGGAAGCTTGACTCCAACACCGTCAAGCAAATGACAATTCCGCATTGTGGATTACCTGATTTTAATTTATTAATGGTAAATTGGTAATCTAGTAGACTAGAACATCCCCAGTTTGCATCTTTTGCCTGTAATCTTAAATTATAGTCGCTCTAGTTAAATGCTCAAAGACTAGTTACACCAAACTATATTAACCTTTACAATAATGCTACATAAGCCGATAAAGACAATATATTTTACCACAAATTTAATAACTTCTGATCAGTTAACAAGCTATTATCGTTTCTCAAAACAAAAAAAAAAACAAGCTATTATCAATTCTCGTATAGTTCCATTAGTAAGACTCTGACACAACTTTATCATTTACGATTAATACAATATCTCATCAACAATTAAGAAGTATGTTGTGATCTTAAGCTAATTGTAATAGTTATATTTCTCTATTTTGAGAATATTATATATATATATATATATATAATTAAACCTATTGGTCAAACACCTTAATATTGATTATTGAACGCATTATGATTAAAATTGCATTAATATTTGCGTTTAAACCCCATGAAATTGACACTACTATAAATGTAAAACGCATTAACCCCATGCTTGCTTTATCCATTATCTGTAATCATGCGTGGGAAGGACTGAGAATGGTCGGGTCGGGTTTTGTGGCCCAAAAATCTGCTCACTCGCAGGGCCTAGGCTAGGTCGGGTCTCAGGCGGATTTTTAGTACTTGGGTCAGGTCCTTTTTTTTTTTTTAATAGATATAATTACAATATGTTGGCACGTGCCAATTCAGCTACGAAGGTGTAATTCATATTCTTTTTGCATTTTTATTTGTGCTACTTGCTTAATAATGGTAGTTTTTAAATGTTGACAATTGAAATGACCAAATATGGTAGTTTTTATTTTGTGTTTCCAAATCAAACGGGTTTAGTCAATGTTTGGATTTTAAATCTGAATTCTAAAAATCAATTTGGAAAATGCAAATGCTTTAATGAGGTGACTAAAGATAGGATCTTTCTATTGGAATTAAACTCTTAAATTTAAATTTAAGTTGACAATTCTATTAGGAAAGTTTTAAATGGGTTAGAATTAAACAATTAAATTCAAATTTAAGTTGACATTTCTATTAGGAAAGTTTTTAATGAGTTGGAATTAAACTCTTAAATTCAAATTTAAGTAAATATTTCTATTAGGAATTATTTTAATGAGTTGCAATTAAACTCTTAAATTCATATTTAAGCTGCCATTTCTAGTAGGAAAGTTTTTCAAGTAATGCTGCTATCACAAATTATTTTACAATATTTTTACAAAATGTTAATATGGCCAACCTCTTATTAGTTTTCATCTAGGTTCATCATTAATATTACCTTTTCATTTACTAATAATCACTCATCACATCAGCAATTTGTAAATTTTTTTTATAAAATAGTTTGTATCTTTAGCATTATTTAAATTTTTAATGAGTGATTGAATTTTACCTAGATAATTTTTTTTGAAAGAGCTGTCAATGGTTTGCAGCAAGAGATTCTGCTATTTATATTGTAATGAATAAATTTTAAAACAAGTTTAAATTTAAATTTAATGATGTTAATGTAGTAAGTCCAAACTAGGAAAACAATGGTAATTATAGAATACTTCCGGCATACCGTAAATGCGTACTACTTCCTCTTAAATAATAATGAGTCCCATTAATTATATTCATGGAGGCAAATTACAACTTACCCACCTATGGTTTGACCAAAATTTAAGTTGGCTACCTATAGTTTGAAATTTGACACTTTACTAACCTGAGATTTGACCAAAATTTAAGTTGGCTACTTATGGTTTAAAATCCCATGATGCAATTGTTCTGTTGGATTATTTTTTTATCTTATTTGATCTTCTATTTTTATGTTTTTTTATGTTTTTAGAGGGGAGAGACATAGAAGTAGAGCAAAATTACATATCTAGCCCAGTTTTTAATAGAGATGAGTTACAGAACTCTAATTGAGCTAACCTTAGGTGGGTAAAATGTCAAATTTTAAATCATAGACAGGTACCTTAAATTTAGGTCAAACCACAGGTGGATAAATTGTAATTTTCCTTATTCATGGTAGAATCTACAATTTATGTAAAATAATAGGTATTTATGATAGTCCCAAAGTATTAAATAATATTCCCCAAAAAAAAAAAAAAGTTATTTTGAGAATATTAAATATATATATATATATATATATATAAAATTAAACCTATTGGTCAAACACCTTAATATTGATTATTGAACGCATTATGATTAAAATTGCATTAATATTTGCGTTTAAACCCCATGAAATTGACACTACTATAAATGTAAAACGCATTAACCCCATGCTTGCTTTATCCATTATCTGTAATCATGCGTGGGAAGGACTGAGAATGGTCGGGTCGGGTTTTGTGGCCCAAAAATCTGCTCACTCGCAGGGCCTAGGCTAGGTCGGGTCTCAGGCGGATTTTTAGTACTTGGGTCAGGTCCTTTTTTTTTTTTTAATAGATATAATTACAATATGTTGGCACGTGCCAATTCAGCTACGAAGGTGTAATTCATATTCTTTTTGCATTTTTATTTGTGCTACTTGCTTAATAATGGTAGTTTTTAAATGTTGACAATTGAAATGACCAAATATGGTAGTTTTTATTTTGTGTTTCCAAATCAAACGGGTTTAGTCAATGTTTGGATTTTAAATCTGAATTCTAAAAATCAATTTGGAAAATGCAAATGCTTTAATGAGGTGACTAAAGATAGGATCTTTCCATTGGAATTAAACTCTTCAATTTAAATTTAAGTTGACAATTCTATTAGGAAAGTTTTAAATGGGTTAGAATTAAACAATTAAATTCAAATTTAAGTTGACATTTCTATTAGGAAAGTTTTTAATGAGTTGGAATTAAACTCTTAAATTCAAATTTAAGTAAATATTTCTATTAGGAATTATTTTAATGAGTTGCAATTAAACTCTTAAATTCATATTTAAGCTGCCATTTCTAGTAGGAAAGTTTTTCAAGTAATGCTACTATCACAAATTATTTTACAATATTTTTACAAAATGCTGATATGGCCAACCTCTTATTAATTTTCATCTAAGTTCATCATTAATATTACCTTTTCATTTACTAATAATCACTCATCACATCAGCAGTTTGTAAATTTTTTTTATAAAATAGTTTGTATCTTTAGCATTATTTAAGTTTTTAATGAGTGATTGAATTTTTACCCAGATAATTTTTTTTGAAAGAGCTGTCAATGGTTTGCAGCCAGAGATTCTGCTATTTATATTGTAATGAATAAATTTTAAAACAAATTTAAATTTAAATTTAATGATGTTAATGTAGTAAGTCCAAACTAGGAAAACAATGGTAATTATAGAATACTTCCGGCGTACCGTAAATGTGTACTACCTCCTCTTAAATAATAATGAGTCCCATTAATTATATTCATGGAGATAAATTACAACTTACCCACCTATGGTTTGACCAAAATTTAAGTTGGCTACCTATAGTTTGAAATTTGACACTTTACTAACTTGAGATTTGACCAAAATTTAAGTTGGCTACTTATTGTTTAAAATCCCATGATGCAATTGTTCTGTTGGATTATTTTTTATCTTATTTGATCTTCTATTTTTATGTTTTTTTATGTTTTTGGAGGGGAGAGACATAGAAGTAGAGCAAAATTACATATCTAGCCCAGTTTTTAATAGAGATGAGTTACAGAGCTCTAATTGAGCTAACCTTAAGTGGGTAAAATGTCAAATTTTAAATCATAGACAGGTACCTTAAATTTAGGTCAAACCACAAGTGGATAAATTGTAATTTTCCTTATTCATGGTAGAATCTACAATTTATGTAAAATAATAGTTATTTATGATAGTCCCAAAGTATTAAATAACATTCCCCCCAAAAAAAAAAAAAAATACCACTATAAGTCAATTTATGACTAAATGGTTATGCTTAGGTGATTGATTAGCTAATACTCCAAGCACAACCATTTAGGACACGTTCGATACACTGAATGAGGATTACAATAAGAAATGTAATCTTTATTAAAGAGAATAAAATGCATTGTAATAAAATAACTAAACATATTCATAAGTTTAGTTTTGAATTGTAACATTAGAATACAACTTAAAGATATTTTATATTTTCTTAAAAATTATATTTTTTAAATTTGAGAGAGAGAGAGATGAGTTATTTTTTTTTTTATATAATTATTACATATATATGGAAAGTTTGTTAATTTGGAAATATATTGATTTTAGAAATTAAGCACAACCATTTAGGGCACGTTTCGTACACTGAATGATGATTATAATAGGAATTATAATATTTAGTACAGGGAATAAAATGTGCTGTAATAGAATAATTAAACATATTTTTAAGTTTGGCTGTGAATTGTAACATTAGAATACAACTTAAGATTTATTTTAGAAAATGTCTTAATTACACAATTATATTTTTTAAATTTGAGAGAGAAATGAGTTATTTTTTTATTTTTATAATTATTACGTATATATGAAAAATTTGTTAATTTGGAAATATATTGATTTTAGAAATTATTGTGTCTATTAAGGAATAGTTATTACAAACCTAGAGGAATATTTATTTCTTATTCTGAATAATTTTTGTGTCTATCAAGGTCTGGCGGGTCCCTGCTCATAGTCATCTACGGATGGAGTAGTATATAAACATACCAACTACATTCTAGCTTTCCCATAACCAATACAGACCTACACAACTTAAAATGGCTAAGAATCTACTTTATCTTTCAAAAGCTTCCCTTCTTCTCTTAATTCAACTTCTTGCAATTCAATCAGGTAGTTTTACAAATGCCAAACGGATGCCAGAATTTTCCAAGTCCTTGAAAGATGTAGACGAATCCCAAAAGGGTCAGAGGGTGCAAGGCTTACGTGAAGTCAAGCACTATCTCAACAAGTACGGATACTTAAACTATGAAGATTCAAACAACTTTGAAGAAGATGAGTTTGATGAAGCCTTGGAGGTCGCCATCAAAACATACCAGACATTTTTTCATTTGAAGGTTACTGGAAAGCTTGACACCGATACCATCAAAAAGATGTCAATGCCGCGTTGTGGAGTTGCTGATATTATCAATGGTAGTCTAACTCATCCACAATTTACATTTTTAAGGGGTGAACCAAAATGGCCATATTATAAGCGTCACCTCCAATACGCGATTGTATCCAGTGCTATACCTAATGTGAATTTGACGGAAGTAAAAAAGGCTTGCTCACTTGCTTTCGGAGAGTGGGCGAGATTTTCTGATTTCCGTTTTGAATTCACAGATTATGTTGGACATGCTGACCTTATTTTAGGATTCCACAGAGGTGACCATGGTGACGGTCATGCTTTCGACGGGAGGGATGGCGCTTTAGCTCATGCGTTTCCTCCAACAAATGGCAGGTTGCATTTTGATGCAGATGAGATTTGGTCCGACAGTTCTTATCGCGTTCGTTCAAATCAAGTTGACCTGGTGGGCATTGCAATGCATGAGATAGGGCACCTTCTTGGACTTGATCATAGTCGTGATGAACTAGCCATTATGTTTCCCGGTATTGCTAAAGGAGAATTTAAGAGGAGTTTGAGCTCTGATGATAGGGACGGTTTACTTACTTTATATTCTAGCTGATAACAATATCCTCCCGTTAGGAGGTAGAGCCAACTATTATAATTTGTTTTTATGCTGAATTCAAATAATCGTGCAAAGGGAAAAAAATACAGTGGCTAGCTTAAAGAATTTATTGTGCACAAGTTATGCATATGCCACTATAATATACTTCCTTTGCCACATTAATTTATCATTGCACTATATAACTTTTCTGATTATAAACTCTTTACCATGATTTATATTTGAGAAAAATTAGAATGCGCTACATAAAAAAAAGAAAAATACAAATACAAATTAAGTAGTACGGAAAATTCATTAAGGTCGTCCACCTTAAGTCACTAGCAAGCCATCAAAGAAAGATAATTAACTGCTCATGCACATTCAATGACAACGATTACTCAAATGAGGCTCACCTAGGTCACCTATAAAAGGGACAATTCACCTCACTTGCTAATGTATAGAAAATACTACAAAAATACTATCTATACACAAAATATATGGGTTGATACCGACTCCAACATTGGAGGCTCCTCCATTGAGGTTCACCCAGGTGGTCTCTTCTATTAGCTTTCTTATTCTTGCAAATCTTAAAAGTTCATCAAAGGCTTTGAATTGGACGAGTGGCTCCATTTGTGGGGAAGATTAGCCATTAAGCTCTTCCTACTAACAAAGGGTTAACCAGTGCAATCAAGAGCTATGAATGTTGATGTACTATGCTCATCCTAACAAACATAGATCTTTAACATGATCAAAAAAAGTCACACCACCGTTGATGCTCTGTCATGAATAGTCTCACTCATCGCTAGTGGCGACGACAACAACGAGCTCCGCACCTCAATGCTGCCTCCAATCCGAATTGAAATTTTCTTCAGGCACATTTCTTGGGCATTTCATATCACTTAAGAGTGTCAAAATGGTGAAGGTGGAAACACCCTTTTCAAACCCTTGTGGTGCCTGGTACATTATCTAATAATTCCAATTCAATTGCCTCTATCTAGCAAGTCTAGGCCATCCATCTATTAGAAGATGGGGGAACCCTAAAGGCCATATGTAATGACTCATGAGGCTAAAGTGGATAACAAGATGGTGGTAAGCCATTAGGCTTTACTATCAACCAGGAACGGAGCCAAGACTTCTAGTTAGGGGGGGGGGGGGGGGGAACTTTGCTATTGGTTGTGTATGGTGGTTTAGCCACTAGAGTTTTTTTTTTTTTCCTGACTTTGATGCATATTGTTGGGTAAGGACAATTATTTTGTTTGAAATTTTTTAGAGGTCAAGTTGTTTGTTTTGGGTAAAATTAGTTGATTAGACTTAATATTTTTTAGTTTTACTATTGGTAATTTTGTTGTTGGGCTAATTTTTTTGGCTTGTATATTTGTTTTAAAATTTAAATTTATAGATTTTTTATGGCCTTTAAAAAGAAGAAAATGCTAGAGCTACAATTTTTTTTTTTAAATTACTAATGTGGTGAGTGGTTATTGGTAAGTAAGAAAGTTATATAAGTGATGGGCCTAGATGCGAACTAATAGGAATCTACTCTAAGATTTGAAAAATATTTTAGAAAAATTTGTGGTTATAACATCACTCTTAAAAGAATTAATGATATTATTAAGGGGGCAAAGTATAATTTTATAGAAAAAAATTGCTAAAATTAATACCAAGTATATATTCTAATTTTTTTTTTTAAACGATTGGGGGGGGGGGGGGGGGGGCATTCCCCAAGTCAAAGGTTACCTTGTCCCTGCTATCAACCCATGGCCATGCCCCATGTTAATTTTCTGTCAATTGAAAGGAATCATTAAACAAACCTTTGACTAATATAGACAGAAAAAAAAAAAAATGGGGGAGATGTTGCTTGTTAAAAAGTAAAAACTAAGGTTCCTCAAATATTCTTTACAGGTGAATAGTCGCTAGCCCGTGTGATGCACGGGAATAGCTATTAGATGAGTTTTGGGGGGGGGGGGGGGGGTGGTGGGGGAGCCTTTTTTTTTTTTTTTTTTTTTTTTTTTTAGTTACAGTTGTAAGCAAAAATGCATGAAATTTATAAAAAAATTTTTTAAAAAAAAAAAAAAAAGGATATTGATAAGAATGATTAAGCTGTTGAAAATGTAAAAAACAAAGAAGTTGATATGAACATAGGTTGCAAGTTTTGTTAAAGCATTGAGGATAATTTTTTTTTTTTTTTTTTTGAGAAAAAAATAACTGTAGTTGATAAAAACACATAAGTTGTTTGTTTTAATTTAAAAAATTACAATTTAGTGTAAGCACATTGCACAACCATGAATTTTAGGTCTAACTTTTATCCATATAGTATAGTGTGAATTAACTAAATGACGATGTTTTTTGACTAAACAAAAATGCTCAAAACCACATCATTTTGGAGCCTTTTGTGTCAAATCCATTAAAATAGTAGAAAGTGGAAAAGGTATCTCATCATGCGTCGAGCACATAAGACCTTTAGCTTATTGACAAGTGGGTCCTACACTTGAAGGGTCTACCTGGTCAATGAGACAAATGGCATATACGGTTGATGCATACAAAAGTTTTGCTAGAAAGCGGCAATTAACAAAAAAACTAGGAAAAGAAAACCAAGGAAAGGAATCAACTGTAGTTGAAAAGATGGAAAATAAAATAAAACTTGAGCATGCAAATAATGCACAATATATATATATATATAGTTAGATTCAAGTTACATCTAGTATAACTCTAAGTAATGTTACACTACCTAATAACTTGTTATTGAATTAATATTTTGAAAATCCAACCGTTGGATTACATGTTTTATATGTTCTTTGCAGGGGCCTTTTTTTGTGTTGTGCGTTGGGCTGGGCTGCCTCCTACGGTAATGGGCCCGACTGTTTCTAAGTAAGGGAGTTGAGCCTGGTCTAACTATAACTCAACTTGGGCCGGCTTGTGCACAAACTATACCTCGCCTGCCAGGAGTGTGCTTACAGCAAACAAAGTTGTTTCAGATGAGTTATGGTAGGCAGATATAATAATAACAACAAAACAGAGTACTCTGACTATTTAAAGGAAAATAACCAAGTAATCCATACTTATGAAACATAATTACAGTCATAACAATGTCTTTTACGAAGAAAGTAAAGGAGAAAGAAGATAATATGAATTAATCAAGAATGAGTATAAAAATCAAGTTTAAATTCGGTCCGCAGAAGCAAAACCAAAAAGGGGAGAACGCCTCCTCTTAATGCAAATAATCTCCCAAGAAAGGTCCTGCTGTGGGGATTAATGGTTTTGAGGGAACTGGACTTGAATGGTTAATGCCTAAAAAAGAATCCTCCATATACTGTGGAAGAAAGTAAGATTTAAAGGGGGAGAGAGGGAAATCGACCTACTGGTGCATGCCCATTATATTATCATTCTTTATTTTCTGTTTTCTCTCTTATCTGTTTTCTTTCCCTTGTTTTCCTTTTGTTTTCTTTTTTACTTCGTAATACCTTTGTTTTTCGATCTCCTTTACAGGGCATGGCAAGGATCTTCTTATAGGGCCTGCCGTGACCGGATTTTACCACTTTGTCCCTTAACTGCCTTTGTCTAGTCTGGACGTATTTGCCGACCACTAAAGAGTTCATCTGTATACCACTTACCCTCACTAGACAAAGGTAGGTTTGTGTCATTTGTTAGTTCGCCGTGGCACTCTTTCCTGCCATGGTGTAAATGTTTTCTCTCTCTTTCCTTCATGGCATGCACCCAACGATTCCCCCCTCAACCTTGCCTTTTTTGGGTGATCTGTCATCCCAGCAGGACGTACCTCCTAAAAGGACTTGGGCAGGAGCCGCAGAATAGGTCTTTTCCCCTCTCCCCACCACCAAACCATAACCCCCTTACCTTTTACCTTTGACCCATGACCCCACCACATCCCATATTGGCTAGGTACAGGCTGGTGGTGCCTGTGCCTTGCACGTGCTTCCCTCTTATGTATGTCCAAAATCTACTTGCTACTCATGCGTTTGCCACAGTCTGGAGTTTTGTTTGCACAGTCTGCCGCACCTCTTTGTTCTTTTATGTGGGCCGTTTTATGATTCATTGTTCCCTTTAGGGGTTGGGCTTCTTTTGATACTAGGTTTTACATTTCTCTTAGCCCATTTCTTGATTGCCATCATGTCCTACCATATTATTTTATCATTCCTGCTGTAATGACTTGGTCATACTGATCTGCAGTTAGCCCATTTCTTGATTGCCATCATGTCCTACCATATTATTTTATCATTCCTCTTTTAGACCTGCAGTTTCTCTCTTCCCCAATTGGTTTGCATGGCCATGGGCTTTCTTACTTAGGGGCTCCTGTGTCCCCTTGGGCATCCCAGCCTATTTTCTTGTTTTGGGCTTTCTCGTCCCTTTTTCCTAACTTTGTGCTCCTGTGGGCTTTTACTTATTTCATTGGGCTTCTCCAGCCTAATTACTTCATACTCATCCTTGGCATTTGTGGGCCTGCCAACAATCCTCTACTCTCTTTGCTTACATTACTTTGACTCTGCCGTAGCCTATTCTTACTTTTTTCACATCATACACTGCCCATGGGTTTGTTATTCTCTCTTTCCAGGCCTTTCGAGCCCACTTGCTTTCTCAAGGCTCATTTATTTATTTTATGGACCTGTGACCCATTATTCTTGCCGCTTGGACTTAATGGTTTTATTCTATGCTTGCCACTTCTATTTGCTACCTGCGTTACTGAGTTGGGCCTCCTTCCTTCTATTTGTGTTTTACAAAAATGACCTTCAACATTTAGCCCCTTGAACATATGGAGCGTTCTTGCGGTTCATATGTGAATAAAAAGACCTCTTGTCCTTTTCACTCTCCTTCTTTTTTTTCCTTCACGGGCTTTTTTAAACTATGGACTCCTTCTCATATATATTTCTTTTCCTGCCATGAACAGTAGTGACTCTTTCAATGTCCCAAAATGGTAGTTGGTTTAAAACATAATCGCTGCCTCATTAATTTCATTCTTTTCTCGATGGCTAACTAGTCGCCTCCCTTCATGCCGACAATAATAACCCAAGTATGTAAGAAGAGAGTCCCTTTCCAATCCAGACATAAACTCTTTCCTTTCCAAGATATCTTATCTATTTCCCTTCCTCCACCGTTTTCCTCTTTTCAAACACCCATTCCCATTTTACTCCATTTGAGCCCTCTTATTATGGCACTGATGAAAACTCAAGCCTCTTCCCGCCGTAAAGGGAAATGGGTCGTTTCCAATCCTCCTGTCGGACAAGAGATAGGAGAAGAAGCCGTGCACTCCGATTTGGACCACTTTGATGAGGAAGAGGCATGGCGTGATCTAGATAGTGAGTGCGCCCCTCTGATTGATCCTCGGTATAGTATTAGTCCTCACTTCCGCAAGATTCTTGGTGACTATGTATCACCGTCGTCGGGCCGTGTGTGGCTCGCTTTTTGCTGGTGAAACCCTGATTTTTCTTGGACCACGATGTCTTCCTCCATCTCCGATCTAGTCATTCGTCAAGGTGTCGCACTCTTTGTGCCTATCCATTTTGAATTTAGGTCAAGTACTGCCTTGGGTTGGAAGGAGTGGGTTGACAGCGAGTTATTTGATACAGGCTTCATGGGTTTGCTTTAGCGAGTTGGTGTTCTGAAAGCCATCGTCTTATCCCGGAGTCTGTCTAATTTTCGAGACCTCTACAACCTTCGCCATTTGGTTCGTCGGTGGTGCGACACTACCCACATGTTCTTATTTTCCTGCGGCAAACTCATCGTCACTCTTGAGGACATGGCTAATCAGTTACGTTTGCCAGTTCTTGGTGATGTTGATCCTGCCACCATAGAACTCTTTCTAGAAGAAGCAGCCATAGAAGCAGAGTTGAAGAAAAGGATGGCCGGAAATGCTAAGTTATCTTACTGGGTTAGTTCTTCTTCCAAATTTTCTGTTGTTGCCCACCATGCGGCTTTCGTTGCTTTTTAGCTTTACAAGTTTGTCTTTGGGTCCCATCCCCAATATGCCATAAAGCCTTTGTATTTTTGTTTGGCCATAAAAATATCTGCCGGAGTGAGTCTACCACTGGCCCCCATATTCTTGGGGCATCTGTATGTTCAACTGGATATCCTGCGGAGTACGAGAGTCAAGCTGGCTCTTGCCACATAGCCACTTCCTTTGTACATAGCATCATCCTGCAGCAATTATTATTCGAGCATTATGCCCAATACTTGGCGAAGTGTAGGCCCGTTCAATTTACCAAAAAGAAGTATCAATCCTGCTCGTAGGTAATTACTAATTTTTGTGACAGATTTGAGTCTAATTTTCCTCTGGCCTTTCGTTGGTCCAGTTTAAAGCCTATTTATTATTCCATTGTTGAGTCCTTTGATGAAGGTATTGGTTTTTCCTGGAGAGCTTACAGATATTTAGGTACTGGTTACACATGCATAGATTCTGCTATAGGTTCTTTTGCTGATACTGTTGGAACTACTGCTCCATTAGCTGGTTTTGATAAGACGGGTATCACCTATTTGTTAGCTACCAACGCTGGATGGTTGCCCTATTTGGTTGATGAAGGTGTTAGGTTTGTTCATTATCTTGCCAACCGGGTAAGGAGGCAATTTGGGCTGGATCAGGACATTCTTGATGACCTTTCCTTTCTCGCAGAGTCTCCTACTTCAGTTAGACCTTTTCTGTGACACACTACTTTTGATTTTTGGAGACAGCGTTTCAATACAGTCACAATTCCTAGCTTGCTGAGAAAAGGCCTTTGCACCCCTACTATGCACGGATATTGGCAGGCTGTAATGACCTCGTTTGAGCAAGAGTTAGTTGGTAGTCGTAGTTTCTCTCTCATACCTCCTGAGGGACTTAGCTTGGTTATCTCTCCCAATCCTCGGTTGCTCCTTCCTTCCAAGTCCGTGTTGGCAAATGCTAGGAAACAAAGCCAGTCCGCCATCTTTGAATGGGATGAGGAGAAGAAAGGATGGTATTGGCATACAGGTGATTACCCTCCGGGTTGGGAAAAGAAGGTTAAAGTGATAAATATTCCTACACCAGCCAAGAAAGTTCCTGCCAAATTTAAATCTGCCAGAAAGCTCAAGTCTACCACTCCTCAGCCTCCTATAGGTGCTACTCCTGCCAACAGAACATGAGGCAGTAAGAAAGACAACTCCCCATCTTGCGCCTGCCATTCAGAGGAGAGTACGTCACTTTAAAAACTTTTTTTTTTTGCTTTGTCTTTCAAGTACACATATATACTTCTTCTTTCTTTCTTTTTTCGACTTTTCCTGAATTCTGACATGCTTACTGACTTCTTTCTTTGACTTTGTCTCTTATCCCCCTTTTTTCTTTGCAATCTAAGCACAAGGAGGATACATAAGCCGTCAGTCCCATTATGCTCGAGGAACCTGAATCGAAGGTACATTTACTCTTTCTCCTTCTCTCTTCTCTTTCTTTTTTACATATTCGCATGTGTTCAGTCTGTTACATGTTTTTGGTTACCTCATTCGCCCCAAAAGTTGCTTTGATCTTCATACCTCCTTCTTTTTGTCTTTTAGGATGAGCCTGAGCCTCTTCCTATATATTGCCTTACTGTCAAGGAGCTTTCTACCCCCATGGGCACACATATTGAGGGCCTTTTTGGCGGGGTTGAGTTTGCAACACCTGCCTCTCCCGCAGCTACACGTGGAGTTCCTGCTGAGGCAACTACCTCTCCCACTGGACTAGTACCCATAGATGAGGGTACTCATATTGGGAAGGTTAATGAGGTCACCCCATACTCCTGCCGTGACACCTTCTGTTCAAAGGGGAGCCACCCTTCCTGCTGCTACTCAGGTCGCGGCTACCCCTGTTACACCTCTTGTCATTTCCACCGATGACCCCTTCGCTGCTCTTTCTCAGGCCGTGAAAGACGGTTCTTCTCTAGTAGTTACTCCTTCCTCCATTCCCTTTTCTACCACCCGTGGGCCTGATGCTGATTTGTCCTTAGAGGAATCTGAGGAAATCCTCGAGGATCTTGAGGATGAGCCCATCCTAGGAATGAGGATTTTTGAATCTGAGGAAGAGGAGCGTGCTCCACTTTAGACTGAATTCATGGGTAAATGCTTTCTTCCCTCCTTTCTTCTTTTACTAAGCACACTCCTTCCTTCTTTCATTTACATGTCTATTTCTCTGTTTGTAGAGACCTTTGAAGGGCTAGGACTTGTAGGAAACGTAAGGGTGTCTGCAACAACTACTCCTACCACGCCCATAGCATCTGTTCCTGCCACATCTTCTGTACCAGTTTCTGCCATATTTACAATATCTGTTTCTGTCATCCCTTTTGTTCCAATTTCTGCCATATTTATAGCATCTGTTTCTGTCGTCCCTTCTGTTCCTGCCTCTATCTTCCCCACAGCCCCCATTATTGTTGGCTCTGGTATACTTTCTTTTCTCTCTCTCTTTTTTTTTTTCTTCACTTCTTCCCCATGGGTCTATCTCCCTTTTAAAAAAAAAAAATTTCATCAAGGTTTCTCATTTCAAACCTTGTGCCCTTTTGACAAGTCCACCTCCTACGGTGCCTTCCCAACTTGAAGTAGGCAGTAGTTCCGCCACCATTCCGAATCCTGTGAGCGAGGCTGCAGCCTTTTCTGCATGCTTTAACAAACCTGAAGTCAATGATCTTGGACCCGCGAATTTCTGGAGCTCCGAACCTCCTTATATAGATTTCCATGGCTTTAGGATCCCTAAGGACTGCGCTTTTCAATTGGTGGCGGTCTTCAGCAACCGTGGGGACTTCATGCAGGGATTCCGACTTGGTCGCTCTACTAGAGAGCATTTCTTGAGGATGTTGAGGAGTGTGCTGAATGATATTGAGCACAATTTTGTTGACATTGTCTCCACCAAGAGGATCCTACAGTGGAGAGTCATAGTGTAGGAGCTTATTAGTATTGGTTTTGCTGTGGAGTTTATCCTAGATCACCTTCGAGAGATTTCCCCCACCGTTTTCAAGAGGAAAGTCTAGCCTACTGTTGATGCTATTGACTCACGCCTTAGGATTCTGAGAAAGGAAGTGGCAAACTTGGAGGGCCGTCGCGAGCACCTTCTTTCTAGCATAAGCAGGTCTAGTCGTTTTGGAGATCAGCCACTCATTTCTAGAATTCATTGATGATGATGCAGTTTCTTCTTTGTTTTGTTGTTTCCTTCACCTTATTACTCTATTTAGTACATTATATTTCCTATAGTACTTATTTGGGCTAGTTTGCCACAGTTTAGTTTTGTAACTTATGATGCTACACTTTGCTACTGTTTTTGCTTTTGCTATAACATATGATGATAATACTTCGTGCTTTTCATTGCATCCTCATGAAAGCAAGATACAAAATTTTGTCTTGTGACATAGTCACTTGAAAGATGAAAACAAAAGAGGTAAAAGGAAACATAAGAGCTTTTTCAACAAAACAAAAGAAAGGGATGATCACATGACTTTTCTCCTTAGGCGTAGTAGCGTTTCAACCATTTCCCATTGATGGGATCCATTAAGTCTCTGCCATCCATCTGAGTCAAATGGTAATATCCACTTGGATGTGCCTCTCTTATCACAAGGGGTCCTTCCCACTTCGGTGCAGACTTCGATGGTCCTGCTAGCCCTCTCCTAACATAATCTGCCACTTTTAGAACAAGTTGTCCTTCTAGAAACACTCTCTCTTTAGTCATCCTGTCGTAGGCTTTAGTCATTTTTTGCATGTATCTGTGGCTGCGTTCTTAGGCTTTTTCACTTCTTTCATTAAGTCCTTCCAGGTCTTCACACCTTTCTACCGCAAAAACTTCTTCTTCTTTCTCCTTTTCTTGCATCTGCATGAGTCTCAGGGATGGAGTCATTTTCTCTGCTGGGCTCACTACTTCAGTTCCATAGACCAAGGAAAAAGGTGAAAAACCTATGCCTGACTTAGGTGAACTTCTATAAGCCCAAAGAGTGTCTGGCATGTGCATTGCCCATCCTCCTGTATACTCTTAACTTGTTTTACTGATAATCTTTATGAGAGTCTTCTTTGTTGCCTCTGCTTGCCTATTTCCTTGAGGGCAATAAGGTGATGATCGGTGATGCTTGACTTGGTAGAACTCTAACATTTTCCTCACATAACTGTTGACAAAAGGTGTGCCGTTGTCACTGATGATCCTGTGGGGAACTCCAAACCTTACGATTATGTTTTCCTTGATAAAGTTTGCCACTGCTCCTCTTGTGGCTTTACGAAGTGGTACTGCCTCTGCCCACTTAGTAAAATATTCTGTAATCACTAGTATCTATATGTATCCTTACGACAGCGGATTCACCGGTCCAACCAAGTCAAGCCCCCAAGTGTGGAAGGGCCATGGTGTGACCATGCTATGCAAATTCTACGGATAAGTGTAAATCAAATTAGCTTGTACTTGGCAACTGTGGCACCTTTTCACAAATTCTTTCGTATCCTTTTTCAAGGTAGGCCAGTAGTAGCCTATTTGCAACAGACATCTGTAAAGCCTTTTCTTTCCCTGGTGCTCCCTACATTCTCCTGAATGTGCTTCTTTCACCATTTCTCTTGCTTCTTCAGGGCCCAAACACCTCAAGGGGTTTCCATCATACCCTTTTTTGAAAAGGACCATATTGTGCAAAAAATAATGCGTTGCTAACCTCTTAAACTTATATTTTTCACTGTGCTTTTGCGGTAAGATGTCTTCTGTCAGGTACTGCATAAACGGGCTTCTCTAATCTTTGCTGATGAACACAGTGTAACTTTCCTCCCTGTCTTCCGCAAGTTGGCAGTTCTCACATTGGGTTTGGACTTGGTCTGCATCTTTACCCATGTTTGGCCAATAAAAGCCTGCCCTTTGAAGTTTGTGGTAAAGGCTGACCTCCCCGCAAGATTCGTAAGTCTACTCGTGTGCTTCTTTCAACTTTCTCTGGGCCTCCTTTTGCCCTACACATCTGGACAAGACTTCACCTAGCATCCTGTGGTACAGTTCTCCCCTTACCAAGGCATAGTCTTTAAGTATTTTTAGCTTCATGGCTTCTTCTTCCCCCATCAAAACTTCCTTTATAGGTATCCACCAATCTCCTTCACATTATTCCTCCTGGAACCTTTCTTTCAATGTCTCAATTATGGATTCTTCTCTTTTGCTGATCTCTACTTTGGTGCTACCCTATTCGAACATTATTTGCAAACCTAGTGTGGCCAACACATCGGTGAACCGATTCTCGTTCCTTGGAGCATGTTCTATTTCAAAAGTTAAAAACTTTTTTTCCATTTTCTGGGCCATTGCTCTGTACGGGGCTAGGCTGGGCTCTTTTAGGGAGAAACTCCCTTTGGTCTGGCAGACTACTAAGTTCGAATCACCTAGTACCCTCAAATGCTTGATTCCCATTTTGAAAGTTGTGGCCAGCTTGGTTAGGTAGGCTTTGTATTCTACCGTGTTGCTTGAACAGGGGAATTCTAACTTGAATGATAGTACTACTGCCTTATTTTCTTCATGGTATAAAACCACTTCAACTCCTCTAGACTGGGCGGTAGAAGACCCATCAAATTTTATTACCCACTATTCTTTGAGCTCCTCTACCATGGCTACTTCCCTTGGGACTTCATCGCCCAGTGGGAATTCTTCCTCTCTTGGAAACTGTGCCAATAAGGTTGTTATAGCCTGGCTTTTCACTGCCTTAGGCACCCCCATTCTCAAGTTGTACTGTGATAATTGTAACAACCATTGGGATATCTTGCCAGAGAGGATTGGTTGCTGTAGCAAAGCTTTAATGGCATGGGACTTGGTCATCAGCCATACTTCGTAGGCCAAGAAATAATGGTGTAATCTTTGTGAGGCATACACAATAGCCAAACATGCCCTTTCTACCCTTGGGTAACGAGTTTCTGCATCTTTTAAGGTGCGGCTGATGTAGTACACTGGTTGTTCAATGCCGCCTCTATCTTCTTGGGCAATTAATGCACCAATGGCATATGAATTGGTGGCCATGTAAAGTAGCAATGGTTTCTTGTGGATTGGGGCCTGCACTATGAGGAGGTTCATCATGATTTGCTGCAACCTCCTGAAGGCATTCTGCTACGCTTCTCCCCATTCAAAACTTTATCCTTTCCTAAGTAACTTGGTGAAAGAAGAAGTGATTGATGCCAACCCAGGGGTGAATCTCTGGATATACGAGACTTTTCCCAAGAAGCTCTTTAGTTCCCTCATCATGGTTGGGGGTCTTATAGTTGCAATGGTCGTGGCTTTGGCTGGGTCTACATCTATTCCCCTACTGTGAACCAGGAAACCCAAGAATTTCCCAAAGGATACTCCAAATGTGCACTTGAGAGGGTTCATTCTCAATTTAAAGACTCTGCATCTTTCGAACACCCTTTTTAACACATGGAAGTGTTCTTCTTTCCTCTTTGACTTAACAACTATGTCGTCCACATAGACTTCTAACTCCTGATGCATCATATCGTGAAATATTGCCATCATTGCTTGTTGATAAATTGCACCTGCGTTTTTCAACCCGAAAGGCATCACAGTGTAGTAGAAATTTCCCATGGGTGTTCTGAAAGCAATTTTCTCCACATCCTTTGGTGCCATTCTGATCTGATTGTACCCACTGAAACCATCCATGAATGAGAACATGACACTTCTTGCAGTTGAATCTATCAATAAATCCATATTTGGCAATGGAAACTCGTCTTTCAGGCACAATTTGTTGAGATTTCTAAAATCTATGCAACACCTTATATGGCCATTCTTTTTCCTTACTGGTACTATGTTGGATAGCCAGTGGGGGTGTTGAATAGGCTTGATGAATCCTGCGACCAGCAACTTTTGCATTTCTTTAACTATTTGCCCTTCTATTTTTGTGTGAAATATCCTGGCAGGCTAAGCCACTGACTTGGCCTGTGGGTCCACGTTTAACGTATGTGCAACTAACCCAAGGTCTAGCCCTGGCATTTCACTGTAGTCCCATGCGAATACGTCTTTGAATTCTTTCAACAATAGTAACAGCTCTGTTTTTTTTTTTTTTTTTTTTTGTCAAACTTGCACTAATTGAAATGGGCCACGGCCCTTATGAAGCAGACCCCAGGTCAACTTCCTCCATTTCTTCTTCTGCCTTAACATGTGCCTCCTTTTCTACCGCAACTCCTTCGCTTTCCTCCTTATCACTTTCTTCCTCTGAACTCTCTTGGACTCCGCAACACATCAAACTTTCATGCTGCCCTTCATGGGTGGGACCCATCTATGTTTCAATCACGGGCCCCACGTGCCTTCATAATTTGTATACGATCCTGCCATCAGGTCCTCGGATCCTGACACATTGGGGTGTGTCATCCAATCCTGCAGCAGGTGTTTCTTTCCTTTTCCTCTTTCTTGCCAACAATTCCCTTAGATCGGGTTCTGGGTCATCCTAGACGTCTTCCCACCTAGGCACGAAGGTACCTCATGGCTTTGATACTGAACTTTCCCCAGATGGAGCCCATTGGTCATAGAACATAGTTTCTACTAAGTGGGCATTTGCCTACTAGAATGGTGAGAGGTTCGCGGCTATGCGTATCATTCTACCATTCAATCTTCCTTTCACACACTGGTGATAGGTGGATGGGACCAATCAGTGTTTGTGTAACCATGGCCTCCCCAAAAGCACGTGATAGGATACTTCTGTCTTCACCACATGAAACCGAGCTAAAGAAGCTATGGGGCCTACTTTCAACCACATCTAAATGTGGCCTGCTGTGTACTCGTCTCTTCCGCCGAACCCTGTCACTTCGATTGGGCACCCCTGAATCTTTCTTTCTGAAATTTCTGCTACTTGCAAAGTGCTCAATGGAATGAGATTCATAGAAGCACCTATATCTACCAAGGCTCTCTTTATGAGGATTTGATTTATAGATGCCGCCAAGTATAAGGGTCTCCCATGATCTGGGTGTCCCACCTCCATATCTTCATCACTAAAGTGATTTCAGTTGACTCTTGTAAAAGAGCCCTATCCTCCGGGATTTCTGCCGATAGACATTCTACTCTTGCACTAGAGGCAATGCTCACCAAAGCCTCTGTGGCTACCCTTCTTTCCTTTGCTATGAGTCCCAGCTGGTCGAACAAATTTTTGAACTTGGAGCTCTGTTGTAAAGTGGTAATGGCCGCTACGGGCAAGGCCAAGTTTTCTTCTTCGTCTTCTCCTGAGTCTGCGTAAATTGCCACTGCTGCTACACCCTTCCCTTTGTGGTTTGGGAGTAGATTTCTTTGGACTTTCTGCTGGGACAATTCTAGAGTCACCTCCTTTATCTTGCGATGCACTAATCTGCGAAGTGCCCAACATTTTGTGGTAGAATGTTGCACATAATTGTGTAAACGACAAAAATGTGGGTCCCTCTGTTCATCCTCTGTGGGCTCCCTAGCAACTTGGTTAAGTTTTAAAATTTCATCTGCTATCCATCTATCTAGCAGTATGTCTAGCTCCTTTGAGGTGCATGGTATTGGCAGGGGAGTATCGTACTCTCTCCCATCAGTCTTTCTTCTCCGCTCACCGGTAGACACTACCATGGCTTGTGGAGCACTCCTTTTGGCTATGCTCGGCTTTACAGACTGGGCAGTTTTCTCGCCTTTTGCAACAACTATGCAAACTGGGAGATCTCTAAGTTATCTAGGATTGCCCTGTACTCCCTGATCATATTCGTTATACACATCTCTACCAGTGTCCTTTCTTCGCAATGGTCATAGCAGTCGAGTGCTATGTCCCTGAATCTCTTAATGTACTCCATCAAGTCTTCACCGTTCCTTTGTTTGGTCGTTTACAGAGTTGCAAGTGTTACTGTTTCTTCTCTGTGGAAGTATTTGGTACAAAATACATCCACCATATCATCCCATGTTAGGATCGATCCTGGCTTTAAGTTGATGTACCAGGTGTAAGCCCGGTCACACAGGGATTTAGAAAATTCCCAAAGACATAAGTCTTCGTCTACAGGATAAGGGCCAAGCGTATCAATGAACTTGCTTACGTACTCAACAGCACTTCCCTTCTTGTCATCATATTGTGTGAAAACTTGCAGTTCATACCTCTCGGGGTATGGTCTACTGAGCACCCTTAGTGGGTATGGAAGCCTACGTGCGTAGAATCTCTCCTTTGGTCCTTTGACTCTCTCCTGCTCCAGGAGAGTCGCTACCTCAGTCATAGTAATAAAACGTTGATCCGCATTCTGGAGGACACCTCCTGCTAGTGTCTCTTCTTTGTCCACCGCATATTCAAGATCATGCTGCCTTCCTTTTTTCTTCGTTCTATCTGTTTTTAGCTAACAAATTTCTTCCATCATTTGTTGTTGCGAGTGTTTCAGACCCTGTAACACCTCCACAAATGTGTTGGCGTTATCTGCAGGGATTCTTGGTGGGGGCTGGGGTCCAGCCCCCATTCCGTTGGCACCTTTCGTCTGGTTAGGCTGTTGTTGGTGAGGCGTCATTGGCCTAGACTCTGCTTGCGAGGGCACGACACTCATATTTCGTGTTGTCCTGGACTTTGGAGGCATTAGTTTGCAAGGGCTTTTGTCACTAATCTATTTCTCAACTCCCCAGTAAAGTTGCCAATTTAATGTAAGGGCCTTTTTTTGTGTTGTGCGTTGGGCTGGGCTGCCTCTTGCGGTAATGGGCCTGAATGTTTCTAAGTAAGGGAGTTGAGACCGGTCCAACTGTAACTCAACTTGGGCCGACTTATGCACAAACTATACTTTGCCTGCCAAGAGTGTGCTTATGGCAGACAAAGCTGTTTTAGATGAGTTATGGCAAACAGATATAATAATAACAACGAAACAAAGTACTCTGACTATTTAAAGGAAAGTGACCAAGTAATCCCTACTTATGAAACATAATTACAGTCATAACAATGTCTTTTACGAAGAAAGTAAAGGAGAAAGAAGATAATATGAATTAATCAAGAATGAGTATAAAAATGAAGTTTAAATTCGATCCGCAGAAGTAAAACCAAAAAGGGGAGAACGCCTCCTCTCAACGCAAATAATTTCCTAGGAAAGGTCCTGCTGTGGGGATTAATGGTTTTGAGGGAACCGAACCTGAATGGTTAATGCCTAAAAAAGAATCCTCCTTATACTGTGGAAGAAAGCAAGATTTAAAGGGGGAGAGAGGGAAATCGACCTACTGGTGTATGCCCATTATATTATCTTTCTTTATTTTCTGTTTTCTCTCTTATCTTTTTTCTTTCCCTTGTTTTCCTTTTGTTTTCTTTTTTACTTCGTAATACCTCTGTTTTTCGATCCCCTCTACAAGGCATGGCAAGGATCTTCTTATAGGGCCTGCCGTGATCGGATTTTACCATTTTGCCCCTTAACCGCCTTTGTCTGGTCTGGGCGTACTTGCCGACCACCAAAGAGTTCATCTGTGTGCCACTTACCCTCGACAGACAAAGGTAGGTTTTTGTCGTTTGTTAGTCTGCCGTGGCACCCTTTCCTACCACGGTGTAAATGTTTTCTCTCTCTTTCCCTCATGGCATGCACCCAACGGTTCCCCCCTCAACCTTGTCTCTTTTGGGTGGTCTGTCATCCCAGTAGAACGTACCTCCCGAAAGGGCTTAGGCAGGAACCGCAGAATAGGTCTTTTCCCCTCCCCCCACCACCAAACCATACCCCCCTTACCTCTTACCTCTGACCCATGGCCCCACCACATCCCATATTAGTTGGGTACAGGTTGGTGGTGCCTAGGCCTTGCGCGTGCTTCCCTCTCATGTATGTCCAAAATCTACTTGCTGCTCATGCATTTGCCACAGTCTGGAGCTTTGTTTGCATAGTCTGCCGCACCTCTTCGTTCTTTTATGTGGGTCATTTTATGATTCACTATTCCTTTTAGGGGTTGGGCTTCTTTTGATATTGGGTTTTACATTTCTCTTAGCCCATTTCTTGATTGCCATCATGTCCTATCATACTATTTTATCATTCCTGCTGTAATGACTTGGTTCTACTGGTCCTCTTTTAGACCTGCAGTTTACTCTCTTCCCCAAATGGCTTTGCATGGCCATGGGCTTTCTTACTTAGGGGCTCCTGTGTCCCCTTGGGTATCCCCGACCCATTTACTTGTTTTGGGCTTCCTCGACCCTTTTTCCTAACTGTGTTCCCATGGGCTTTTACTTACTTTATTGGGCTTCCCTAGCCCAATTACTTCATACTCATCCTTAAGGTTTGTGGACCTGCCAACAATCCCCTACTCTCTTTACTTACATTACTTTGAGCCTGTCACGGCCCATTCTTACTTTTTCACATCATACACTGCCCATGGGTTTGTTATTCTCTCTTTCCGGGCCTTTCGAGCCCACTTGCTTCCTCAAGGCCCATTTATTTATTTTATGGACCTATGACCCATTATTCCTGCCGCTTGGACTTAATGATTTTATTCTATACTTGCCACTTCTATTTGCTGCCTGCGTTGCTGAGTTAGGCCTCCTTCCTTCTATTTGTGTTTTACAAAAATGACCCTTAACATTCTTAATATGCATGTCAATTTTAATATCAATTGGATATTATTTACCGTTTGATCTATAAACTCATCTTTTATGTATTATTTTAAAATACAAAAACTTGAATTTTAACAATTGATTAATGATATGAATATTAATCTTCGATCACTTTGAAATTTAGCAAGCATGGAGAATATACGAAGATAATGTAATCTAACGGTAGATTTGTCAATATTCTCTTCCAATTAAAAAATATTGAATTGTACTATAACTTGAATCCAACTCATATATATATGACCTAATATAATTTTAAAAATATTAATTTGCCACAAAAAATTATGTGAATTAAAAAGGAATTAAATATTTTTTAGATCAAAATGAATTAAATATCATTACATTAAATAATTAATGTAGATAAAAATGAGTGTTTTAAGATTTTATATTGTAATATGATTTTACTTTTATAAAGGATCAAAGTTTATCCACAATTTATATTAAACATAATCATGATTACTAAAACTAAAGGATCAGATTTTAATTAGTGCCAAAATTAATTACTAAAATCAAACAAATCATGCCTCTTACAAACTCCATGATTTCATATTCTTAAATATAAAAACTAGTCATATATCAAATAACTTTTGAATTTTTATTAACCTCTCTAAAGCTTGCCACACCATTAGCATTTTTTTAAATGATTTTTTTTTTTTAAAGAGTTTCAACCTATGTCATCTGCTCCTGATTATAGCTCTTTATTATCAGACCAAGACATCAATCAGTTTTTGGTGTAGGCGGGAATTGAATCCCAGATCTCTTGTTTAATTATCAGAGACTTTACCAGTTAAGTTAACTAGAACCCGCTAAATGAAATTATTTTTATTTAGTCCAAACTTAAACAGGAGTGAAACTCTATCTTTCTAACAAGTCCAATTTAAACTCAAACTCATCATTATCATTTTTTTTAAACATAATTATTTTTGTTTAGTCCAAACTTAACAAGGAGTAAAACTTCATCTCTCTAACAAGTCCAACTTAAAGTCAAACTCAAACGTTGATAATTTATCTCCAAATTTGTAAGGTTAATCATGAACACTATAAAAACAGTGCAAACCCTATTATAATTTTTTTAAAGCCAAGTAAAGGTATGAGCATTTCTTCTGTTATTTTCTTTTCCTCTACTTTGTTAATATATATATATTTGACTAACACTTATCAAATTAGGTTTAGCTTACCTCTAGTACTTTTTTAACTGGAATCTCCTTTTTATTTCATTGAGAAACTGCTACATCACCTACTAACTAAATAAAATGTGGAGATTAAAACCCACTGCTACTTGCTATTATGTATTTAAAACAAGAGAAGACCTCAAGTTAAAAAGTTACTGGAAGTAAGCTAAACCCATCAAAATTGTTGTTGGAGGGCAAATTACCTAAATTGACAATATATATATATAAAGAAAATTTTCATACTTATTATTATTATTATTATTATTAGGATAAATAGCAAATTACACCCCTAAAGTTTGGGAGTGATTAGATTTTACATCCCTGAAATTTCAAAATTTGGATTTTACATCCTAAAGTTTGGAGGTGTTTAGATTTTACACCCTAATGTTTCAAAATTTAGATTTTACCCCTATATTTTAAGAGTATTTGGATTTTACTCCCTAAAGTTTTGAGGTGTAGGCACCACATTTTGTATCCCTTACGACTCGGACCCTTGTTCCCTAATGATGTTAGAATTCTAAAGCCTAAGATTGGTTTAGGACTCAATCAAATGAAAATTAACTTGATGAAACTGTTTATAGAAAATATAACTTATTTTTGGACCAAATAAATTATTTTTGGAAAAAAAGATCATGGAAACCCTAGGACATGCGTAGCATGCACGTGTATGCACACGCATGTTCAAGCTTTGTTTACTTATGCTTCATGCATGCATACACATACACGTGCATGCATGCGCATGCTAGGGTTCTAGAAACTATGGAAGAAAAGGTTTTCTAAATAAAAATTTGGTTTGGAATGAATTTCACATCGTTTAAAAGCCGCCACAAATCCCTGTTTTTCGACTCTATAAAATCATAAAAATGTACTTTTTCAAAGGGATGAATTCTAGTGGTAAAACGCATAAGATTCACTAGAAATAGTGAATCAGGGGGGGGGGGTTCACAAAACATCCTCAAGTCAAATTTTATTTAATTAGGACATTTTCTGGTCTTGATCTTTGAGTTCTAAGTTTGCTAACTCATTTTTGAATTGGTTGTCACTAGATTGATTGAGGGGAATAGTCAAAATCAAGCTTTAGAGAGTTTTGTGTTGAGGTAAAGTTTCTAACTTTAGCTCTTCACTTTTCTTTATTTTTCTTGTTTTATGCATGTTTTTATGTAAGTTTCTAGGTTAATAATATGTTTGTTTAGTTTAGGTTTACCTTGTGTTTATGTTTTAAGCATGTTAGGTTGTTAGATTTTTGTTTTTTGAATTTCTATTCTGCATTTTTCTGGGTTCTGTGTTCTTGGTGTGTATGCATATGCATGGTTTATGCATGCACACGCATACTCATGTTATGCGTACACATACAATTGGGTTGCATACACATGCTCTATGTATGCACACGCATATCTCTGCCCAGAAACCCTAATCATTTTCTACTGTTTTCCTTTTGTTTTATTCACATGTTCTAGCCTCTATTTAACCTATTTTTCCTATACTTGAGTCTCGATTTCTCTATTTTGTCTTGTCTTGTTTGTTTATCTCTTTTATGTCTATTAGGTTTTTGGTTTGTTCGTCTATTAGGTTTTTGATTTGTTTGAATACGATGAACATGCATTGATGCATAAGTAACGTGATGTAGTGAGGTAAGTCATGCACTCAAATGAACATGCATTGGTTGGAATATAAGCTTGACATGTCTAAATAATATGAACTCCTTTCCATCCCCATACCTAAACTCCAAACACATGCTCTGGTAAAAGACCAGTCCTTCTATGAAGGGCGCTATATTTATAATTCCTAGACCTAATCTAGGTGACAACTTCATTTACACCCTCTGTCATAGTCCACACTAGGCCAAGCCGTACTTCCCAATCGCGAGGATGAAACCACATCGTGGGTGCTTGCGCCTACATGGGGTGTTTGAATTTTACACCTTAAAGTTTCAAAATTTGGAAGTATAAAATCCCAACACTTCCAAATTTTAGGAGGTAAAACCCAAATTCTGAAATGTTAGAGTGTAAAATCTAAATACCCCAAACTTTAGGGGGTAAATTTCAAATTCTGAAATTTCAGGATAAAATCCAACCCTTACTATTATTATGATTAGTTTTTGACTTATTTATTATTTTTATTAGTGTTATAATTATTTATTATCATTATTAATAATTTCTTATCAATAGTAATAAATTCTTTATTTTCATCATCATGAAGCACAAAATGATTATTCAAAAAAAATTAAATACATAGCAATAATTCAAGTTTAATTTGTAATAATTAAAAAAAAAAAACAAGTTAGTTATATCATATTAGGGAATTAATAATTACACATTCATTTACTATTATCAATTATAAATTTATAACTATANCATATTAGGGACTTAATAATTACACATTCATTTACTATTATCAATTATAAATTTATACTATATAAGCAAATTTGAATATAAGATACAATAAAATAACTTAATATAAAAATAAAAATAAAAAAAGTATATAGTTTTTTATATATAAAAAACGGTAGGGGATTTTTTTTTAATAGCAAAATAAAAATTCTTCTAGCCTAATCAATATATATATTATATATATATATGAGACATTACAAAATAGGAAGCCTTTATTTTCTTAAGGAAGATATTTCTTATATTCTCCCCTTAAAATTATGACATATGACTATATAATCTAAAATACACTTCTATCTCATAAGAAAAAAGTCACAGGACAGAATTTTAAAAGAATTAAAAAATAGCATCTAAATATTATACCTAAATCTTGACCTTACAAATATTTAAAAAAATCGAATGTGTGTTGCAATTTAAAAATATTGCAGCAACTTCATCCCATGTGAACTAAGGGTAAAATTGGGATTTCGAAATAAATCTAAAGGTATCTTTGGGATAATTTACAGAATTATTGAACTAGTACAACAGCTCCCCTCAATTTCTTATTGCTTTTTTGTGCGCTTTTGTGTGGGACCTCAGTTGGTCCGATACCCAACATGCTTTTTGGACAAAACACTTTTCCAGAGCCTTGCAAACACAAAAATGTGACGTTTTTCTAAATGCTAATGTTAATTTTGGCTCAAATCGGGGGAATAGAACGGGCAGTAGTAGATTGGTTTGAGATAGAGTTGTCTTACTAAAATTTTTATGGAAACAACTCACTCATACCAAGTTAATAAAGGAGTTAAACATGCTACCAAATATAAAATTAGATAACTTTCTAAAAATACTTTATGAAAAATGACACATTTTCCATAAATTGTTAATGTCAAACAATTTATGTGAAAATAGATTTTTTGCATTGTCTTAAGTTTGGTAGTAAAAAAAAACTATCTTGTAACTTCACATATTTAATTTGATGTGAGATGAAGTTGTTGAAATTAAAATTTTAATAAAAAAAAAAAAACAATTTTATTTCACCCCAAGTGCGTTTAGTTTAGCATTTTGGGCTAGAAAGCACGTTAGCCAACTCAAAATAAGGCGAATTGTGTGTTTGGTATTAGGCATTATATATAATAATAAAATAATACCAATAATAATATATTTATTTTATTATTTTTAATAAGAAGGTGAAACAAGAAATATCATCATCATCATTATAATTATTATAATTATTATTATTATTATTATTAACAACGTAAAACCAGAAGTATAAAATAAATTTCTTATATATATGTGTGTGTATGGTAATTAGTATATCAAACTGTCACTTTTATAAGTGCTAACTAAAGACTCAATTTTTTTAAAAGACACTTTTTAACAGTTTTACCAAATATTCTTCTTTTTATTTTAAAAGCTTAATTTCATACCGTACTTTTTAAAACCACCACTTTTTCAAAAAAAATACAATTTCGTAAAACTAAACCAAACTCACCTAAATAAAAGAAGTCAAAAATAGCTTTTCAACTCATTTTAAGAATGGATTCTCAACAACAACAAAAATAAATAAATAACTCATTTTAAGAAAGCTATTAAATATAGGAAATTGAATAGTTTTCTATAAATAAAAAAATAAAATAAAATAAAACTTTTGGAAAAATATTCATTTTCTAAAAAATTTTAATGTTAAAACAAACGAATTATGTAAAATGCATTAAATCCCTTTTATGCTCTATCTACTGTATGTAACCATCGTGGGTAGCAGGCAGTGCTATATTAATACCAACACATTCTAGTTTTCCCATCACAAATACAGACCTACACATGACTTAAAATGGCTAAGAATCTATTGCATCTTTCAAAAGCTTCCCTTCTTCTCTTAATTCAACTTCTCGTGATTCAATCAGGAAGTTTTATAAATGCCAGTCAGATCCCAGAATTTTCCAATTCCTTCAAAGATCTAGAGGGATCCTACAAGGGTCTGAGGGTGCTAGGCTTACATGAAGCCAAGCTCTACCTCAACAAGTTCGGGTACTTAAACTACAAAGATTCAAACAAAATTGAAGACGATGAGTTTGATGAGGACTTGGAGGTCGCCATCAAAACATACCAGACTTTTTTTGATTTGAAGGTTACTGGAAAGCTTGACGCCGACACCATCAAACAAATGTCAATTCCGCGTTGTGGAGTAGCTGATAGTATCAATAATGGTAGTCTAATTCATCCACAGTTTTCATTTACTGATGGTAAGCCTAAATGGCCATATAATGAGCGACACCTCTTATACGCTATTCAATCCGGTGTTGCTACACCTGATTTGGATTTGGCCGACATAAAGGAAGCTTGCTCGTATGCTTTCGGAGAGTGGGAGAAACCCTTTGATTTCACATTTGAATTCACAGAAGAAGTTGGAGATGCTGACATTGTTTTAGGATTCTTCCACGGTGATCACGGGGACGGTCATCCTTTTGATGGGATTGGTGGCATTTTAGCTCATGCGTATCCTCCAACAAATGGCAGGATGCATTTTGATGCAGATGAGTTTTGGAGTAACAGTCTTAACTTAAAACCATATGAAACGGACCTGAAGGGCGTTACACTTCATGAGATAGGGCACATTCTTGGACTTAGTCATAGTAAGCTTAAAAAAGCCATTATGTATCCCTATTTTGACATAGGAGAAAATAAGAGGGGCTTGAGTTCAGATGATGAGAAAGGTTTACTTGTTTTATATACTGGTGGATAACAATATCATCCAGTTAGGAAGTAGAGCCAACTATTATATGAAGAAAGTTTAGTTACAAAGTTAGTTGTAGTTTAAAACTACAACTTTATTTAATAAAATAAACATTATTATACATTTTAAAAATCTAATTATTGAATTGCATGTTCTTTACACTCTTAATACATAAATAAAATTTTCAGTTGAATATTATTTACTATATGATCTATAAGCTTATATTTTATGCATAATTTTAAATTAAAAGAACTTGTAATTTAAAAAATTTATTGATGACATAGCTATTGATCATTAATTTTTTAGAAATTTTGCAAATATGGAAGATATAAGAAAAATGTATAATCTAATGATGGATTTGTCAAAATCTCTTACAATAAAAAGATATTTGAGTAAGATTGTAGCCTTAAACTACAACCAATTTTGTAACTAAACTTTATCCCTATTATATATAGTTTTTAAGCTGAAACCATAAGTAAAGTTGCAATATGTAATGTGGCTACATTTATTGTTGGGGATATTACACAAAGTAATGGTGGAAGAACAATGTCTATACAAAAGACAAACAGAAAATAAATAATTTGGAGACACAAAATTGTTATCTTTAAACAATATTTGCTCCCACACTCTTGTTGCTAAAGGGTTACCACAAACTTGTCCTCAGAATACAACTAAGTTGTTGATTCTACAGATAGCAATTCTAGAGAATGGCCATAGGATTTCTCGTGTTTCTCTCTAATTTACTATTTCTTGTTATTTTTCAAGTAAACATAAGCCTCTATTTATACCCATAGGATTATATTTCATCAAAAGACATGTATGAAGAGTCAAAATATTTCATAACACCATTCACAAGGCTTAAAACATCTTTAAACATTCAAAACAGTTACTAGAAAATTCTGCAGAAAACTTAGTTTTACGTGTTTCGATCGATCAAGAGTTCCTATTGATCGATCGAATGCTCATTTCGATTTTCGATTGATTGAACAGGAATTGAATAGCAATCGAATCATCTAGAGACTCCAGGACTATTTTCTTCATCATTTCAATCGATTGAGCAAAAGCTTTGATTGATCAAAAATCCTTTAGTTTGAATTTCACTTAGAAAATTTCAGAACTTGAATTTTCACTTTATAAAACAATACTCTCCAAACTCAAACATCATTATTACAACATATCCATGTATATACCTATATATAGAACATTTATGCACGAATTCGCAATGTGCCGTGAAAGGATAAAAAAAAGGGCACATTTACACTGGATGAGAATTATAGCAGGAATTGTAATCTTTATTATTAGAAATAAAAAATGTTATAATGGAATAACTAAATGCATTCATAAGTTTGGTTGTGAATTGTAACACTTTGGCATTGAACCATTTGAGGTGGAATTCCAAAATGCACAGTTGTTTTCCATGTTATCATTGATTATTTTGCATATTGTCTCTATATTGCCTTTAATTTTTTTTTTTGAATCCACAATTTTACCCAAAACTTTAAGAACATAAAATACAAAAAAGAGATACATTGGGTGGAGGGGTGGAGTTGGAAGTGGCAGCATAGTTAGATTCACTGGGTGGAGTGGTGGAGTTGGAAGTGGTAGCATAGTTAAAGAAAGCATTGGAAAATGGAGATGGGAGGCTGGATTGGAGTTGTAAAGCCTTAGGAGATTTGTGGGTTTAATTTGGTTGAGGATGTAATGGCAGTATTTATGTGTGAGAGTGAAAGATAAGGTCTATAACTGTAGCATGGTGGAGCTTATTAGGGCGGACTATTACTTTTGTGTTGGTGGCTTGGTGTTGCAATGCTACTCTTCTTTTTGGGGCAGAGAGAGAGAAACGTGTGTGGTTGTGAGTGGGGGAAAGTGAAGAAAATGAAACTAATAAGATAAGGAAGAAGTGAACAAATGGAAGACATGCAAAAATATATAAATAAATGTGGAAGACAAGCACTGATGCAAATAAATTTTAAATTTTAAAATTACAAAACTTAAAAGGAAAAAATATAGGACTACAAACTATTTTACAACTTTTTTGCCACAATTATAATATGGCAGAGTGTGGTGGTAGAGAAAAATTGTGAGTTCCTGTGTAAGTAGTAACAATAACAGCTTTAGGAATCCTTTCTAGGGTGGTACTAAGAGCATTCTTATTAGTATGTATAAAATAGCATAAGGGCCAAAATTTTCACAATCAACCACAAAAATTATCCACATCAACTTATGTATTAGGCGAAAATACACTTTGGTCCCTGCATTTTGGGCATAATCTCATTTTGGTTCCTAAATTGATTTTGCGCCTACCTTAGTCCCTAAAAACATAAAATCATTTCTATTTTGGTCCCTACCATCATCTCAGTAGTAGAAATTGTCTATATGGCAAACAAAATGCCCTATTTGCATAGTAAATGCTGACATGGTTGTTAAAATAATATCTAAAAATGCCACATCAGCATATAAATTAATTTTAAAAAATTAATGTCTCAATTTTAATTTTAATTAAAAAATAAAATAAAATACAATCTAATTAAAAATAGTAATTAAATTTTTTTTCTTTTTTTCTTTTCATTATTTTTGGAAGAACAAGGGGTAACATGTTCTTCGGCTTGCCCAAGAAATTAAAATAATCAAGATTTTCTTTTCCTTCTTGTACTCTTAGCAATTAAACATGCAAAAATTCATACAAAATCCCTATCCTCCAACAAATCAAACCCATAAACCCAAAAAAAATCATCAAACCCACATGAAAAAAAACAAACGCAAAAATTTAGAACAAACCAACACCCACAGGGAAAAACAAACTCAAGTCAGAAAGAAAGTGATCTGAATGGTTCTTTTCCCCACTCTCTTAGCAACCAAATACAGCAACAAGTAACCCAAAAAAAAAAAAACTCTTATCTCGTTCAATTTCGTAACCCAACACCAACCCAAATCCAACCAAACCTCACTGATCCTCAACCAAACCTGATTCGTGACCTACATGCCCTGACCCAGTGACGAAGCTCAGACATAGTGATGCTGATCCCATGCAACGGGATCATACCTTTGGTGACCGGAGTGGTGGAGTAGGTGATGAAGGCAATGCACATGCCGATCTACTTCAAGCGCTACAATGTGCATGATGACATGAAGAGAGTCCTAGAGGAAGTCATGGACTCGATCAGGAAGAACAAGGTGGGTTTCTAGGTAGATCAAAGAGAGAGTTTTGTTTTATTTGGCCATAGGTGTTTGGGTTTAGAGCTTGGTGTATTTGGCCATGGGTGTCCCAGTTAGGAGTAAATCAAAAAGATAAACAGAGAGTGAGAGAACTCAATGGGCAAAGAGAGATATCTGGGTTAGGTTTGTGTGGCTGGTTTTTTGTTTTTATTATTATTATTTTTATAATAGGTTTTTTATTTAGTAGTGTAGGTATAATAGGCCCAATAGTGTGTATATATATATATTGGGTCGGGGGTCCGATCTAAGGACACCTAGTATTTTGAGAACAAGTAAACGTTGTCATGAAAGTCCACATTAGTGAATGAAGAAAGGGGTCTGGTCATGAGGGTTCAAGAAGGTGGTTCGAGGAGGAATATCTCCTCAGCTGAGCAAAGCAAAGGTCAGAAGGTGTGGTCTGCCATCCAGAGCAACATTCCAGGAGATTCTATTGATAAGGATACACATCATGAAAGCACAGGACAAAGGGAAGTTATGAAATATCTAAGAGAAAGCTACTACCACTACATTGAATTCTCTACAGCTAACTCTCTGACCGCATTAATGTGGAAGAGATGCCTGAATAATAATTTTTTAGCCTTACAACTACTCCCAGAGACTTTAGGAAGGTGTTGATGGGATAAGGATCAATGCCAGCAACCTGATCTACATGTGGAGGGTGGAGATGAAAGGAGAATATAGTATAAAAGAGAAAGAATAGCCTGAGGGAGGGGGGCCTGAGAATTGAGAGAAAAACACTATAGCAACAAGAGTTGAACTTATAATCAAACTCAAAAGAAATATATACTAGAACTAACCTTCTCGGACCTTGTTGAAGACGATTTTCTTTGGATAAAACCAGTTTATCTTTGTTTTTTTGTCATCTGGATCCACTATAATTGTTATCCAACTCATTAGAGCCTAGTTTTTTAACTCATTCTCTACAAATTCATTGTATTAGACACTTTGGGCCTAAATCCTTTCACCCTTTGGGTTTAGGGACCAAAACGTGGCCTTACAAGTAGAGTACTAGGTTCCCCACCCCCCCCCCCCACCCCCTCTTTTTGTCTAATAATAATAATAATAATAATAATATATTATTATTATTATTATTATTATTATTAACAACGTAAAAAAACAAGTATGAATTCTTAAAAAAATAAGAAATATAAATAAAAGAACACAAATATAAATAATTCCTTATATATATATAGTCATTTTTGGTAATTTATATCTCAAAATGCAATTTTGATAAGTGCTTACCAAACAAACACTCGCCTTTTTAAAAAGGAACTTTCTAACAGCTTTTACCAAATACTCTATTTTTTTTAATAAAACACAATTTTATGCCACACTTTTTCAAAAAAAAAAAAAACATAGTTTCAAAAAACTGAACCAAATTTCTTACGTTGCAATTTATGACTTTTCTAATTATTATATTCTCTTCTACTATTATTATATTGAGAAAACTAGAATGTTACATAAACCAATATATATATATATATATATATATATATACAAATGGAAATGCTGCAATCACCCTATACAAAAGTTTCTCTAGTAGGCTTTTTTTTTTTTTTTTTTTTTGTGAATTGCAATTTAACCCTATTTTTTATTTTTTAAAAATAAAGATTATCTAATTAGATTAGGGGACATTTTCTAAAATAATAACTAATTTTTTTAATCCTCTTAATATATAGAGATAAAAATTGCTATTGCAACTTGCAACTAATCTATATTTACAGTTTTCTTTATATTTAGAAAATCACATAAATGGTAAATTCGAAACTTGAGGCACTCAAATAAACTTTAGCTTATTTAGCTAATGTTATTAACTTAAATTTCATATAGCTGCCTTAATATAAATTTAGCTAAAGTGCAAACTATTCCCTTAAAGATTGAGAGTTTTCGGATTTTACAACTTGAAATTTTAAATTTTAAATTTTACCCCATGAAGTTATACTCCATTTGTATCAGCAGCCCTTTCATTAATTTTTTTTATTATTATTATAATGGGTCTATTAAGTGCCTCGTAAGTTTATGAAGTGTTAATTCATTTGGAATATGAGACATGATTTTCCTTTTTTACTTGGAAAATACATGACTATCCTGGATTTGATAACGTGTCTGGGTGAAGGACAAAGAGTTATCATTCTTGTTACACTTGCAATGATGAACCATATTTAAAAGTTTTAGAAAGTAAAATTAAATTCATTAACCATCGAGCTTATTTGCCTATGGAACATTGTTGGAGACATAGTCAGTTGAATAATGGTTTATCAGAGAAACGAAAGAGATCTTCAGAGTTACAAGTGGGAAAGATACAAGAGCAGCTAGATAGAATGCCAAATATAATTTTAGGAAAGCATCCAAGTAATAAGAAGAGACAACTCATTGGGGAGCCAAATTGGTCAAAGGTAAGTATTTTGTACAACCTTCCATACTGGAAAAATAAGAAATTTAAGCACAACATTGATGTCATGCATGTGGAGAAGAATATTAGTGAGAGTACTTATGGTACTTTGTAGGGAATTGAGGGGAGAAACAAGGATACCGACAAGGCACGGATAGACTTGCAAAATATGAACTTTAGGCACACGTTGCATTTGAAACGACGTCTTGATGGATCATATGACAAGCCTCGGGCTTTCTTTTCATTAAACCCAAATGAAATGGATGGTTTCTATGACTTTTTGAAATCAATCAAGTATCTAGATGGCTATACAGCCAACATATCAAGGTCAATGAATGCAAAAAATTGTAGATTATCTAGTTTGAAAAGCCACAACTGTCATGTGCTACTACAACGAATTCTTCCAATTGGGTTGAGAGGGTTTGCACATAAAGACATTAGTATTGTATTGTTTGAGTTAGGTAGCTTCTTCCAAGACTTATGCTCAAGGACCCTAAAGCGGAGTGAATTGGAAAAACTAGAAGAACGTATAGTTCTTATACTATGCAAGCTTGAGAGGTTCTTTCCTCTAGCATTTTTTGATATTATGGTCCACCTTACTGTTCACTTGCCTCGAGAAGTAATTCTAGGAGGCCTGGTACAATATCGGTGGATGTACTCAATTGAAAGGTAATTAGATCATTTGATGCATCCATCAATTGCATCTTTCCTATGTGGTATAAAATCACATAATATGCGTATTTTTTCCTTGTAGGTACCTTGAAAATTTTAAAAGATACGTTTCCAACTAAGCTCAACCAGAAGATTCGATTACAGAGACTTACATTCTCAAAGAATGTATTAACAACTAGTCTTTGTATATTAATGGGATCGAAACTGTGCATAATCGAAAAGAAAGAAATGAAGATTTTGATGAATTTAGCAAAGGATTGATAGTTTTTTCACAAACTACCTGACCTACAGGTGGTAGGTAAAATGATGGTAACTTGTCTTGTGCATTGTTTAATATTGCTCATTAGTACTTGTTGTACAATAGTCCTAAGCTAGAGCCTTATTTAAAGTATATGATTCCATATGCATGTATTTTTTAATCAAGTTTTGAATATTATCTGCAATGCTTAGCTGAAAATAAATCACCTTATTTTTAACAGTGAACACAAAAGCACATTGTATAATCCTACTAGAGAAGTCATAACTCAAATCCAACGACAAGAGTTTTCCAAGTGGTTCGAGAACATGTAAGACATTTGAAATTTAATTACACACTAATAAAAATTAAACATTTAAATCGTTTCTTTATTACTTATTACTAATTAATATCACTTATTGTATTTCATTATAGATGAATAGATTGAAAGTTAACGAGTCACCAGACACTACCAAACAATTATGGTCATTAGCAAATGGTCCTAAGCTGCATGTGAAGGAGTACACAGTTTGTATGGTCAATGATGTAAAGTTCCATACAAAGGACCTAGACAATCGTCGTGTAATCCAAAATAGTGGTGTACGTACTGAAGGGGACCATGAGGAAGAAATGCACGACTTCTATGGTCATGTGTGCAAAATTTGGTTATTGGAGTATGTGTTTCATCATAAAATTGTTTTGTTCCAGTATAAATGATACAATACTAGTACTAATGGTCGAAAGAGAACAATAAGAACTTATGCACACTGCACAAGCATTGATGTTACAAGTCGGTGGTATGAAAATGACCATTTTATACTTCCTAGTCAAGCAAAACAAGTTTTTTACCTTCAAAATACCAAATTTGGTGAACCTTGAAAAATTGTGCAATCTATCCAATATAGGGGAGTGTTTGATGTCCCGGAAGTCGGGGGTAGAGAATCCAATGATAATACAAAAGATAGTGACACAATCCAACAAAAAACGACTATTGATGTTGTCTTTATCAATGTTGAGAATAACATTATGGACTATTGTATGGGTGATGTTGAAACTGAGGTTGTTCTTGAAGGTGGAACTTCAAGAGATGCTAATCAAAATGAGGAGCATGACATACCTGATATTGATCTTAATATGGATTATGATATGTAGAGTTCATAACAATTGTCTTAAATGTTGTGTGCTTGTCTTAAAGTTTTATGCCTGTCTAAGTAGCAATTGTTTTGTACTTATTTTGAACTTGATATGGATATTGATGTGGTCATTTGTTGTGTTGAGTTAGTAGTAATTGTGTTCAAATTTAGCATTTATGAATTGCTTGATATGGATAATGGTGTAGACTATGATATGTAAAGTTAGTAGTAATTGTTATTGAGATGTCTTGTACTTATCTTAAACTTGATATGGATATTGATGTGGTCATTTGTTATGTTGAGTTAGTAGTAATTGTGTTCAAATTTTGGACTTGTTAATTGCTTGATATGGATAATAGTGTGGACTATGATGTTAAGTTAATAGCAATTGTACTTATCTTTTATGTCAATACATAGTTTTAAAAAATGCCTAAAAATGCCAAATACACTCATAATATACCGAGCTATGAGATGGCAAGATTGGATAGAATGAAGCAAAACTAAAAGATAATTGATACTTTGGAATTGAAACACATCTCAACTTCTCTAAATGATTCTGCTCAGTCCAATTATGCAAAAGGGAAAAGAAGTAGAGTTAATGTTGTACTAGATGATGATTATGTACCACCTATTGGTGACGATGACAATTATGATGAGTCATCTAATTCTATAATCCATAAGGTACAATAGCTGTTCCATAGGGTACAATAGATGATAATAACTTTATTGTTCTATTACTTGTAATGAATTTGTTGTTCCATTATATGTATGTTTGTTAGTTACAGATGGCACCAAGACGACTTACACGCTTGCGAGGTGAGGCATCTATCCCGGTGGTCCAATCTATAGTCTAATCTACGGAAACATGTCTTGAAGCAAATCCTTCTGCCCAAAGTTCTTCTAGTGCGGAGGCGCAGACTACCGACGCATTAACTAGCACGATTGGTAATTACATAGAACATACTTAATTACAACTACACCCTGTTTTTACTATTGAGATTATACTTCACTTAATTTAACTATAATGTACATGAAATGTATAATTTTTTAATATTAATAATGTTTAAATATGATTTACTAGCAAAAATACCCGTGGAATAACACGTGGTATAGCAGTACAGGCACTTATTAAAAAAAGTGGTAAGCTGCCAATACATTACAGAGTATGATGCTCCTATTGGGAAGAATGCGTGCAAGTTTATCAATCAAATTGGCATACAAGTGTGAAGTAATTTGTTCAATTACAACGTAAAAAATTGGAAAAATGTTGATACTGCTATAGAGATATGGTGCTTCAAAATATCGTGGTAAATTTACATTGATAACGTCTAACTTGTCTTTGTTGTCACTAAGCATATTAAATTCATATAATAATATTTTTATAATACATATACACTTCATTTTACGGGACCAATTTGAGCTATAAGGAGATTCCAACTTGGTAACGAAAACATTAAATACAAAATGTGGAAGATTGTTGAGTTCCAACTCCAACAAGTTGTATTAGGCTTATAAAAATCTCGTACAATCTCATGGTGCTAACTATGCAAGAATCCACCCGCGCAAAAGAAGGCCACACTTAAGCAATGGACTAAACTCATTGATGGGAGATGAACCAATGAGGATTGGCTGGTAAATTATTTATGCTTATATTATTATTATCCAATATTTACTATATTATGTTGTCAACTGATTAGACTAATACTTAGATGAAGTAAATGTATATTGTTTTATTCCTGATCTAATAAATATCTTGAATGTTGTTTGTTAGAAAAAATCAAGAAAGAACTTTGAAAATAAGAAGAAAACTTCAGGCAAACATAGATGTGGAACAAAGGCACTTGCTGTTAGGGTTGATGAGAAGGTGTGTGTTTTTTTCATTTTCTTAAACCTTAGTATATTACATGTTGTGATTAATTAAGTATATATATCTAACACTTGAATGTTAATTAATCAGACAAATAATAATGACAATCAAGTTCCTGAATTGGTAAAAATCTTCAAAAATGTTCATTTCAATCCAAATACAAATATGTGGATACACCATGAGGATGAAGCGACATATATATGTGTATCATTCCATCCCTATCATGTTTGTAAAGCTATAACATATGTAGTATTAATGTTGTGATTATTTGTTTCTTTCTCTCTTTCAAATGATAGAAAAATATTCTCAAAGTGCAAGAGGATCATTGTCAAGATCCTAATGCAATTCCCCTTACACAAGAGGAGATCTCAAACTTGATTTTTAAGAAGAAGTCCAGTATTGTAAAAGGACTTGGCATAAGACCTTTCTCTTCTCTAGTAACCACCGTCTCATCTAATTCCTTTGTGGAGCATATCCAATGGCCAGAAAATGAGATAATTGAGCTTAAAGAGGTAAGAGCTAGGGACCAAGAGGCGCGAGCTAAGCAAGAAGATGTCAAAAAGAATATTCTTAACTTTTTGAGAAGCAAGGGTTATGATGACGCTCTTACCTATGGGGGTGGTTCAACTTCAAGTTAAAACACTTTTTGGTTAGTACTTTATTTTAGCAATTGACCCACACTACATGGTGTGACTACTTTTTTTGATGCATTATTTGAAACTAATTGTATTATATTACACTTGAAAATCTATATTTGCTTTCTACACCTTATACATTAGGAGTTGTGATTTTAATTCATTGGTGTGGCTACTCTTAATGCATTGTTAGAAATGTTTCTTATAACATAGTTAATGTTTTTACTTTACAATTTTAATGTAGTATTGTAATTATATTTGTGTAGATTTCTTATTGGTAGCTTTTAGGAGGTTTACTTTTGTTATTACTTGAAGACATATGAGGACATCTTCCATTAGTTCTAATTATATTATGCTACACTTTTTGTATTGTTATAAAACATCTTGAGTTATTGTATGAATTGCAAACAATTATTGTATGGAAGGAGTTTGAATTGGATACTTGTTTTATTTTTTACTTGTGGAATGTATGAATCTTTTTTTATAAATGTGTTATTGAAATAAATGTGTTATTCAAATGTGAAGTTTTAATAATGTAATGATAGGTTACAAGTTAATATCAAAGCCATGAAAAAAATAAAAATAGAAAATAAGTTTTAGTGACGAATTTTTTTGTCACAAATATAGCAACAAAAAAAATTTTTAGTGATGAAATATTTCATCGCTAAATGTAGCAAAATTTTGTAAGAAAAGGTTTTAGTGGCGAAAATTTTCGCCACTATATGTACCCGAACATAGTTTTAGTGACGAAATTATTCGTCACTAAATATGATCTAATAAACTAAAGTGTTTTTAGTGACAAAATATTTTCGTCACTAAATAGTGTTTTTAGCGAGGAAAACATTTAGCGACAAAACGTTTTCGCCGCTAAAAGTTTTTTTTTTGTTAAAAACAAATCGAACTTTTAGTGATGAAATTTTTCGCTACCAGGACTTTTAGTGACAGGGTTTCAGCGACGAAATAAGTTTCGTTGCTAAATGTTCTTAGTGACGAAAAACTAGACTTTTAGTGACAAATTTTTTTGTCACTGAAAATACATTTTGTTGTAGTGTAGGAATGAGAAGATTACATTACAATTTTTCAAAGTCAAACAACATGGGATTTGGGCAAGCCCAAAGTTGTTTATGGTTGGAAATATTATGAAAAATATTTCCGTATGATGAGACTTGACTCTTAAGAACTAAATTCTAAACTAAGCAAATCAAATTCACAAAACTACAAAAATGAGAATTCTTGATCAAGCTGCTATAATATAACGCTTGTAACTATCAACTCTAGAAAATTGAATTGCAAGCTTGATACAGTTAAAAGGATTTGGCTTACTTCCAGTATTTTTTTAAGTGAAAATCTCATTTTATTTTAAATACACAATGACAAGTAGTAGTGAATTTTAATCTCCACCTTTTATTTAATTAGTAGATGATTTGACAATTTTTCATTAAATAAAATGAGATTCTAGTTAAAAAAAAGTATTTGAGATAAATCAAACCTCTATTAAAATGGTGCTGCAAGTTTTCAAACGGTATCTCATTTCAGCCAAACCAATGTTGGGAAGGTCGTCAATTAAGAGCATGTAAATGGAAAGATTCATGGGAAATCTTGGACTTTCAGTGCCAAATGTAATTTAGGGGCAATGTTTGAACACAAATATGCAACCAAATTGTACACTGGGGATCCTAAAAGCCGTGAGGTTTTTATACTAGGAAAAATTCTTTACAAGTTGGGTGAGTGTCTTGGCATCCAATTTCAAATTGACAAGAATTTCATGTGCAAAATGGAAACTCGCTCAACTTCTTGTACCCATTTCGCTCAACTTCTTGTACCTACCATACCAGTCATCCATCCACAGGATTAACAAAATCAGGGGTAAAATATGAAAATTATACCCTTTAAATTCGGGACTTAGCCATGCTTTGTTAACAAAGAAGATCAAGATTTGTACAAACTTTACACCTTATAGTTTCAAAATTTGAGAGTATAAAATTACAATACACTCAAACTTTAGGAAGTAAAATCCAAATACCCCAAACTTTAGGAGGTAAAATTCAAATTCTGAAACTTTTGGGTGTAAAATCCAATCACCCTCAAACTTTAGAGGATGTAATTTGCAATTCACCCTTATTATTATTATTATTATTATTATTATTATAGTTTTTGACTTAGTTATTATTTATGTAATTTGCAATTCACCCTTATTATTATTATTATTATTATTATTATTATAGTTTTTGACTTAGTTATTATTTTTATTAGTGTTATAATTATTTATTATAATTATTAATAATTTCTTATCAATAGTAATAAATTATTTATTTTCGTCATTTTAGGGTCATAATTCGTAGCCCAAGCCCAAAAGATATGGGATATAGGCCCAATGAGCTCAGTACAATGAATTTATAGAGAGTGGGTGAAAGAGCTGGGCTAATGGTGGATTGGACAACGGTTAATAAGGATTTCAAAAGATGAACTAGCATGAAACACACATAAACTTCAATACAATGATTGTCCGAGGAGATAGATTATGAATTAATCCAATAGTTCTTAAGGTTAATACAGTTCTTAGTGTTACAGTAATGTCTTTTCCCTTTTTTCTCTCTTCTTTCTTCTGTCCCCATATTATGGGAGGTCTTTTACATTATATAGTTCCTTTCAGGTCATCTTGATCTTATACTTGTTAATCATCTAAGCCTTCATTCGAGTGCATGTCTCATCAAACATCTTCTTTGGCTCTCTGTGAATGGTGGTAATTGAAACTACACTGTTCAGGGGTCTTCTCCACATAAATGCTGCTAGAAAAGTTGCTGCAGTGCATTTAATACGGTGGTAGCAGCCTTTTTGTTAGATATTTCTGTGTTCTTATCACTTTTGTACGTGCTTGAGGTTCATCCTGATCATTGGAACTCCCTGAAAGGTCATCTAAATTATCCAAATGTGTGCTTGACCGATATTCATTGTATCCGAGAAGGAGATACTTCTCGGACTATATTTCTCCATTCTTTACTTGCATAATTCTCAACTTTGGGGCCTCTCCCAATCATTTGCTCCTCCTCATACATATCCACATCCTCAAATAGGGCCCAAAGCCCAATATACAAATTTGAGCTCTTATCCCCACAGTCATCATGAAGAACAAAATGATAATTCAAAAAATAAATAAATAGATACCAACAATTCAAGTTTAAATTGTAATAATTAAAAAAAAAAAATAGTTATATCATGTTAGGTAATTAGTAATTATACATTCATTTACCATTATCAATTATAAATTTATAAGTATATAAGCAAATTTGAATATAAGATACAATAAAATAACTTCATATAAAAAAAAGTATAAGTTGTTTTTAATATATAACAAATGGTAGGGGAATTTTTTTTTTTTTAATACAAGATAAAAATTATACTCTAGTCTAATTTAAATATATGTGTGTGTGTAAAGTTCTTTCTTAAAAACTTAAATCTCGTCCTCATCCTCGTCCTCATCCCTTGCGACCCCCATCTCACAATAGAGGAAGTTAAGTGACTGAATATATATATATATATATATATGACATTAAAAGATAGGAATCCTTTATTATTCTTAAGGAAGACATTTTTTAGATTCCCCTCTTAAAATTCTATCATGTAATTACTTAACTAAAAAATACACTTTTATCCTATAAAAAAAAAAACCATGACAAAATTTTAAAAAAGAAACCTAAAAAACAACACCTAAGTATTGTACTTAAATTTTACCCTTACAAATATTGAAAAGTCGATATGTGTCGTTTAAAAATATTGCAGCAACTACATCCCCATGTGAACTAAGGGTAAAATTGGGATTTCAAAATAAAACTAAGGGTAATTTCGGGATAATGTATAGAATTATTGTACTAGTACAGCAGCTCCCCTCAATTTCTTATTGCTTTTTTGTTGCGCTTTTGTATTGGACCTCACAAAAGGTTCAAGAACGGAGGTCCTAACACAAGGCACCGCGACATGGACGGGGTGGAGATGGTGTCAACAATAAAGGTACTGGTAGATTGAAGCATGCGACGGAGATGATAATTGAGATTGAAGAGTGAGACTAAACAATTTGTGGACTTTGAAAAACAATTATAGCGTTGCTTCAGGAATACAGCAATGATACCAGCCATTCACAATCCAGATGACAAAAGCATCCTTTTGGATCCATGTTTACAACATTCCCCTTGAAGCCATTGACTGCAACATTAACGTTTAAAAAATAATTTTACCCAAACATTAATTTTGAAAGATCTCTCGTATGATCTTTTTAGAAGTAATTATTCAAGACTAGAGGGCAGGAACCACTAGGTGGGCGTGACAAAGGAATCCTTCAGCATCAATGAGCCAAAAACAAGAAAACAAAAAATATCAATAAGCATTCTTATCCATCAATAAGTATCTAACAAAAATGTCCATAACTTTAGTAATTTTCCCTACTTATTTAGTAAAGAAACAATTTACCATAACTGAGATTTTTCCCAAATCACCACAAAATTTTCTAGAATTAGTTTAGAATCAACCAGCTTAAATGCCACAAAAGATACATACAGGAAGTTACAGCACCTTCCGCTTAATGAATGTATCCTTTGTGCCCAACATTAATTCTAACAAATTCTCCCTTTTCGGTTTTACCCGGAATCATTATAATAGAATCATCCATTATTATTTCTATGATGAATTGATAATGATTGCAACGAACAGTTCTATGATCATAATTCATATTTCAACAGACAAGGTTCCAAAATAAGACCTAAGAAAATAGCTGGTATATCTGGTATTTCAAATTTATGAGAACAAAGCAGTATAAAAGAAATAAGATCCAAACGGGAAAATTTCACAAGAAACTAGATATATCTCAAAAATATTAAAATTATTTGCTATATGTGATACAACTTTTTGCTGTAGGATGTACTCACTGTGCCAAAGAATGCAGTCGCTAGATCCGGAATCTCAAATTGAGTTAGTTGTATTGTAAAAGAAGGAAATAACAACTATCTAGCTAAAAAAATCTTAGAAGATCCAACAATTCTTTCCAAGAATTAGTTAGGTAGTCCAGTTTGGTATCCAAAATGGCTCCCTGATCAACAGCATATTCTGGCTCTGGAACTCTAAAGCACGACAATCATTCTAGTGCATATCCAAAACAGCCATTGTCAGCAAAACGCTGAATCCAGCCAGTTTTGGACCAAAATCTCAATGCCTTTCATGCTGGGAAGAAGCAGGGCTGTGGACCATTATATGATATGTATATATCACACCAATTCATCTTTCGCACACAAACGCTCTGAAGAGATGAAACCAATAAAATACTATTAAGAATACACATACGCATTACATATAAAACCATACATGTGAAAAGAGAGAGATGGCAAATTTTTTTTTTTTTTTTTTTTGGCTGTCATAAATAGAAAAAGGTCTGCTAAGCCCCAAAAATCAAAAAAATAAATAAATAAATGAATAAAGGAAAGCATTCAAACAATGCTATGAAAATATGTAATCACATACAAAAATAGATTCCATAATAATACAACGGACAATAATATTAATATTTTGAGGCATAAATACCACACTACAATGACTGCACCAGTGTGCTAAAACATTCTCAAAGTAAAGGCTATTAGAATTTCTTTGCATAAAGATAATTTGGAGAGGGGGGAACTGACCATGATGACAAATTACAAAACCAATATATTGGCACTTGTAATTCTATTTCATCACAAAGTCTTGATGGCTCAACATTATTGTATCTCATGTGTGAAGCTTAACCTATATTGTATTTCAAACCATCCCCACCTCAATCTCTCAGATGTCCAACTAATCCTTTCCATCATATTCTCCTCCGCAAGACAGATGAAACAATATGCTACTTATCAATCTTTTCTCACTCATAATAAATCTTGTCAAACAGATTTTAATTCTTGTCCTCTTTTGCCATGGTAGAATACATGAAGCACATTCTAAAGATGAATCCATGCACACATCTAAAAGGAAGATTGCCCCCTCAAAAAAGTTTACCTAACATCACACTTGGATGTCCTTGTTCACCTCTACTCATTCTTGTTCAACAAAATCTTCCCAAAAAAGATCAAGAACATTCCCCATCCGTATTTCCAAAGATTAATTTTATTACCATGGTAATTTGAAGGAAATTCATCAACTCCAATGAAATCATGGTTTTGAATGTGTTCAAGCTTTTGGAGATTGAAACTCCATTCATCAATAAAGAACCTTCCACTAATAAACAAGCTGATTGTACCACTGAATGACTGCCTTCTATAATTTTGTTTTCGATAATGTAGGGAACCTTTCTAAAAAAGAACCCTTGGACTTGTGCCTCTAGCCAATAAAACCTACAGACAACCGACCTCAACTGCTGGAACTAGTTGTAGGGTAATCCAGGGCATTCACCCCTGATTGCCTTTTATAAAATCAATACCCTCTTCTGCCTAAACAGAGAAAGCCTCATCAACAGTGTAGGTTATCAGCTCACCTTGTATGCAAATGATTTTATCTTCATCAGATACAGTCTTGTGTCCTTGACTATGCTCTGCAAGATAGTCACCATGAATTGGTGGAGAATTCCAGTTTATAGCACAAACTCTTTCAAAATTTCATCCTTCAATTCAACTGCACATCCCAACCAATCCTTCAATCCACCTTGCACCGCATATTATACAAGTCTGGCATGTTCTACAAGTCTGACATGTCCTACATCTTCTATATCATCATTATTATCCTCAAGACCACATTGCACTATGTCCAAGGGGAATTCACCTTCTGGAATCTACATACGGGTTCCCAACAATTCCGGTGGCTGAAGGACTTGCACAAGTCACGACAAATCTCAATCATACGCCTCATCTCAGCCATCTTCATCTATTGGCCTTGATTTCCTCTACCCCACAACCAACCATAGCTTAAAGTTGCAACCTTTGAAAATTTCATGAAAATAAAAAAGAAAAGAAGCCCACAATGACTTAAAAATGGCTATTTATAATAGCCTTCAGCAACCTTAGAATCCTAGCCCTCTTACATATTACAATTAAATCTTAACCATCCAACTTCATTAAAAGTCACATGCTAGTCACATGACCTTTTAAAATAAAAAAGATGTAATAATAAATATAACATAAAATAGAGGAATAAAAGACAATGGACTAATGGGCCTTTATTTTTCCTTTCCTTCTTCCATTGGACTTAAATTCTCCTACATCAATAGCTCTATCAATGATTTTCATATTGGCAAACCTAATTTTCTTATTATCTGAGAAACCTATTTTTCAAAGAATTAGTGCATCTCATGTAACAAATTGTTGAAAATCCATGGGTCCGAATGACCATCAAAATTAGGTGCCTCTTATCTCACCATTTTTTATTTATTTTTTACGATCAATGCCTCTTATATCACCATTGTGTACAAATATAATAAACTTCAAGAAAGAATTGAAACAAGGAATTGAACTTGGTAACTGGCTATCACTGAACGGGCATGTAGTTGATAAGGAGCCTGGCACAACTTAAAAAGACCAAAGGACAATAAGTGTGCATCCCACAAAGGTTGACGGGCAAACTTTTTGTCCAGGATGGTTTGCAAGTATGCACAACTTGGACATTCAAGCAAACTAATTGTGCTGACCAAGCTTGGGTTTTTGGGATTGATGGGCTAACAGGTCTCTCAATTTGTTTTTAAATGTTGGCCTGAGTCTTGTGCCAGGCCTTCAAAACATTTGCTCTCACAACAAGGCCTTTGTCAGTTGGCAGCACCCCCACGACTAATCTCAATTGGAGCTTCCAGTGAATTTGGCAACATAGAATGGCAACATGGGTGGATGTTGGCAAATGAAAATAGAAATTGAAAACATTGGCTTGCTAAGGAAAGGGGTTGCAGCTGACCATTGGAACTAATGGGAAAAGTGGCAGTGACAATTGATAAGTTCACACCATCATTTGAGATTTGGTGGTTTGATCCTATGTCAAGATTGGATCAAAGGCTAAGTTGGGCTAACAATTGGTGAGCAAGACTGTTGAGGCTAACAAAGCAAAGGGTTTTAAGGGTTCATAATGGCTTGTGGCAATCAAGAGCTTGGATGATGGATACACTTTGTTTGATAGTGTTGAGGGGTTATTTTTTTAGATATTTTTTAGCTAGTCGACTGAATGGGTCTTTGTTTAGGAATGAATTATGTGGAATTTTGATAGGGTCTTAAACTGGCTATATGGTTTGAAGTATGATTCATGATGGCTGAGATCATGGTTGTTTGATGACGGTGGCTTGACAGATTGAGGGTTGTTGGTGTTTTTTCTTTTTGTCTGCTCCTTTCTCCAAGATTCACCATGTTGTCCCAATGCACAACCCATAGAGTTTTCTGCCACTGACAAGTATAAGATCAAGGGATGCCCTTGGTAATTTATTTTTTCGCTTTTTTCTTAGATGGATGCTTGTAATTTGTGTTTTTGATTGTTCTTGTCCCTAGTGTGTACTTCCTGTATACTTGGGTGCCACTTTTTTGATATTCTAATAAAATTTTCTCATTACTTATTTATAAAAATAAAATAAAATAAAAAAGATCAAGGGTTGCCCTTGGATTAGTGGTACCAAAACTGGGGGCACTGGAACAAATAGTCCTTTTTTGTTAAAATTCAAGGACTGACCCATAAAGATACTTAAAAACCACAAATTTTGATCTGATACCAAATATTCACAATATTTTTAAGCCACATACAGTATTGAAAGCAAACGCAGATTCTGCACCCTCTAGTTAATATTTCTTTTTTTTGGATAAATATTAACTTTTATTGATATGTATTAGAGACCTCATGTACACGGAATGTGTACACAAAGTGCTCCTAAAAAAACCCATGACCAAGCTCTTTGTTCCATCGACACCACCTGCCACTGCCATCAACAGCAGCAATTCTCACAATTATTTCCCTCCTCTCCAATTTCTCTCCCTTGTCTCTCTATATCTTTAGCCTAGACTTTCTCTCTCTAAAACTCCAACCCTCTCTTTAACCTCTCTTAGATCGGTGATGTTAGGAAAGGTGGTGGGTTCAGATTTGTTTAGTTGTTTTGAAAATGTAGGAAAGAAAAGAAAATGGAATGTTCTTGATTTTACAAAACCCTATCTTTTAGATCCTGATTTTTTTTGTTTTTGTTATGGTTTTTTTTTTTTTTTTTTTTAATGGTGAAAGTGATGAGGTAGGTTACAAAAGTCTAACAAAGGTAACATCGGGTGAGTAAAGTGACACTTTATAAACCACGGGTACACACTTTTAAAATGGGCCAAACCACATGTGGGTAAACTACAATTACCCGATTTCTAGTTACGTAAACCCTTAATATCAGACCCTATTCAAGAACCCTTTAAGATCTCATCAAGAACACAATTATTGCTGAATTCCTAAGGATCCTACATCACAAATTGATGCAGAACGAAAAGCGTGAACAGTGCCAGTCTCATGTCTCATCCTAGATGAACACTAATACTTAAATCCATTAGGGTTTATTGACTCTACAAGGAATAGAGTTTGGAATCTATAAAAATAAATATTAAATAAAAACAGAAAAATCTCAACTTTACTATACTAATTTTCGTTTTACAGATTTTATGCCTATTTAAATGCTCTAGAAAACTTATTTTCCAAATAAAAATATTCCTAAAAAAAATTAATTGATACAGTATCATAAAAGGACTCTAATTTGATTAGAAAATGCATTAAAAAAAACACCTAAAACTAAGAAAATAATAGCCTAAATCCTAAAACTCCAAAAATTACATTAAAATATCACAAATTAACATATGATAAAAATTAACCATCATATTTTGTCCCATTCAATCTCCAACATGGTTTCTTTCTCTCCAAAACAATAGCACCAAAAGTACCTAATTTTCTCCACACCCCCCCCCCCCCCAACCAAAAAATCTCCCATTTCCAGTCAAAGAGCATACTATATTCCATTCAACTCCCACAAAAGTTTTGCTGCAAGCTCTCCTATCAATTAGCCACATACTTGTCAAATGCATCATAGAAATTACATTGTTTCACTGTGTTATCCAAGGCATCTGAAAAAATATACATCATCAACCATGGCCTCACCATAGTTCATGATTGTTCAAATTAATAACTAACATCATTTAAAAAAAAAAATGGCCAATGCTGTGACAAAAAGACAAGAAAAATGTTTATTTTCATGGGTTTTGAAAATACAATCTTAAAAAAAATTTCTTTTTCTAAATTTCCATCCCAAGCAAATACCCGCAGACAAAGCACTCCAGAATTTTTATGGCTTATTATGGAAGTCACCAATAGGTACTTTCCCATCAAAGAAGACACAAGCACTTTAGGTGGCTACCCCAGGACTTGTGTTTGAGTAACATGTGGGAATTGATCATCTGTAAAATATACAGATATGCATTTTCTTTGTTCATTCCCTAGAATACTGTGTATATGTTTTGAAGACAACCTAAAGCTAAATGTAAGATATAATCAGATAAAACATGATGTAACACAGTAACTCAATTATTGACAGTTCAGCAGTGAAGCAAGGAAAGCTCTTTGAGAGTTGTCCAATCACTCTAAGCCAGCTTAAGGTAGAACATGACCACAGAAGCTTCAATACCATGGGCCTCCAAAATTCAGATCTAAGGTAAACAATGTAATGGTTGCTCAAGAGCTACTGGACTAAAGAAAGAATAATTTGGCATGCAATTAGAATTTCATTGTCTGTCGTGTTGAATTAAAGCACCAAAACCAGTAATTACTGATAATTGAGACCCACTTAATGAAAAAAGATTAAGATAATTCAGTGTTTTAGCCTGTTTACTTTGTTATCAAAATGTTCCTGTACTGCATAAGCATAATGATGATAAAAGGGAGTGAAGAGTCATACTCAGATATTCATAAGCCAATATCATTGAGGTTCCCCAGGCTGACATGCTGAAAAATCTTGGACCCAAGCCTCTGTATAAACCTTTCCAACCTTCATCCATAATCAAGCCTTTAACAACTTGTCTAGCAGTGTTCCTTTTTTCGTGTCCCATCACCTAATATAATGCAGGAAAAAACTAATTAAAACAAAGCAATAAGCAGTTCAGTGGCTTGTCTTGTGGTGTTTCTTTTATCATGTCCCATCACCTAATATAGTGCAGAAACAGCTAATTAAAACACACCAATAAGCAGCAACTTGGTCAAATGAAGATATATAAGTAACAGAGAAACTTGTATTTCACTATTTCTCATTCTCAAATCCATTTTTATTTATGATTCTAACTCTCAATACACATTTTAGCTTTATTTGAGAAGATAAGGTCTCTTCAACTACATGTTCCACACATCAAAAGCACCGAAAACACAGTTGTGGAGTAATATAATGTCCCTCGGTTGTGTGTACGTGCGCATGCGCGCGAGTGTGCTCCGGCCCTTTTCTTTACTTTTTCTGGAGAAGGTCTCTTTGTTTGTAACTGGTATAAGTATAAAAGATTCTATAAGCTTTAGGCATTCAACTTGGACTGGTGGGCTGTAAGAAAAAGTGTTGGGAAGGATTGCTTTAAGGATTAGTGGAGGTCACATATATGTGACTTTGATACCATGTTATAATAAGAAAATATTAGGAAGAAATGATAGATAGAAGAGAAATAAAAAAATAAAAAGGTATTAACATAGTTTTGGCTTAACAGCTTATGTCCATTGCAGAAAACCCAAAACAGATACATCTTTATTATTTTGCTCTGTGTTATAATTTACATATACAGGAATACAATAAGCCTAATTAAGCTACTCCTAAAGCCATAGCAGTATTACAAAACCTTGATCCATAGTATATGCAATGTACCCTATAGTATTCTGAATGGATGACAAGTTATGGTATTTCAGGCATTTTACTACCCAAGATAAAGGCTAGCTAATAAAACAAATTCAATGCTGAAAGTAGCCCAATTTTTAGAGTGAGGAGGAAGGGCATAAGTTTGTTGGGATAAAAAAAAAAAAATAAACAAATGAAGGTTTTATTGTTCACAAAATTATCATGAATTTGGGATTTTCCAAGCCATATTGAGTAGTCCAAGGCAGGAGATTCTACATAGTAATTGAAATTACTTTTACAAATAAGCCATGTAGATAAATAGCTTATAGGCAAATTGTAGGGGCAAAATATCAAACGAAGTTTAAAGCTTGGTTGAATTCATAACTTTGGAACTTTTGCATATGTTAGAGCAATTCTCAAGTTTCAGACAACCAGCAAAACTTCAATTTAGTTTTCCATGGATACTAAGATTAACACCAAGGCCTATTATAAGGTTGTGGACTGAAGGGTGTTAAGTAACATGACAACATACCTTATCAAAAAAAAAAAAAAAGTAACATGACAACATACTATTGAAGTACAATGTCAAAAACACTATACACCTAAACACACTGACTAAGGTTATACCAATAGCTCACCATATTTTTCTGGAAAAGGAAACAATGCACAACATTCAAATTAAGTGAAAAGCAGTCAAGCACATGAAAAAATCAGGTAAGTCCATTGTAGGTTATTGATTTTGCATTGAAATAGGCATAGGTTTACCAGTCATTCTATAGCTTACCATATTTTTGTGGAAAAAAAAATACTACACAATAAGCAATAAAAATGTAAAGCAGTAAATTGCTAGAAAACGTAATATAGCTATTACATATTGGAGTTGCATGTATATGTTTTGATGGAGAAACAGTGAATCATTTATTTCTCCATTTCAACATCACTAGGGAAATAAGGTCTCTTTAAGTTTTGCTTTTTTGGGAACAGGTGGGTCATGCCAAGAATGGTAGTTGAGCTACTGCATGTTAGAAGGGACAGTTTGGCAAACAGCATAATACTGAAATTTGGAAGGCCATTCCTTCACGCGTATTGTGGAACATTTGGAAAGAAGGGAATGTGCACATGTTTTCCAGGAATGAATTGTCAATAGTGACATTGAAACTTGTTTTCTCAAGGGTGCTCTATGATGGAACAATGGCTACTAGTTCACTCGTCCATAAATTTCTTGGAGCTCTTTGACCTTTTGAATTTTAGGGGGTGTTTGGAAAATCTTGGAACTGGTTTAGATATAAGCTCAACCAAAAATATAACCAGTTCAAATTTGAAATGGTTTTATTTTATATCTGGTTTTTCTAAACATAGGTTGGAACCAATTTTGGTAGAATATGAATGTGCCAATTTTAAAACTAGTTGCTTGTGGAAATACAGATGTAAAAACACCAAACTTAAAAGTGTCAATATAAAGTATTTATCTGGTCCAATTTTGAACCTATTTTCTAAACCAAAAATTTTACCAAACTGAAAAAAATTAAAACCAGTTATATATTTTATAGCTGGGCAAGTTCTATGATATGCCAAAAACCTCCATAGATGATAATTGTTTGGGTCTCATCATGTACACATACTGTGTACCAGATTGGTGCACAGCCAAATCTAGTACACAGCCAAAGTATATCCAACAGTCAGGTTCTAAAGGAACTGATGAAAATTGAAGATGATAGTTTCACGTGAACAACGTATATGAATACCTGTAAGCGTGTCTTAATGGTGTCCAATGGGGTTGTGATGCAGGATGCTGTTGCTCCTGCAATAATTCCTCCAGTTGCTTGAACTAACACTATTTTTGACTGGCTAGGAGCAGCTTCCTCAAAATCAGTGCGTTGGCCTAAGAGACTGCCCAATAATTGAAATGGCAATGCACTACTCAGAAATTAAACTAATTACTCAATAAGCGGACAACCTACTTTATATAAATAAATGAATGATGCACCAGAAGTCCATTACCCCATTTATTAGGGTAAATTACACCGACTCCCCCTAGGTGTAGTGAAATTAAACTCTCCATACCCGATTTTCAAGAAATGACACTCTACCCCCAAATGATCAAAACAATTAACCCTTTGCCTCCTTTTCTAATGATGAGGAACCCCAGAAACCATGCAGAGTATCGTGTCCTTTTACCCAGTTAAACCCCAAACCCCTGTAATGTGCCCACATCACACAGATCAAGTAAGTCATCAGCTTATTGTTTGCACCCATGGGGATTAGAACCTTCAACTTGGAAGGAGCATACCACCAAGCCCAAGGCCCTGACCACTTGAGCCAGCCCTTTTTCAAATCATTTTGAGGGCCATGTCAATTATTTTGATCATTTGAGGGGTGGGAAAGAGGACATAAAGTCAATTGTTTTTATCATTTGGGAGGCAAAGTTTCATTTTTTGAGAATTTGATATAGCTAATCTAATTTCACTATACCTTGGGAGTCATTTAAGTTACCCCAGTTATAATAGAAATCCATAAAGCTTAATTGCAAATCCCTCGCAACCTACTAGCCTCCTAGCCTCCCAATATCATAACCTCATTCCAGTAAGAAACGTGAAATTCAAACACAATGAGTCCAAGTTAGAGCAATGCACCTCCAAGGTTGGTTTTCCCCTTGTAATGGACATGAGACATGGTCACAGAGGATCATTTCTAAGATATGTCCAACTAAAAATCCAAAGGTAAACAGCATAGATTGTCCACTTATAGGGTAAAAAAAAAAATCTATTACTGGACTGACTCTTAAGGTAAACAAGCTCTTTCAACAGATTAACATTAATAGAAAAAATTTCCATGTCTCACCTCCAGATGACACGTTGGCTTGAACCATAACTTGCCCACCATACAGCACTAGATGGGGAATAAGTCATAACAGATAGACCAAAACCTCTATAAAATCCCTGAATGCCATCAGATTTTAATATCTTACGAGCAACATCCAAACCACCATTGTACTTTGCATGGCCCGAGTATCCTTGCACCATCAACTTTTGGCTTACCTAAAGAGTCAAACACTGGGAAAATTAGCACCTAGGAAATTCCACCCACCAACTCTTTTTCCTTTTTTGCTTTATTTGTTGGTAACTGTTAGGCTAAACTAAAATTAGAATTTGAAAGAAAACCCAGCAATCTTATAAAGCAAATATCATATGATATTATGCCAATAACCTTCAACTTGGAAGGAGCATACCACCAAGCCCAAGGCCCTGACCACTTGAGCCAGCCCTTTTTCAAATCATTTTGAGGGCCATGTCAATTATTTTGATCATTTGAGGGGTGGGAAAGAGGACATAAAGTCAATTGTTTTTATCATTTGGGAGGCAAAGTTTCATTTTTTGAGAATTTGATATAGCTAATCTAATTTCACTATACCTTGGGAGTCATTTAAGTTACCCCAGTTATAATAGAAATCCATAAAGCTTAATTGCAAATCCCTCGCAACCTACTAGCCTCATAGCCTCCCAATATCATAACCTCATTCCAGTAAGAAACGTGAAATTCAAACACAATGAGTCCAAGTTAGAGCAATGCACCTCCAAGGTTGGTTTTCCCCTTGTAATGGACATGAGACATGGTCACAGAGGATCATTTCTAAGATATGTCCAACTAAAAATCCAAAGGTAAACAGCATAGATTGTCCACTTATAGGATAAAAAAAAAAAAAATCTATTACTGGACTGACTCTTAAGGTAAACAAGCTCTTTCGACAGATTAACATTAATAGAAAAAATTTCCATGTCTCACCTCCAGATGACACGTTGGCTTGAACCATAACTTGCCCACCATACAGCACTAGATGGGGAATAAGTCATAACAGATAGACCAAAACCTCTATAAAATCCCCGAATGCCATCAGATTTTAATATCTTACGAGCAACATCCAAACCACCATTGTACTTTGCATGGCCCGAGTATCCTTGCACCATCAACTTTTGGCTTACCTAAAGAGTCAAACACTGGGAAAATTAGCACCTAGGAAATTCCACCCACCAACTCTTTTTCCTTTTTTGCTTTATTTGTTGGTAACTGTTAGGCTAAACTAAAATTAGAATTTGAAAGAAAACCCAGCAATCTTATAAAGCAAATATCATATGATATTATGCCAAGTCTCAAAGTAAAATTTAACAATTCCACATAAATAGCAAAAAATGCTAATCCAAAAATATGACCTAGAGCGTACATACCACATCAATGGGAACAAATACACTCTGTGAAAAAAGTGATGCTATCATTCCAGCAATTCCATTTGCTATGGCTGCCTCTGTAGGCTCAGATAACTTGAATGGCTGAACCATTTTAAATGCAGCCACTTTCGTGGTCTCTAAAGCAGTAAGAAAAATTATCCTAGCTGGAACTGCACCAGTTATTACTGTACCAAACCCTCTGTATAAACCAGGAATCCCATCTGTTCTTAGAATGCCTTTGATGACAGAAAATGCATTTCTCTCAGCAACGTCCTTTGATGCAACCTGCAGCCTAGTTTTTACAACAGAGACTGGGTACAGTGCCACAGTTACTCCCGTAAAGAGGCCAGCTCCAACAACATAAAACTTAGTTTTGTTAAGCCTGCAAAGTTGGGTGAAACTAGTGAGTTCCAAAAATAGAGAACTTAAAATTCACCATAAAACAATAAACAGGATACACACACACACACACACACACACACACACCCTCTACCCTTTCTTGGGAGGAGTAGGTGTCATTTGAGTTAGAGCTAAAATATTTTTTTATTAAAGAAAATAGGCAAAAATTTCAGATGCGTGACATGTCTACCAAACTGCACCTTAGGAATTACAACCTCAAGTTCAAATAATCACACAAGATTTAGGGCTAAGTTCAAATTTACACCTAGTGTAATTTTCATCAATATTACACCACCCATTATCTTTCTATTAGATTTTCTTTTTGACAAATTCACCATTGGATTACATTGTCTCTTTATACCCTACATGATTACAAAATATCAAGATGATTAGAGATCAACAGCTACCTCGTCTATAAATGTTTAAATCACAAAACATGAGTTTATAGATAGGATAGTAACTAACAGTAATTGACACAAAATCTGGAATGAGTTTCAAGAACATAGACAACCTCACCAAGGCAAGGCCCTTTGGACCCAATCCCAAGGGAGTAAACCAAGGTACCTTGTCTGGAACATAAACCACATGAGTTAAACCAGACATAGCTTGATCTTAACTCATATACATAGTTGCAATAGCACTTCCTTCTGTACAACAACAACGAGGGCATGTTTGCGGGCACGTCTAATTTATCGATAATGTGTCTATAAACTCAACTCAATTGAACCTTATTCAATAGCATCCATATTCATAGGTTGTAATTATATTTCTTTTCCACTGGCTATCAATCTACTGCTACAACCCTTCTTTACCGAGGAATGGGACCCATTATATATATTTTGGCACCTCCTAGTGTTTCCAACAAATACGTGCAGGGTTCAAATCCTGTCTTCCCAACTATAATATATATATACACATCAAAACTTCAATCAACGCGAAGTGCAATCAAGTGAAGAGAGTTTCTAATACTAGGAATTGGTTAAATGAAGATTCCATTTGATGACATTTTTTTTTTTTTGGTAGTATCATTTCTCTCACAAAAAATTCTTCATCAAGTCAATTCATAAATCCTTCAAAAATAGCAATCACCTAGTTTATAAGAAACGAAAAAATGAAGAGAAATTAAATGAGAGAGAGTGAGAGAGACGTACTTGTCCCAATTAATCTCGGTTTGACCGACGGCGGTGGTGGCTGAAGCGGTGGGTGCACCCATAGACTTTGTTTCGGATCAAACGAGTGGGACGAAACAAACAAATTTCTAATCTTATAATGATGCTAACAATAACAATAATTGCATTTCTTCACTGAAATGCTTAAAATCTGCTGCTATTGCAAATGGATTTCTTCAAATCTGGTATCAAAGCAAAGCAACAGATAAAATAAGGCCAACAAACACCTTTTTGTATTCTCTTTCTCTCTCTTTTTCTTAGTTCAGGTTACTGCTTATACTTGGAGCCAAAACTATTCTACTGAAATTATAAAAATATATATATCTTTTTTTTAATGTATTTTTTATTTGTTTTTGTTTCTGTTTTTTTGGGTCCTCTTGCGAAAGCGTGACTCCGCGTGAAGAAAAATAGGTCATTTTAAGCGGCGTTGACCACTAGTTACTTGCACTTGCCAAACACGCCATTAACCACTACTTAGTTTCCTTTTAGGGCGAAAATAGGTCCTAATTGATAAGAGTTATTGATCCCTTTGCCAAAATACTATTTTAGTCTTTACGTGGGTTGAGATCACAGTTAATTTGATCCCAACATTTTAATAATAATAATAATAATTTTTTTTAAATAATAAATTTAGTTTATATTATTTTTAACTTTTGGTCAATTTAACTTAATAATAAATAAATAAAAAACCTATTAAAAACGAAACTTTCCCAAAATTACACTAAATGTATTCTCCTCCAATCATGCTCCTCTGCAGTATCACTTACATCACATCTCCTGAGTTCATATTTATGTAAACATTGACAAAGAAGCATTAGAGTCTAGGCAATTTCACTTTCTCATAACATTTCCCCAGTTTAAAATTGTTTACGAACATTTATTAATGAGGTGTTTGATTTTTAATAAATTAGCAAAGGGCCAATGAAACAATCTGAATGCCTCCCTACCGTAAATCATATCATATCATATTAAATATAATAAAAATTCAGCTTAGACTCCGTAGTTGCACCAATTGATTTCACTAAATTGCAAAAATTTTCTTAAATTTTTAGATTTTAAGAAAAAATATATATAAATTTTCTTCAACTATAATTTCTAAGTGGATAAAAATCTTAATTTGATTACAATCCAAATTCTTCATCTAATCCTTATTTTTTACAATATACTTCTTATTAATTTCTTTGGATAAATATGCAAATATGAGAGTTTTTTTTTTTTTTGATAAATATGCATTTTATATCATCTTTTTCCTGATAATCAATAACAAAAAAAAAAAAAAAATAGTATTTGATATACAACTACAACTACATTTGTGTCTATTTAAAATGTTATCAATAAAGCCTAAAATCAACATGATAGAATTACCTATATATAAAAAAGGATAGAATTTGAATAAAAAAGAGAGATAAAAAAATAAAAAATAAAAACGTGAAAGAAAAAAGATAGAATTTTAAAATAAAATAAAAATGTGAAAAGTATAAAATGATAATAAAGTTGAATCTATTCTTCTGTTAGTTGTATGTTGAAATAAACGCCTATGTAGATCTTTATGCTTTAGATAGAATTTACGTTTCTTTTTCTTTCTTTTTTTTTTTCTTTTTTTTTTTTTTTGGCATCTTATGTTATCTTTTTCCTAATAATAAAGTTAAAAAAAAAAAAAAGTATTTGAGTTTCACCTAAATTGCTTTTTGTTCATATCATTTTCTTCACAACATAAAATTCTCTCTCTATATACATACACTTTTTTAGTGCATTATTCTTTCTACTACGTACCTTACAATTATTCACTATATTACTCCCTTCTCCTCTCTACCCTACCTACAACCTTGCAGGTATTTTTTTTTTTCTTCTTTCATCAAATTGAATAAATTTTGTGTATTTGTTGCCTTTTTATTATATGTTATATGATTTTTATCAACAAGTTTATAGATAGACTGAAATTCTATATTTGATTGCACCTTTTAGTATTTTTTTTTAGACGTCAATATAGCAAGCAAATATATTTGTATTTTTTATTTTCTTATCACATGATTATTTGTTGTTGACATCAATATTTTATTGTACGTGAATTTAATTTGTTATGGTTTTTGTTTGGTGTTTTGTTCCATGTAATCTATCTTCTTTAATTAAAAGCAAAATTTGCGGTTAAACATGAAATTGGATACGAGACAAAAATAAGGATCTGAAAATGTTTTTATATCCATCAACCCAAATTCCTATGTAAGTCTATCTTTACTTAACTCCCATTTTTTTTTAAGTTTAAAATTTGGATATTTTTTCATTAATGAATTGGGATTTTGGCTTAACTTTTTTTTCAACTGTTTTAGTTATTGAATTCATTATTTTTTCATGTGTAATATTAATATCTATGTTTTTTTTATTTGAAAAAAAAATAGTTCTTAAAGGCTAAAGCACAATACAATTACAAACATCACTTTAAATTAGGGTGTTATATTTATTTATTAGTAAGTTAAAATGTTACATTAAGTTATGGTATTATACTTTTATTTATTATCAAGTTAGAATGTGTGATATAACTTATAACCATTTGAATAAAACCAACACTAAAACAAATGATTTAAATATCAAAATAAGAAATTAAAATTAAATTTCTTTTAGGTGTACAAGTAAAATTTATTTTTTAATCTTAAATTTTGAATTAATTCTTTTAGGATGATCCCCTCTTCATAAATAAAAAGGAATTATTAAAATATTATAAAAAATTTTATTGATCATTGTAATTAGATATATTATATATAAGTACAAATATACAAAATTCAATTATTTTTTAGATTTAAAAAAAATAGATATTTTTTTTATATCTTATATATTATATATATATAAGAGAGAGAGAGAGAGAGAGAGATTTCATTAATAATTATTATACTATTTTTTCAATTTGCCATAATTTTTATAATATTTTATAATATTTTTTTTGAAAAAAAAAATGCCAAACTTGCACTTACATAATATACATCTTTCATGTAAATTTCATCAAGAGAGAGAGAGAGAGAGAGAGATTTCATTAATAATTATTATACTATTTTTACAATTTGCCATAATTTTTATAATATTTTATAATATTTTTTTGGAAAAAAAAAATGCCAAACTTGAACTTACATAATATACATCTTTCATGTAAATTTCATCATGGTTCTGTTGATACTTCAAAGATTGACTCTCTCTCTCTCTCTCTCTCTCTCTCTCTCTCTCTCTCTCTCTCTCTCTCTCTCTCTCTCTCTCTCTCTCTCTCTCTCTCTCTCTCAATTTAAGGCCTATTTGGATTGACGGAGGGCAAGAGGGGAAGTGGGGGGGGGGGGGGAGTAAAGTAGAGAATAGGTTAATTTTGTGTCAATTCTTCTCTACTCTACTCTAGGGATTTAGTGCTGATTTGGAATTCTAAGCCGTTTTCTAACAAGTTTGATATGTATAACACAAATATAGAACCCAAATGACCCGTTTTTTATGTGTAATTTGTGACATGTAATTTTTTAATATAAAAAGGTTGTCACTTCACTTAAAACGTGTCATATTACTATATCATTAGACACAGGCACAAAATCTAATAGATGGACTAATAATGCTTATTTTTTAAACTTCAGAGACCAATAGTACTCACTTGAGACTTTAGGGGACCAAAAGCGCTCAGTAGGCAAACTATAAGTACTAACAGTGTAGTTTTGCCTTTTTTTATTTGCAAAATCACAACTTTAACGAATTTCTAACAAAAGAATTTAATAAAAAGAATATTTTCTTAAACTCATTTTATCTCTATTGTTTTATGTAAAAACAAGAATTGGGTTTTTTTTTTTTCCCCCAACATCCAACTCATTAGGTGAAAGTTTATAAAACTATTCATGTGTATCATGAAGGCTCGATGGGTATTGGTGTAGTGATTCGTGATCATGAAGGCTCGGTGATAGCAACTATGAGTAAGCACCTATCATTGCCCCTGGGTCCATTGGAGGCTGAGACGAAACCTATGGATGAAGCAATGCTTTTTGCATAGGATATGGGGGTCCACGATGTTATCTTCGAAGGTGATTCATGCATAGTCTCCCATGCTCTCTCTGGCTTTGCCTCCCCACCGAACTCTATTGCCAACATCATCTTAGATACCCACCATAAATTCTAGGAGTTTAAATCTCTTCAAATTGTGCATGTGAAGCACCTAGGAAATAAACCAGCACATACCTTGGCAAATATGCTAAAGGAACTGATTCTTTGTAACTTAGATAGAGGAAAATCCATCCATAATTGAGTCCCTAGTGATTCAAAATGTTATGTATTTATCTTCTTCTTAAAAAAGTTACTATATTTCCCATAAAAAAAAAGAAAAAAAAAAGAAAAAAAAAAGAACATAGACAATCATTTTTAAATGGACATCATTTTTTTTCCATACTCACAATCGATGACTTCAAAATTTGTGGTCCCTAAACTTATTGTATTATCTAAGCAGGCTGCACAGATTCCTCATGGGTCCCTTTGCTTCCCATTTTTCTCAAAATTTTAAGAAAATGGCAAAACTTAAATACAATACTTTAGGTACAGTATCTTAGGTACCCCTTTTAAAATTAAAACATTTATCCACTTACTTAACAGTGAAACTGTCATATTCTCCTCCATTTATTTCTTTTTCTTTCCCATGTTTTTGTCTTTCTGACTCTTGAACCCCTACCAAAAACTCTTTGCTAGTCGCTGGGTTTGTGTTATTTTGAGGTTTGGTAGAGTTTTTCTTTGTTGATTATGATCTAGGTATCAATTTTTGCTATTGGGTCTTTGTTATTATTGCTTTGGTTTGTTTTGATTTGGGTTTTCAATTCTAGCTGCTGGGTCTATGTTGTTCAGAGGTTTGGTAGAGTTTTCTATTGGCTATTTCTAATAAAGGTTTCAATTTTGGTTAATGGGTTTGTCTTGGTATTGCTTCGATTAATTTTGATTTGGGTTTTCAATTATAGTTGCTAAGTTTATGTTATTTTGAGGTTTGGAAGAGTTTTCCTTTGGCTATTTCTGATGAAGGTTTCAATTTTGGTTAATGGGTTTATCTTAGTATTACTTTGGTTAATTTTAATTTGAGGTTTCAATTCTAGATGTTAGGTTTGTGTTATTTTGAGGTTTGGAAGAGTTTTTCAATGGTTGAGTTCACCTTCATGAAGCCAAGTTCTAATTTTTTGTTTTTCAATGTCTGATGTTTGTCTTTGGTGTTTGATTGATAGTTCAAATCAGAAATTTGAAATTGGAAAGGCAAAAGATTCTTAGAACAACAATCATATACTAATCTTAGAGAATTAAATTTAAATATCTTGATTTGCATATTTTGGAAGTTGCTAGATTGATATTAGCAATACCTGGAGATGTTTTAATGGCTAGTGAATTTTTTGGCTTATTTGTCATATCTTGTAAGACTGCTCTGGTGACTAGTCATTAACATTGTAGATTGATTTTTAAATGTGGTACGGCATTGATTGGTTTCTAATTTAGAGCTTCAATCCATGTTACTCCTACTGATTCTTTCTTCATGCATATACATTGCAGAACTTTTTTTTAAAAAATAACTTCTTTCAACAATTCCTTTATATATTGTAGTAATTTTTTTATATTTTTAGTGAACTTAGTTTATCAAAAGCAATAAGTTGTGTCTGTTAATTTACAGGTTATGAAGAAAGACGGGAAGAGCAACCTTGAAGAAGTTGTGTCTATTGATTCAAAGGAAGATACAACTCCAAAAATTGGAGAAAATGCAGATACTAAAGAAGATATAACTCCAAAAATTGGAATGGAATTTGATTTAGAGGATGAGGCATATCTATATTATAATATATGTGTTGGATATGTTGGATTCAGTATTCATAGAGATTGGCTGAACAGAGGTAAGGCAAATAAAACAACTATCGTATCCCGTAAGTTTTGTTGTTTTAAAGCTGGTTACAAGAAGGAAGTTGCATACAAAGGAAAGAAATCTAGAATGGAATTAAAATGTGATTGTGAAGCCCAAATGGTTATCAATGGTCAAAAAAATGGTAAATATCATATTACCCTTTTTGAAGCAAAACACAATCATGAAGTTGTAACTCCACGGAGTAAACATAAATTGCCATCACAATGGAAGATATCAACTGCCCAAGCAGCTGAAGCTAAATTGGCAAATCGCTTTGGAATTAGGCAAAAATTAGTTTTTGAGTTCATGAGTAAACAAGCCGGAGATAGGTAAAATCTTGGTTTTACTCATAAAGATATTAATAATCATTTACAATCTAAATGGGTGAGGGAAATGAAAGAGGGGGAAGCATTTACCCTTATTTATTATTTTGAGATGAGAAAGTCTAAAAATGTTTCATTTTTTTTATGAGATACAGTTGGATGTTGATGATCAAATAACTAATATATTTTGGGTAGATCCTAAAATGGTTGTGGATTATGATTTATTTGGTGATGTAGTTTGTTTTGATACAACATATCAAGCCAATAAAAATCATTGTCTATTGGCACCTATAATCGAAGTGAATCATCATAGACAAACTGTGGTCTTTGGTGCTGCATTGTTTTATGATGAAATAGTTGAAACTTTTTCATGGTTATTTCGAACCCTCTTAAAGCCACTTGTGGAAAGAAGCCAGTTACAATTTTTATTGATCAAGATCCAGCAATGACTAAAGCAATTGTAGAAGTGTTACCAAAATCTCATCATCATTTATGCCAATGGCATATATATCAAAATTCTCTCAAAAAACTCTACAGGCATTTTCAAAGTTCAAATTCACTTGCTGCAGCCTGCAGAATTTAAAAGTTGTATGTGCGATCTTGAGTATGAGGATGATTTTTTTTTCAATCATGGAATCAATGTTAGATAAACATGGTCTTCAAGAAAATAACTGGTTGAAATTCATTTTTGAAGTTAGAGAAAAATGGGCGATGGTATATGGTAAAAATCATTTTTGTGCAAATATAACGACCACACAATTGAGTGAAAGCTTCAATAGTCGCTTGAGACATTATCTAAAGTCAACCAATAATGCGCTAGAATTTTTAGTCATTTTGAAAAGTTACTTGAAGACCTACGCCACAATGAGTTGGATCCAATTATAACATGAGCCAGCGCTTGCTAGTTTTGAGAGTGGAAGTGCTTTTATTGAAGAACTCAAGGGATATTTACACACCCAAAATCTTATAAGAAGTCTTTGGACATGGTTGTTAATACATGCTATGATATTTCACCATTGTTTGAGTACAAGGTTTGCATGTATGGGGGTACTAGAGAACATAAGGTTATCTTCAATTCTGCAAACCAAACAATTGTTTGCAGTTGTAACAAATTTAAGTTTGGTGGGTTTTTATGTAGTCATGCATTAAAGGTGCTAGATATTCAAAATATAAAACTACTTCCTTCTCGATACATTTTTAAGCGGTTGACTAAGCAAGCGAGAGTTAGATGTGTACTAGATAGCTACGGTTGCATTGTGAAAGAAGATCCTAAGTTGGATATAACAAATCGATACAAAGATTTGTGTCGTAATGTAGTTAACATTGCAAGTAAGGCTGTCAAAAGTGAAGAAGCATCTATGTTTTTAGCTAAGAAAATGGTTGAATTAAATCTTGATGTGGAAAGGTTTTTTGAAAAAAAAAAAAAAAAAAAAAACACCAGAATTACCTTCCAATAAAATTGGGATGGATCCTTCTCATAATGAACATGAAGATGTTGCATCTGTCGTAAGTCTTAACAGCTTATAAAGCAACTGGGATTAAGAAAAAAATAGGCACATCTTGTGTTAAAGGTCGGCCTAAAAGTTTTATTGAAAAAGAATCAAGGAAAAGGAGGCATCCTAGTGGAGAAATTTCTGTGACAAGTACTACTGTCAACATCTTAGCTTCTTTATCAGTTGAATATACATAAGCAACACAGGTAATTTTCTTGCATATATATAAATAGATTAATATGTAAAGGTAAAATTATATGAATAGTTAAAACTACCCAAGATAAACGTTAAACTACTTGTAGATGTGTGTTTTTGGAAGACTAAAAGTTTACACAATTGCTTTGGTTGGAACTATATAACTATGCAAATATTGTTGCAAGTGGTTCTATCATTTGCAAATTATCAAGTTTGGTGGCTTTACAAAACATATATTTCATTTTGTAAAAAACTTTACATGAACTATTCTTTTGTGACAACAATTTTTTTGTTTTTTTTTTTGGGGCCAAAACAACTTGAAAATATTAAGACTTAAGTTAAAACATGTGGTAATTGTAAAACATGTTAGTGATATGAAAAATAAAAAGATTTAAATATTTAAAAAACATTTTTAGTAGATTGTAATATAAAACATTTTTTTCTTAATATTTTATGTAACTTTTCCCATAAGATCAATATTGTTGGCATCCTTTAAAGATAATACATAATATTTTTGAAAAGAAGAAGAAGAAACAAAGACAACGTTAACACATAATATAAAATTATTAAGTTTGCGTGATTTAAATTTGTGGCAAAAAAATATTAATGTATCTATGATAAAAGTTTTTATCTAAATGATATATAATAGTTCATATTTTTTTAGACTTGATTCAAAAATTTCATTCTCAATAGCCTTTTAAGTCTACAAATTGCTCAATCTATGGGCCTAGACACATTCAAAGTTTGCTATCTAAATTATAAATTATATGACCCTTTATCACACAAATATATTGATTCCTCCAATATATGGTAAAGGATTGCAGGTTTGTGTGTAGCTATTTTCTTGATTTGTGCTACATAACTTAATAGTATGGAGGATGTAACTAGACGTAAATGTTGAATAAAATAAGATGAGAGGAAAAAAAGAGTAAAAATAAAATATATAATAATAAACATCAAATTATCCAAGTCAATCTATGTAATATAATAACATTATATTATTATATACTATATGTATAATGCAGTAGGATAATATTTAATCAAAGAGAATATAAAAGATAGCAACTTAAAACACAAAACTAAATTACATCAACCCAAATTAGAATTCTAATTAACACAAAAACTCATCAACCTCAAGAATTGATGCAATAAAAAAATCAAACAAAAAATGAAAAACAAATTGAGAGAGAGAGAGAGAGAGAGAGAGGTAAACTTTTTTGTGTGAGAAAACTATGCATAGAATGAAAAAGAAAATGTCAAATTTATAGTAAGATGTTGAGAATAAGAAGAGTCAAAATAAAAGAAGATAAAAGGGTAAAAAAAAGAATGATATTAAGGTAGAAAGTAGTGGGGAGATGAAAAGGTAAAATGGAGAAAGAGTTTTGGAAAATTAATAATAAAAATAATGGTTAAAAGATATATTAATTTTTAAATAATGGACTTTTTAATTCACCGTAAATGAGAAAATGTTTAAAAACAAATATAAGAAAAATTGGAAATAAAAAATGATGATGTGGTTCAACGTGAACATAACAATATTAAATGATATACTTCAGTTTTTAATAATATATAGATTAGATGAACTATAATGACCTCCCAAGTTTTGTTTCTTAGAATATATAAATATATATATATATATATATAAAACAGAGTATTGTTGTAATATTCTTTCAATCAAGATAATCAATTAAATCTTGACCAGTCTCTCCAAAACTAATAGAATGCATTGAAGTTTCTTCATGGTATCAGAGCCTATAATGGTGTCCTTCACTGCAAACACATATCTATTATTAAAATTTTCTTCACAAGCACCAATCTTGTTATATCAGACATGCCAAACTTAATGTCCATCAGATTCTATTAATTGCAAAAACTTAGTTGATGATTGAATATATCCTGTTCAGTTTCTTCACGATGATGAAGGAAACACTACTAACAAGAATATGGATTTTCAGGCTTGGATTCAGAGAGATCAAGCATTACCTATCATTATTTCAACCCTCACTATGTCTGCTCTTTCACAAGCGTTTGGGTTATCTTTAGCAAAGAAGTGTAGAATGCTCTCAAGAAGACGTACACCTTAATTTCCAAATACAATCTTTCGAATCTCAAAGCTAAAATGTAGCATATCAGGAATAGAAATGATATATTCTATTGGTACCTACTTGCACAAGCTCAAAGAAGCAAGAATAGTCTTGTAGCTGTTGGTGTCAACCTCAACGATGAAGAGCTGTTATAGTTTTCTCTAAAAGGATTGCCTCGCGAGTGTTGGGAAAAATTCTATATGAATGTGAATAAATTCCAGCAAGTACAGCCGAAACATAATCACACAATAACACAAAAATTTACATGAAAAACTCATTTTCCTTGAAGGAAAAAAACCACGGAGCAAACTCCACATAATTTCACTATATTAAATAGAGATTACAATACTTAGGGATGAAAAGAATCTAAGGTTGAGAAGATTCTACGATGGTGTTCACACTATGAAACACTCTATGTGAAGCAGTGAAGAGCAGAGAGCACAAAGAGAAAGTTCAGAGAGAGTTTAGAGAGAGACGAAGAGAGAAGAGATTTCTGGAAGAAAAATAAATAAATGCTTCACTGTGTATTACGTGTCATGTATGGTATATATATAGATTACAGGATCTAGTAACCGCCTGATCAACTCCCTAAATTCTCGGGATGGATCCGTATAATGCGGAGAAAAATTAGGAACCAACTAACTAACACTTAAATGCCCAGCTAATCTCATGATTGTACAAATCACACAGTATTAATGGAACTGACTCATAAGAACTAAAACGCAGCGTTCCAACTAATAGTACAAGTCCTAAACGCAGCATTTTATTTAAATACATTTACATTACAATATGAGATAGAACGACACCATTTGCTGCTGCTGGAACTAGCTGTTGAGGAACTAGCCGTTGGGCATCATTTGATCAAAACCATTTGTTGGTTCAATGGTTATACATTTATTCTTAACAAGGGATACAACTTAAACAACAACAAAAAAAAAAAAAAAAACTTTTCTTTTCACTCACTACTCTCTTCTTCACTGTGTATCTCTCGTAATTTTCTATTACTCTCTGTGTTTTTCTCTTTTCTTTTACTTGCTTTCACTCACTTAGTTCTTCAAGACTGTACTGTCCTCACTCCCTGAGACTTCTCACTCACTCATTGGCCGAATGGCCTCATTTATTTATTATCCAGCTTTTCTTCTTTTCTTCTCTAGCCTGTAGGACACGCGAAAGACAATAGATACATCCTTCATAAATGTGGCTTGACTTTTGCACATAAGAGCTTACTTCTTCATTTAGTTCTTGAAAAGCTTCCCTCACAAGCTCATTTAAAGAGCTTTGACAAAGAGTGTGGGCTGGATTTGTGGGTGTCGGCACCCAACAGCGAGTGCCTCCCATTCTGTACTGCGATCAAAATAAGGAGTAATAGTCTCCTTCGATAAACTACATGTTATGTTACATACAGAAGAAATGTCAATTATGGACTAAGATGAAACTTTCAAAAATGTTCACCACGTGGCAATGATGACCACCACATAGTACTGTCAAACTTGGTTCAAATCCCTTTCAAGGCAAATCCTTCAACAGAGGAAGGGAAAGGAATTTCGATTAACTATTTTCCCTCTCATTACTCCAATCATCCAACTGGAAGTTTATTGAACTAGTCTCAGAATAGAACATGTAACTTAAGGTCAACCTGTGAGATCTATGGAAATTAACTTCAACGTAATGATTTCTTTGTTACAACTACTTGATCCACTGATCATATCACGCCGAACCTTGGCAACCGAACTCTGCATCATCAGCCTTACCAATCTCACATATATGCAAAGATAGTATTAACACAGATTCCTTTAAATAGATCATGAATAACATCTTTTGAGTCTCTTAAATAGCTGCCAATTTTATTTCAGTTCATAAACTTCGTGCTACAATCATTTTTGGTGTTACTTTGACTCTAATAAATTCTAGGATGCATGTACACTTTATTTTGGGTGTGGTATCCATATCGTATTCGTGTCATAACAACGTCCTATTTGCAATATCATGTTATAATTTTTTTAAAATTAGTAGTGTCATTATATCGTACTTATACTTGTACCATGTCTATATCCATGTTCGTGCATCCTAGAATAAATTATGTATACAAGATCTTCCAACATGAAAAATCATTTACAAAGGGCCCTTAGGATAGCTTATATCCCATTCCCAACTAATATCTCTGGTCTTCACCGCGCTTTTTCAGCACCCTATCTATCAAACACATGGCATTTATGGCATCAATGCCTTGGGGATCCCAATAATAGAGTCTTAAGGTCCATTTGATTTGGTGGATTTTAGGGTCTATTTGGTTGGGTGAATTTTAGGTATGATAGAAAAAAATGGAGAGAAAAATGGGAGGAAAAGAAATTTATAGAGGTGTATTGAGACATCTGCTAAAGAAGAAGATGTTGCAGTCAAGAAGAAAGAAGACTTCAAGGAATGCACTAAAACAGAGCAAAACGACACAGCTGCTACTAAAAGGAAGAAAACAAAGATGAAGGTTAAACGATGTCGTGTACTTAAGTGTTAACATTCAGACTGATCAGCACGTGTAGATATTGGCACGTATGAGTTAGTGTTAGTGGATTACAGCTGTCACTCTAATTAGGAGATTAGAGTTTGTTAAGTTAGTTAGAATTCTATTTTACCCGCTTAGTGTATATAAAGCAGAGGATGATGTAAAGTTAATTAACTCTTTTCATTTTCTGATTCTGTTAAGTAAAATTCATTACCTTCCAAAGTCTTTTCTTTCAATACTCTCTAGAATTCTCTTTCGTAACA